>NC_064450.1:1017862-1357150 GCF_023343835.1 Lagopus muta | reverse complement strand
GCTAATAATTCATCTAGCAAGGGGGATGCATAGAGGAGTGGTACAGAGGCTTCATGGAGAGACTGCATTAAGAGCTTTGAAATATTGATGCCTCCGTGCTCTGCATAAACCACCCCTCCTCCACCCCCAGGAGGGGAAATGTGGCTGTGGGGGGTTGTTCATGAGCAGAAGCCTTCTCAGTGCTGGAAATCAGGAGATGCAGTGCACTGGGTTGCAGTGCTCAAAGCACAAAAAGGGCTTTTAGTTCTGGAGAGGCAGGCAGGAGCAGAGCAAATCTGTGGATGACAAATGGGAAATGTCACGGGACTTTGAAGCACGGAGCTTGTCAGGCACCTGCTTCTCCAAGGCAGGGCTGCTGACCAGGGCTTTCCCAGCACTGCTTTGTCGCCACAGTGGGGGGACATGCAGCAGGGCTCTGCTGCTTCATGTCAGTGGCAATGAGCTCATGTTAGCAATGATGAGGGAAAACAGATGAAACGTGCCCAAAGAGGCTTCTGTGTGCAAGCAGCTGCCTTTGACACAGAAAAGGCTGTCAGTGCAGGGATGTGTGTCTGTGCCACAATGGTTATGTGAGTTCTAACCCAGTGTGAACTACACGTGTGGAAACCCCAGCACTACCAGCAAAGTCCCCCTGGGCCTGCTAGGAGTTTGGCTTGGTACAAAAAGGTTGCTCTGAACCCCATGAAATGATGTGCAAAGGTAGACGAGCCACACACAGGACTGTCTTGTGACTGTATGGCAAGCACTGAAATGGTCCTTACTGCCTTCATCCCATGCACTGAGTCCAGAGACAGGTTGACACTCCTGGGACACAGCTATCTGTGTCTTGACTCAGCGAGAAGCTTCACCAACCAGTTCTCCAAACCCTCATCAAACTCCAGTCTGAAAAGACAGGGAGAGCAAGTTCTATTAGAAACAGCGTGCTATCTCAGGACCCTTTCACAGGATGAAGTTCAGACCTTCAGAGACTTAAAGCAACTGTTTAGTGGGTCTGCAATCTTATGATTCCCTTTAGGAAATGGTGAGACCTTTCTCCTGCATCAAAGATTCTGGATCAGGCCCAAGGAACCTGATGTGACTGCTCAGAATCTGCTGGAATGGGTCCTCATGGCTTTGGGCCATGTTTCAGCAAGAGCAGGCTTTGCTGCAGAGAAGACTTACTGCTCTCCAGGAAGCCAACCCTAGAGTCCTTCCGTGCACAGCAGAGCTCTTGCTCAAGCACAGCTCCCTGGTGTGGTTGCTGCAGGAAGAAAACAAAGTGAATGGGGAGGTATTCAAGACTCCCTGATTGTTCAGGTCCAGGGCTCCCCTGATGCTTCCCCTCAGCACCCTGAGGCCATCCCTGAGGGAGGAATGGTTGAACATTGCCCCTGTGTACACCCATGTGCCAAATGCAGCAAAATGGTGGAACTGCCCTGAGCTTGTAACAGGAGGAAGAGCCACCAGTCAAGAGTAGGGAGGAGTACAGGGGTTGCCCAAAAGACTTTAGCAGCTCCCTTCAGTCAAGAAGAGACCACTCCTACACCCCACTCTTGTTGGCACAGGGTGCTACTGGTGGTCTCTGTGGGCTGCCTCCCCTCTTCAGTGTTCTCTCTCATCCTGCTGACGATGCAGGGGTGCAGCCATAGCCACCATGTTGTCATTCAGTGGGAAAATCACAGTTCGTGCTTTAACTCTGGAAACCTGAGACCACGGCAGAGCCCTCCTGGGCCAGTGGTTGCATCTCCACTGAGCCTCCAGGATTATTCCAGATTCCCCAGTGAGATGTCATCTGTTCCAGATTGTCTCATCTGCCCTCACTGCAGGCACTGCCAAAGCCTTTCTGCTCCCCAGGGCCCATTTTTTTTACCTGCTGGCACATCTGCAATGGCAGATGGGACACGGCAGCTGCAGAGTCCTCAGATCCAGCCACACCATAACAGCATTTTGAAGGACATCCAGGTAGAATAGCTGGGTTAACTCATCCCTGGCCCCAGGGGCAGGCAGTGTTTCAGTCTCCAGTGGAAACACAGCTGATGACGCTGGATGGTGGCCTTATCTGTAAGACCACATGGTGCACAAGGAAGCGTCTCATCCTTGTGCCTGCTTTTAGATGGAGGTGGCTGAGCCGGATGGAGAAGGCAGCACGTGACAAGCATCTAACCCCATACATAGAGATGGAGCACGAGGACTAGGAGCTGGTGAAAGGATGGACTCAAGTGATGTGGGGAAGGGGAGATCTGGAATTGCAGGGAAAGGGATGCATTCTCACTAGGTCATTCTCACAAAATGTCTGCTGTGCTGATCTGGCTGGCACTTCAGGCAGAGGGCTGGGATGGATGGCTGAGGGCACACAAAGCTCACATGATACAGAGACCACTCAGAGCCTTGTTCAAAAGTTTGTTTGTTTTGTTATTACTATTTAATTATTATTATTATTTTGAGTTATTTCCATTAAAAACAGCCCCTGACCTGGCTTGATTCTGTGTTCACAGGCTGCATGTTGCTCACATTGCAGCAGGCTGGACTTGCGCCATTTACAGCAGCCTCAAAGCCAGATGTTGTGGCTGCAGTGCTTTCCCAGGCTGGCTCTGATGAGCTCAGCACCACAGAGTGCTCTCCGAGGATGAGCACCTTCCCTTGCCTTGCCCACAAGTGCTTCTTGAACCTCCAGAGCATGCTGAATCCAAATGCACAGACCTCTTTCCTGAAAGAATACTGACCTCTGGTTCCAAATCTCATCTCAAAAGCAGCTATTAATCCTTCAGTCAGTAAAACTGCCATGGTGTTGTTAGCTCTGCACTCCACTTTTCATTAGGGCATCCCAGCCCAAACCCACAGCCTCTCCAGCACCTGGTGATTCCTGGGGGTTGCTTGTATTATCCCACCTTTGCATCCCCCTCCAGGGTACATCACCTCTCACTCCACCCTGCAGCCCAGCTCTGCACAGTGGAGCAGTCTCTGGAGAAATATGATTTTGCCCCTAACCATTTCTACAACTCTGTGCCATATTCTCTCCTCCTGTGCTGTATGGTGGTAGGAAGATGACAAGTCCTGATAACTACTGCCATGGACCAGATCCCATCTCAGCCCTCCTGTACTGCACAGCCCGATGCCTGCCTTTAATGCTCTTCTCTCTATTGCCTGCAGTCCACATTTTTCTGTCTGCATGCTTCTGGAGAAAGGAGCATTTCTGCAAAGTGAGAGAGAGATGAGTGCAGGGGGAGGAGAGATGAGATTATCCAGGACTTTTTATGCACCCAAGTTGTGTTTCTGCATTAGAAACTCTTGTCCTGAGCATCATTCATAGAGAGTATGACTTGAAAGTGCTTCTTGTAGTCCCTGTCATGCCCCCAAGAGCCTACAGAGCTGCTTTCTGCATTGACATCTCAGCAGTTGCATCCTGGAGCAAATTGTACTCGTGCTTACTACGATCCCATTCATCCATTTTTAGCATTGCCATGAATTGTTGAATGGCTGCGGTGTTCTACCCCAGCACAGCTGTGTTTGGTGGTGGGTGTTAAAGATTTAAAGCCATTTTTTTTCAAGTGTGCTAAAATTCTTTGTAAGATGCCATGTTCACGCAGTGCCCATCGCCGTGCTGATGAGTGTGAGGGGCTGGCCATGCAGAGCTGCACAGTGCTGGGAGGCAGTGCGGCATCGCAGCCTGGCACTGCACTGCTATGGCATGGGAGGGAGCATCTCAGCAAACGCATGGTGTTTTCATCACCTGCTTTTATTGCTGCCAGAGTCAGCCTTTGCATTCTGGTCAGGAGCTAATGAATCACGATACATTGCTTCACTTGCAGAATGCAAAATATCCAAGGAAGAAGAAATAGGAAAAATCCCAAGGCCAGCACACAGGATTCCTCTCAGCCTGCCTCTGCAAGCAGCACAGAGAAGTGCTGGCGTTCACCATGTGCACCAGGGGGATGCCACCCCTGAGGCACCTATCTGTGCTGGGCCACTTGGACTCTTTCCTTTCTGCCATCTTTCACTTTAAAGGCACCATCACTTTTCTCCTTTTTTTCCTCTCGCTCATTGAGTTTCAGAGCCTCATGCTGTGGATCAGATCAGATCCACTTGATCTTGTATCGGCTCCTCCCCTATTGCTCGTCAGGAAACAAGAGACACTCATTAGCATGTGAAGAGACAAATTTATGTATTATCTATAAATCTATTTACTCAAGCCACGTTTTGAAGCCAAAAGTTAATTGAGGCTTTTCTTAGAAAGAGATTAATATTATCAACAAGAATCCAGGCTCTTTCCGTTAATTAATAGTCATTAATGATACGAGGTATAAAATAGCTAATAAAATAGAGGGACGTGTGATCCGACACCATCATCCACAGTGCCCCTCAGTGCAGACAGGCAGTGGCTGGGGGGCACAGGGGTCCCTGGGCTGAGCAGGACAGTGAGAGATGAGATCAGACTTTCAGCAAACTGTCCCCATGGAAAAGGCAAAGCAGTGACATCAGCCCTTGCAAACTGCAGTCCTGCCCAGCAGGGCACAGGCTGCTCTCCTCTAGATGCAGAGGCCTGGTGCAGAGCTGCCTTTCTGCAGGGTTGCGGGGGGAAGGTGGCCCAAAGCACCCTGTGCTTTTCTGCAGGATGCCCAGCCCCTTCCCAGCTGCTGGGGGCCTCAGAGAAGATATGGGGCTGCTCAGCCTACAGAGTCTCGGGGAGACTCACAGCTTGGGAAGGCCTGGAGCAGATGTTGGCTCATCCCTAGGGCAGCCCTTTCCCTGCAAAGATGCTGATCCTGCATTTCTGCCCAAACATTTCCAGCTGTGTAATCCTTGGAAGGATGTGTCACCTGATCACAGCTGAGGTGTGAGTTTTATGGCAGCCAACTGCAAATAGGCACGTTGTTGAGGAATGCCTGATTTCAGCTTCCACTCAGCCTGGCTTTTCCAAGCCTATGGGTTTACAACGCTTACTGCAACATGTGCAGCTTCAGCCTTGCCTTCTGCTCCCTCATTCCTTTATGTGCTGAAGGATCTCCAGTACTTCTTCAAAAGTGAGGCGTTTCTCCAGTGGAGCTGGTTCTCCTGAATTTAGAAGCTGAAGGTGGAGGTGGCCTGGGTGAAAGAAAGCAGAATGAGTAAATAAAACACCAAGTAAAAACACTGTGTGAAGAGAGGAGAGCCCGTATCTGAAACAGCAAAAAGCTCATGTGAAATGAAGCTGAGTTTGCATTTGGTAGAATTTTCCCAGTTAGGTTTTGGAGAATGTATCTCTTCTTCCAAAATGCTCCAGAAAAGGGTCTGGGAAAGGAAACCACCAGCAGGAAAGTTGTCTCCAACTTAGCTGTCCATCTGGACAGCAGCACAGCATCATAGGGGGAAAGCAGATAGAGAGTAAAACAGAGAAAAGAGATGTTCTGCATTGGGAAATGTCCTGCACACTGTAAAGGCATCCTGCAAGAAGCATTGTGCTATCTGGGGTCTTCTCCTCTTCCTTCTCCCAGATTCTCTGTCTGAAAAACAGGTAAGGGATTTCCCCACAGTGCTGGAGGCTTTTTGGATTTAACAAGGGAAAAGAGAGATGTCTGCATGTCTACAGCTTGGCAATCTGCTTTGGATCTCAGATGAGAAGCATCCACAGACTGTGAAAGGATCCCAAACCAGCACAGGGGAGACAGACATCGGGACAGAAACATCGCTCCGGTCTGCCCACATCACTCTGCCCTGGTGTGCTTTCACTTACATTCAGCCCTTAACTTTCAGCATGCTCATTTCTTAGGTGAGAGCTGTAGGATGAAGGCAATGTGGTCGTCATGCTTTTGCAACCACAGAGCAGGGCTTTCCCAGTCCTGCCATCCCAGCACACCTTGCTCGACTTCGGTTATATTTCCAGCTCTCCTCCCATTTTCTTTGACTCCTTTCTCACACCTTTGCTGCCCACCCTTTACAAGGACAGCCCTCACAACAAGCAATGTAATTAATTACTTGGCATCCCACATCTCAGGGTTGTTTTACCCAAGGGCTGCAGACGGGACAGCTTGCCACATTCAGAAGGATGCAGTCAGGCTGTGCTAATTTATCTGAAATGCCTTGGTCCAGCTGAGCCCAGATTTCCTCCAGCTACAGCATAGTCCTTGAGCAGCTTCGGAACTACAGGATTTTGCAGCTCTTGCAGAGAATGGGGTTGGGAGGCTTGAAAAGACAGTCTAGCTTGGACAAACATCATTTTTCTTATTGAAATATGGTTGTGATCTTTACTCTGACCACACAAGCCACTTGCTCATGCAAGTTTGGTTCCTGTAGCAGCTTCACATTTGATCCAGAACTGCTGAAGCAAGCCAGTCACTTGGCGTGATGCCCCAGTGCCTTCAGTCTGACACGAATAACATTTGTCTCTGTGAGGGGCAGCTGCACCCTCATTCCCACCTCCAGCTGCTCAGCACTACCTCCATCCTTTGAGAAGAAACGGAGATCAGGAAAACGATCTGGTCATAAAAAGCGTAGAGGATTTCCTGCAAGATCATCTAGACACTGCCATGATACATCTGTACACAGGCACAGGAGATGCAGAAGTACATTGGGGAGCGCTGAGGGAGGAGCAAGACCATCTTGTTAGTGTACTCACATCCAGTTGATAAGGCTACAGAACTGCTTTGTTTGGCCTTGGTGAGCATGGTGCAGATATAAAATTAAACAGCAATAAAACTACGTTCCAACAAACATAGCTAAGCATCAAATTTGCTAATGTAAGTATTCCCATGGAAGGCAGCGAGTGAGTAAAGAGATAGAAATTGCTTTACCTACAGGACAGAGCTATGAATACTATGCCTGGTCATATTGCCAGGATTCAGTATAGGAAATACTGCACAAGTTATCGAGGAAGCTTCAGTATTACAACCACATGTGTTAAAGAAAACATAGAATCATAGAATTATAGAATGGCTTGGGTAGGAAGGGACCTCAAGGATCACGAATCTCCAACTCCCTGCCACATGCAGGGCCACCAACCTCTCCATTTAATACCAGACCAGGCTGCCCAGGACCCCATCCAACCTGGCCTTGGACACCTCCAAGGACGGGGCATCCACAGCCTCTCTGGGCAGCTGTTCCAGCTCCTCACCACTCTCATAGTAAAGAACTTCCCCCTGACATCCAACCTAAATCTTCCCTCCCTCAACTTAAAACCATTTCCCCTTGTCCTGCCGTTATCTATCCTTTCCAAGAGCTGACTCCCCTCCTGAAACCACAAATGAGGTCTGAAAACAAACCTGAGATTGTATTAAAAAAAAAAAACCACAAAAAAGCAACAGGCTCAAAATAAATAAATGTTGAGTTCTTTTCTTTATCTTTTTGCCTTCAGGGCCTTGGAGGTGCAGTTTGCTGCTGCTGCCTCTGCACTAACAAATGAGGAGGTGGGGAGCATCCTGTAATGAAAAGGACAGATGACATTCCTACCTAGTGAAATGATTCAAGGACCTGGGGATCTTTAAGGACTTGTGATAAAGCACCACACTTTTGCTAAAATTGGGATAGTCCTTTTGTGTCAGGTAATGCTCATTTTCTATGCAAAGATATACTGGGGTGCCCCAGAAACGTTGTGGAAAGACAAACTAATGATTAACATTAACAATGGTTTTAAAGTATTCCTTTAGTGGTCAGCAGAGGATTTCCAGACAAGAAACCTATTTGAGCAAAACTAAATATGCAGTGAATATTCCTGAGCAATTCTATGATTCTGTGTGGAGGGTTGCTCGAGTTTGGGTAGTATGGTCAAGTTGCAGTTGGACTTGATGATCCCTAAGGTCTTTTCCTACCTGAGCCAATTCTATGAGTCTATGATTGTATTGTGACTTACTGTCAATAGAGACAAATTAATTGTTTAAAGAGCTTTCGAGTTGCCAAGCTGGTGCCACGTTTGGTGCACTGGAATGCAGGCAGGTTTTCTGCACTGTGTGGACTCAACACTCTTTGAGATCAGTGTCAGCCACAACGTGCTTTATTACATCTCCTTCCTGCAAAGAGGAGGGCAAGTTCCTCGAAGCACATCCAGATCTTCTCATTTTTCACGACAATTTCTTTTTCCTTTAACATTAATCTTCCAATTTTCCCTACATCTAAACCTCCCTGCGACTTACAAGTACACCAAAAATAATAATTAAAAATAAAAAAATTAGTGGTTCATCATCACTTCAGCTGGTTTTGAGTCGGCCAAGCAGAAAATTTCTAATTAGAACATATGGAAAAGGGCTATTTAATTGAACAGTTATTTTTAAGAAGTTAAAATAAGAGGCGTGCAGAATGTATCCAAAGGTCTGCGTTCATGGGGGGAGCACAGCACTGCTGGTCAGAGCTAATGCAGCTGTCCTCAGCTATTTAGAGAGCACGCATTGCTTTCTCCCACATCAGATCAGGTGGAATGGAAAGACTGCAAGAATAGAGCAGGTGATTAACAGCAAAAAATGAGATTTTGATGCTGGCATATAGAGATAGTACTACCGGAGTTCTGTTTTGAAAGCCACCGTTTAATGTGACTTCAGTTAGACTTAAGCAGATGCTTAAAGTTAACCACCTGCTTAATTGCTGCTAGGTTAGGGATGGATTTAAAGAGAGCTTTTAGTTCTTCTTCAACACAGTGCCACTCTCTTTTTGCCCCAGTGAAGCACTTCTGTCTATGGTTCATTTTAAGCACTTCATTAGCGCTCGTGACTTCACTTGTGTGCTTAAAGTTAAGAACATGATCAGTGTTAGACTGCATCAGGATCTTAATTGTCTGTGCAGTGCTGCCCCAAGCAATGCTCAGCAGTTAACAAGCATGCAAACAAGTCCCGCAGCAGGGAACAGAAAATACCAGAAATCAGCAAAAGGAGGAAAGAGGCTTCAAGAAATCCTGACCCACCAGTTGCTGCTCCTGGCCCATAGCGGAGAGCTGTGCCATGTCACAAGGAATCTCCATGTGGCTGTCCAGGTGCTGGCAGATGAGCAGCAAGGGAATTTCCGTGTTTAAAATCAGTGGGTTGTTTTACATATACATACATATAAAATATATTTATATATAATATATGTAATAGGTGCTGGAAAGGAGCTTACTTTACACCTGCAATTGGAGCAAGAGCACCTTTCTCAAGGAGCTTCTGCTTTTCCACCTGGCTGGCTGGACAAACAAGTGGTTGCATAGTGGGAGCTCCCTGCTTGCAATCCATAGAGATATGTTTTCCTCCCTTGTCGGCAGTATGAATGTCATATTCACTTATGGATAGAACTTCTATATGTAAGGTTTCTATATGTTAGAAGTATAGCAGAAGTGAATTAATTAGTGTCCCAGCTGTGCCTGGACAATCGGGAGACAATCTCATATGCAGTGGATTTTTGCTTCTGGGGCTAGAAGTTCCTTTTCCTTGAGCATTCCATGAGTGTTACGGTACATCAGTTAGGTGTGCTGAGAATTTCCAGCCCTCACACAGGCTCCTTTCTCTGCCCCACAGAGCTGCAGCTGAGCTCCAGCAGCCTCCTGGTGCTGCAGACCTGCACTCCTCTGCTCCTCACCTTCCTTCTCCTGTGAGATAACCCCAAACTGCTCTTTGCTCTTCTGCCAAACCAAGGGAGTTAAAGCACTAGGATGTATCAGACCATCTCTTGGGTTTTCTGTTTTTCCACCCAGTCACAGAAGACCCCAAACCACTGGACAAAGTGTCAGTGGACCACGTCATACATTGGATGCCCCATCCCTGGAGGCATTCAAGGCCAGGCTGGATGTGGCTCTGGGCAGCCTGGTCTGCTGGTTGGCGACCCTGCACATAGCAGTTGAAACCAGATGATCACTGATCACTGATCATTTCAACCCAGGCCATTCTGATTCTATACATGTTCTCAGGAAACCCCATTTGGTTACAGGGGAAATCATATAAGGTTCTTTTTGTGCCTGGAGTGTAAGAAGTAAGGTGGCCTCGAGTTTAGCTTTCTGCTCAATCCTCTGTATTTTCTGTGTAAAGAGAGGAGGATGGGACAGCCAGGCTCTTTTGGGCTGTTTCCTGAGGCTCAGCTCCCTGCTCACACAGCAGAAACACTCACACGTGAACACCCCTTCCTGCAGGGATTTCATCCTTTTTGTTTCTCTTGATACCTCATGAACGAGGGATAAACAGGGGGAAGACTTTGTGTTCACATTCCTTCTCCTTCCTGTCAATACCACGGGGTTAAAAACAACCACGTGTTTCTTCCCAAGGCATTAGCATAATTACCTCTCCACTCTGAATGTGTAATAGCTGGCTGTATTCCACATAAGACTGCATTTAACTAATCCTGCTTTAGAGACTCACACTATTTATACCTTCTAAAATCAACTTCATCTTCAGAAATGCCCTTTAAAGGACACACTTTGTTCTGTTCTGACCATATGTTTTCACTGTGATCTGCATACTTCCAAAGGTTGGCATCCAGGACTGCTCCCCCAGATGCTGTTTGTGCATCGCTGCCGTACGTTAGTCATGCAGCCTGCTCAGCTGCTTGATTTCTGAGAATCCCACTCCATATTTATCTAATTACTTTGCGTTCAGAGGGTTGGTGGGAAGTTCTCAAACACAGAGGAGATCCCAGGCACTGATTGCCAACACCAGCTAAGTTAGTCCAAGAGGATTTGCCTCCAGCTGTGCAGTTTTCTGTCCCAGAAAGATGCTCCCTGCTCTCTTTCTTTTTCTCTGAGTTTCTTCACTTTCATTTCACTTTGTTCTCCTGATCTATGCTGGAGCATGCAAGAAAAGGCAGCCCCAAATATACAAAAATCAAAGAAAATCGGTGCAAATAAAGAGTGAAATGCTATAGGGAAATTTGAAACTCTGGGTCAACAGTGAGTTCAGACTTCCCCATTTTGGGGTATCATTGTCTCTATTGTTTTCTAAATTAGGATCTTGGAATAACCTTTATCTTCACCATAGCATTGTTCTTTTTAAATATCATTTTAGCCAAGAGTGGAAAATATCCTTCTCAAGGCCTTGTTTTTGTTCGAACTGTTGTTGTGTTCTGTTGTTGTTGTGTTCTTGGGCAGCCCAGTAAGTCACGTACATTTCCTGAAGCAGTTGGGCTGGTCAACTTCAAAGCCCACTGCAGCTGAGTATTTTCCATCTGCAGCTGCACGCTTGCCTCTGCCTTGCTTTCGTTCCTGTTCATTTCAGTCTCCACTTCCAGGAGCATTAAAATAATGAATGACCAAAACCCATTGCAGTGAAGCAGTTATGGCTGCCATGCACAAACCAACCTGTTGCAAAGCTGAGTGATGGGGAACGTTTCACTTTGAAGGAACTGAGATGGCCACCATCACCATATGTGCTTTGTTTTTCTGCATGAGGATCACTTCTCACTGTGGTAGTCCAAGCACTTCAGCCTCCAGACTGGACAGCCACATCCAGCCTTTGAATTACCCACTTCCAACACATCCTCCCCACAGTATCCCTCATACAACCCAAATAGTGAGGGGCATGTAGTGACAGGACAAAGGGAAATGGCTTTAAACTGGAAGAGGGTTGGTGTAGATTAGATATTAGGAAGAAATGATTTACTGTGAGGTTGGTGAGACATTGGAACAGGTTGCCCAGCGAGGTTGTGGATGCCCCCTTCCTGGAAACATTCAAGGCCAGGCTGGACGAGGCTGTGAGCAGCCTGGTCTAGAGGGAGGCGACCCAGCCTATAGCAGGGTGTTGGAACTGGGTGATCCTAAAGGTCCCTTCCAAGCCAAACCATTCTATGATACTATGATTCTATAAGTGTCTGCAGAAATTTGGACAGAAAGAATTGAAACTACAGTGCCATCATCACGCCAAAATAAGATCCATCTGGGAAGACCAGCGCTTGTATGCATTCCTTCTATGTGCATATAGGCAGTAAAGAGAAGTTTAGAAAGACTTCCACTGAAGGTGGAAAACCAAGAAGTCAGCAAGTAGCTAATGTCGGAGTTGAGGTTTCCTGTATTCCTTAGCTCATACAGTCTTCATTTTCCCAAATGCAATATCTGTATTGAGCACTGCTAGGACAGGGTAGCTCTGGGCGTTAGCCTCTGCCATGTAGTGCTCACCTTGCTAAGGCAGCTGGTGCCCTGATGCTGCCTGAGGCAAGAAGGGTAGCAGGAGGGGATGCTGGGTTCTGCCGGTGTGACTCTGCCCTGTGGCCTGGAGGAAGCTGAGTCAGTTAATCATAGCCTTACAACACTACCTTGGTTTTTTGCTGCTTAAGGCTCCAGCACCTGCAACGTGATGTTCAGTAGTGCTGAGCACCTGCGAGCTGCTCCAGCTACAACTTGCAGGATGTGCTTCCAGCCTGGTGCTGTGCTGGGGGAAAGGGGCATTCCCAGCATTCCCATCCTCCCTGTGCTGCTGCGTGGTCGCATGGAAGTGCTTCCACCTGCCTTCCCTGCTCTCCTCACCTGTAAATCCGAAATGATTGCACCTGCCCCACAAAAGTGGTATGATTAATTAGCATCTGATATATGCTTGCTAAATCCTATTACAAAATCCCCAGCGTAATCTGCAAAATCTGACCTGCCAGTTCCTCCAAGTAATAAAACCTTGCAGACACAGGTACAATTGCTGTCTGGCTCAGCTTAAACAGAGCCCACCCTGCCTTCAGTGGGAGCCTGGAAACTGTTTGTGAGATTCAGATGAGCGCTAAAGGAAAGCCTGCACGGAAAATAACAGTTCCGTAATCAGTGCAGTATATGGATGGTGTGGGATATTAAAGAACAGGGCCATTCACTGCTTAATGAGGATTAAAATAACTCTTGAATAGCTGCCTTATTCCCCGAGCATCCTGTTCAATGAATGAGTCACAGGATTACAGTTGAAAAATAGGCTGGAACGGTGGAACAAAGACCTGACATAATGAATATCAAATTAAGGATTTGTGGGCAGCCTTTAATCTGGCATCTCCAGCCCCTTTAGTGACTGACATTCTGACTTTATTCATAGCTTGTTTTTGGTTTTTGACTTGTGTGTTCCCTGTTACAATCCCTTTTTGGGGGGTCAGTTTGTTTGGGGATTGTCAGCCAGGTGCAGAACACTGCCAGCTGGATAACCATAGCATAAAGGTATCAAGTAATTAGTTATTGGGTAAGGTATGTGAAAGACACTGGGATTTAATGATCATTAGGCTTAGCATTCATATGCTCAGCACCTTGCTAAGGCACCACAGAGTTCTGGCTGGCGGGAACCTCACAGAGGCACCAAGGGCTCAGCCTCCCCAGTTCAATGTGTTGGTCCCCAGTGCTGGGAGATGCCTTCCTCCTGCATCCCTGTCTGATCTGGACTTAAGGGTCAATGCCTCCTCTCCTCTCACAGGCGACCAGCTCGGATTTGCCTGACCAGCATGGCAGCAATTAAAAGACGTTGGCTCAAAGGTTCTCCTCCAGACACCAAATTGTGAACAGACTGTGCCCAGTGGGGACAGGCAGGTGAAAAACTGGTAGCTTTGTGCCACAGGTATTTACATTCTTATCATCACCTCTTGGTCCGCTTCTTTCCTTGCCTTGGAGGCCTGCATCTCGTTCAGTTCCTGAAGCCTGAAGTCTTTTGTAGTATTTAAGTACTCTGGAAGATTAGGCTTGAAGGAGATTTTCATTTCATTAATGCAGACGTGGAGCAGTTATCTTGTCATCTGAAAAATAAACTGCTTGCTAGTCTTTCTTTTGCTGAAAATCTCAGCTGGAAAAAAAGGGTTGAAGGTAGGCAAATGCTGAAGTTGCTGAAAAGACCAGAGGGGCAGAAGGCAAAGTGCATTTCCTGAGGGAATAGCTCCTGTTGAGCCCATTCCTTTTGTCCTGTAAAATAAAGGTGGTAGAGCAGTTCCCAATGCCTTAATAACTGCTGCAAAACTAACACAAAATATTGCATGACTTTCAGAACCATCGTATATCTGCACTATAGCTGGCATATATTAAAAATATCCTTCCTTTGCAGTTTTTATTAGGGAAGACAGGCTGGAAAATACAGCGTTTTCTTTCCATATTCTGACACTTGCTATTTTTTCCATTATAGATCACAATAAATCTAGTTTTTATTAATAATAAACACATACAAAATCCCTGAGACTGAAAAAATATACCCTAGAGTAAGCTAAAACAAAGTATAAAAGGAAAGGTTAAGTCCTGGCACAAAGAAGATCATTACTTCAGAAGATCTCCTGGATAAGAAGAGCAAAGGGAACTCTTTAGTGGATATTTAAAGTTTTTTTCATCACTGACTGAGAGTTTTGTGCCTTGAAGCACAGTTTGTTTTGTGTCCCCTGACCACAGGGAGATCCCTTCAGTGATACCTCAGCAGATGGAGAGAGCCAGCTCAGAGAAGAGAAGAATGGTTTCCATCCATCCATCCACCCCAGAACTGGCCCAGGTGCTCTGATCTCACTGCCCACCTGATTAGCTCCAAGCACGTTGCCCAGAAGCATCAGAGACAGTCCATGTCCAGATGCCAGGGTTGCTCAGCTGCAATATCAGGACCGTGAAGCACTATGCACATTCGGTGGGAAAACTGGCCTCGTGTTTTATTATCCACAGCAGAAAAGTTGTTTGTGTTTCTTCGAATCAATCACTGGATGCCACAGCTGACACCAGACTGTCTTTTCAAAAATGCACAATGCATTCAGTGAAATCTGAGGGATTATTAAATGAGTGATCCCTCCTCTCCATCTGCAAACACTGGCTGGAGACACTGAAGAAAAGGATTTTGGGGAGGTCTGTTAATGCAGTTTCTTAGAGGTAAATCCTATACAGAAGCATTAGAGCTTTTGGGGTTCTCAGACAGACTGACAGATGGTCAGACTGGTGGATGGCCCATCCATGGAGGTGCCTGAGGCCAGGCTGGATGGAGCCCTGGGCAGCCTGACCTGCTGGGGGGCAACCAGCCCAAGGCAGGGGGTGGACTGGGGGAGCTTACTGCTTACAGGTCCCTTCCAACCCAAACCATTCTATGAGTCTACAACCGCAGCACAAGGATCACTTGAGCAAGGCAGCACAGCTACCTAGACAGGTCCTTGTCCCCCAGCACTTGCCAGTACCAGCAGATTTCTTCTTTCCCCTAAATGTTCCATCTCCTTCCCCTCTCAGAGGGACTCAGCCTTTCCAGCCCCCCCTTTGGCCTGTGCCACCCCTCACACATTCACCACCCCCATACAGACCCAGCATCCCACCCCTCCAACCCCACGTTCCCTTCTCCTGCCATAAGTTAACCCTCAGCCCCACATGGGTTGCACTTCCCAGAGCAGCAGTTGGGGGATTCACATGTAGACTATGGGCACAACCTGATGGGATGCAGCATTTCACTCTGTCCTAACTACTCAAATCCATTTCCTTTGCAAAGAGACATGAAGCCCTTAACATCCCTGCGTGGGAGCACAGGTTTCTTTCTCCCCATAGAATGCAGCTTTCTTTCTGCTGGTTATTGTATCTGATAACTACTCCAGCTGTGCTCAGAAATTTTGCATTGTGGTCTGGCAATTCAGAGCTCTATGAATTCTTTATTTCTCTAATGCAGTTTCCTAGTAAATAGCTTTGAACTCAGATCCTTGTCTCTACAGTAGCTATGCTTCTGCCTAGCTGGCACTTCACAATTAACAGCATTATCTTGTTAAACCTGGAGAGGTGTAGGAAGGCTCACCCATCATTTTAAAGCATTTTATTGCTTAGAAACTGTTTACAATAGGCTACAGAAGTTGTAAAGGCGGACCAGCACTGCATTCAGATGCCTGATTAGCTCAGCCATGTGAAAATGCCAATAATTCAGGGTTCTATTTTGGACATCATTTCTTAAGCTGTAACCTGAAAGCACCTGGGATTTTTGAAGAAAAAAAAATGGAGGGAAGGCAAAAAATAAGAAGTAGGATGAGATTTGGGGTGAGATGGAAAGCTGTATCACAAGGCTGTCATTCCTATTCACGTTTCTAATCACTATTCACTATTCTAATCACTGCCCTCAGTGAAGACACAACTTGCTCTGGGAGTTGCCAGACCAAGTCACTGCTTGAGCACCCTGTGCCTAGAGAAGAAAAAAAATGTTGTTTCCCTTCTGGAACGGTTACTTGCTAAGGTTTTGTCAGCTACTGCTTTACGTGCTTACATTTCACACCCACAAGCATCTCCATCAGCACCGTGTAACCTTTCATCTGTCGGCTCCTGCAGTGTGCGAGCTGCAAAGAGAACAAAGAATCTGTATCTTTGGGTTTTCAGCAACTTGATTTGAAAATTGTCTCTGCTATAGCCAAGCTGGAAGTCCTTGCTGTGCTTAGCTGCCCTGCATGACTGCAACCCTACCACACCTGGCTGAAACCCACAGGAACCAGCATAGATACCACTGGCTACTGTACAAAGCAGATGGAAGTGTGGAGACCTCCTGGGGAAACATCTCCCTTTGTAAGGCTTTTGGAAGGGAAATGGCTGTGTAGATATTCAGTCATGCTCAAGGAAGTTACCACCTGCAAACATCAAGGAGAGGGCACCAAAAATAGAGCAGGCTCGTTACTCACTACCTAGTTTGTACCTCTCAGAAATAGATTTAGTATCTTATAAATAAAGTTATATATATAATTAAAAATATTATATATATAAAAATTATACATATATAAATTAAATATATATATAATTAAAATAATATATAAACGATGGATAACATAATGGATAAAATACAGAATGGACACAAAGCTGAACATGATCCAGCAATGTGATCTGGCTCTTGTGGCATAGAAGTCCACCAGCACCCTGGGCTGCATTAGAAGAAGCACTGAGAGTAGGTTGAGGTGGGGGACCCTGCCCCTCTAGCTAGATGTGTGGTGAGACACATCTGGGATGCTGGGTTCTCCAGTACAAGAGGGAGGTATGTCCTTGGGAAGCCCCAGAGAAGGACCACAAAGATGTTGGAGAGACTGAAACATCTGTTATATGGAAAGAGACTGACTCAACTGCTCAGCCTGCAGAAGATAGGGCTCAGAGAGATCTGATCAATGTATAGTAGCTGATGGGGGAAATAAAAACAGTCAGATATTTTTCAGTGTTGCCTGGTGATAGTACAAGAGGCAATAATAACGAACTGAAAAACAGAAAGTGTTGATTAAACTTAAGAAAAAGCTTTCTTAATGTGAGGGTGGTTGAACACTGGAAGAAGTCTCCATCCTTGGAGATCCTCAGAGTCCAAATGTTGGGCAACTTGATCCAGCTTTGAGAAGGGATTTGGGCTGGATGACCTCCAGAGGTGCCTCCAGCTTTGCAGTCCTGTGATTCTGTGAACACAGTGGCAGAAAACAAGCTGTAAGAGAAAAGCAGTGGTTCTCAGGGCACAGACAGCCCTGATTTACACTGTGTAAAACAGCTGCCTTTGTGACCTTACAAATTCTGCATAGGGGAGACTGCCCCCAAGTTGTGTATCTGACTGTCTCAGCACCCCAGCTGCTGGCTGTAATGACTGCACACCACTCAGATGGTTAATACCCAAAATACATTTCTGCCTGAGAGCGTCATGAACCGATTATCTGCCCAAGGAGGCTGTGGATGCCTGCAGGCATTCAAGGCCAGGCTGGATGTGGCTCTGGGCAGCCAGGTCTGCTGGTTGGCAACCTGCACATAGCAGGGGGTTGGAACTGATGATCACTGTGGTCCTTTTCAACCCAGGCCATTCTATGATTATGACTGAAGCCTACGGATAATGGCCCAGACCTTTCTCCATAGCTTTTTCAGAAGCACAAACTGTTTAGATTTTTTAAGACAATAGTCAGGTTGCTGATTGACAAGCCTCATGAGCTAGAAATATCTTCCTTTGGAGGAGTTTTCTAATAATAAATTGTTTTCTTACACTGGCCAAGAAGTTTGAAAGACCTAATAGTTGTTGAAAACAGAGAAATGATTCAGTTGAGAACTAAAGTATATTGTGTTTCTGGTAAGAGAGACTAAAAATACTGCAGTTATTCCTTTTAAGTATTTGTCAGAATCACCATCACATAAAATCTTCCAAATTAAGTTACTAAAAATGTCTGAACTCCAGAACACGTTAAAACCTACTGCAGAAATTACGAATGGCATTCTGTGCTGTGCTCGCTGAATACTGGGCAAGAAGAGTCCGAGGTGATCCTAAACCTCTGATGGATCCGATTGTTAGGATTCCAGAAAAATTCAAGATTTTTCACATTAGAGGGCAATGAGGCAACTGAGAGAACAGAAACTGGAATAAAAGCAGGATTTTTTGCTTGCAGGATTTTTTGCTTGCTAAAAGCAGTGAGCAGTGGAAGATCAAAAGGGAAATTCCGCCCTGGTAGAGCTGCATGCCACTTCGTGGAGGGCACTTCGGTGCCTATGTGACCCTGGCTTCATATCAAGATTTGTTCTTTGTATATTGGTAGCCAGGCTAATAACTTTTCTGACCTTCTTTGGTGGTGTATTCAGTGAGTGCCTGTATTCTAGATGGAGATGTAAGTTAAGCTTCCCAGTTGGTTGAAATCTGAATAAATAACCTCTGATTTTAGTCTTAAGGGTGCACAGAGCTGAGCATATTGTGCAGAGAAATGAGTTTCCAACAGGAATAAAGCAGCAGCCAGTGTGGATTTCTCAGAAACACATCATGTCAGGATATTCTTTTAATTACTGTTATTATTTACCATGTTCTGCGGTAAGGGAGAAATAGGTTGTATCAGGGATGATGGCTTTTGTAGGTTTTCAGTAATTTCAGGAAAAGTAATGTGAGACAAATGGGAAAAATATGGTCCTACTGAACTTCTATAAGGTAGGTGTCACCCTGGCTGCCTAACCACAGAAGGTGAGTAAATATCAGCAGAGAGATGAACGGATGTGGTTCTGCATTTTGTCTCTTTGTTCGTGGTGGAAAAGATTTCCTTATTAAATTTGCAGATGGTGTGAAGCTTGGATGGCCGTGAGTCTATTGGAGAATGGTATTAGAATTTAAAATATTCTTTACAAATTGCAGAAATAGACTGAAAATAAATGGATTAAATGGAGAAAAATGCTAGGTATTGGACTGAAACAAATACTAAAATGGCTTTTGTACACTGAGCATGTGAACAAGAAGCAGTCTGTTTGAAAAGCAGTAAGGAATCATAAAGGATCATAAGCTTGCTCTGAACCCAGAAATATGGCCCAGGTTGTGTACTTGAGAGGGACCGAGGTCAACAGTGGAGCAAGAAGGACACTGGACTGAAAGCAGTCAAAGATAAAGCAAACATTACACCATTACAGAGAAACATGAAGGAAATTACATCATTTAGCTTGAGAAATAAGGGAACATACAGTAACAGCTTTGTCACAAAGTACCATTGCAGAAAGAACAGGGATTTTCTCCGTGTCCCTGGCAGACAGGAAGAAGGAATTGTCCTTAAAAGCAAGGTCTTACGGAACAGACCTCCTGGGGAAGAAACGAAATATCAACGAGAGGTTTTTCAGAATAGCAGACTTTACATCAAGCATGAGGTGTAAGTTTCTTGAAATCACCTCACCACACTTTAATACGTACCCTAACCAGGCCAACAGATCTGGACAAAGACATTTCATTCCTTATCAAAGGCTTTCTGGAAGCTAAGGATGACCAAAGTTAGTCAGCAGTCACTTGCTTAATGGTTTTTTGTTACAGTGAGAAAAGAGAACGGTGTTTTCCACCCCAAAGGATGGCAGCAAATTACTGCTGCCATTGACCACTGACCATGCCAGCACTGCTGCCATCGACCGTCCCTCCTCCTTTTCAGCTCAGTGCATTTATCTGAGAATGCATCAGGTCCTGTGGGATCTTCTCAGAGAGGCAGAGCTCCACCCAGGTGCAGCTGTTGAGCCCTTCTGCCTGCATTTATGAAGCTATTAATTTGATCCTTCCCTGTACTCATGTGATGTTGCTGTGGATGGCTGTGGTCACAATGGGAGAATCTGTTTTCCACATAGTGGGGGCTGATGTCCTGAAAGCTCCATGTTGGATGGAGAAGGCATGGAGCTGGGCTCTGAGGTTCCATCCCTCCCAGGAAGGTATCACTGATGCCTGCTAGTCCCTGTCTGGACATGCTTCTTACCTTTGCAGATTACTTTAATTTGCAGGCTCAGCAGAAGGGGAGCAGTTTCTTATTATCATGTTCTTCTTGCTTCTGGAATTTTAAGTGAACTGTGTAACAGACTCTTCTGCTTTCTTAAGCATTTTCTTCTCCTTTCTTTAATCATGCTGAGATTTCCTGTGAATGCTGTGAGCTGTAATTATCATCTGCAGATCAGTGGGTTTGCTAAGCTGTTTCTTAAAGGGATCTTTTTTTTTTCTGTGAATTTCAGATGACCAAGAACAAAATTATAATCACCTGATACTAAACAGTGCCACCCAGACACCTACACATGGTAAGAGAAAACAGAGCAAAATTACACATGTTGTAACTTTCCTCTGCCAGCCAGTAACATTTACTGGTATCAAAGTATGTTTAATGTTAATTGAATGGTTCCCATGGCAGTGATGCATGAATGATGGATTCCATTAGCATTAAACATAGGACCATATTTTTCATTAGTGCACACAATTAAATATGGCCCAATCTTGTATAACTTTAATCATCATCTTTGTGTTTCCCCCTGTCTGGTTGCTCCCTTCTCACTTCCACATCAGCAAAGTGCTGTCAGATTTAAGCACACAAAATGACACCCAAAGAAAAGTCCATCTTGTTGACCGAGCCACTCACCTCACAGTGCTGACTGTAAATTTTTTTCAGATAGGTTAGAAGGACACTGAACATGGAGTAAGGGCCCTTAAGCTGACGTGATTTTGGCATTAATGGCCAGTATGTGACCAGTGTTTGGGATCCTCCAAGCTATCCAACCCACGCTTGCATGGGTCTGGCTGGGATAATGTACTGAAGCCCCTGATGTGCAGTGGCACAATACACTCAAACAGAGTTTGAGTTTCTTGTATGCAAGGTAGATAAGGACTGTGAAGAGACCTGGGACTCCTCCTGCTCACTTTTCATAACCAGAAATATCCCTTATTGAACAATTTCTGATGTTTGCTTTCCCACCCCTTTATTTTACTGCGGGAATGTGGATGTTTCCCCACCCCTAGGAACTTATGAAACCCATTTGTCATGTCACTACACCCACAGCAAGGGGGACTGTCACTGAGCTGTCCTCATGGCCTCAGAAGTGACACCTCAGGAGTTGTCTGGGGCAGCCTATCTCCGCCATATATCCTGTTCATCCTCCAAAGCTCCCCTTGCTTTGGTTCTCAACACAAACAGCTTCAAATGTGTTAAGTCTCCTTCCAACACTGCTCTTGCTGAGCTCCATAAAGCGACGATTTTCATGTATTACCTCTGTACATGGTTTAACATATTTAGTGACACCTTTCTCTCCAGCCCCTGTCCTCTTGACCAAGTAAACTTACGAATGCCCTTCATCAACCTTCAGCCACTTTCAAGAGTTCCGCTGCACCTCAGAGATATTCCTTCACTATCCTCCTACTTTCCACTGGAAATATTTTAACCTGGAGCTGTGCCTTTGCTTCCCCTGTGGCCAGAAGCCCTGCCCTTCTTCCTCCTCTGCCTGAGCTCCTTCCTTGCTTTGACCTCAGCCCAAGATGAGCAGTCCCCTTGGCAGCATGTCCCTCCCTGCACTGCAGCAATCACAGACCACCAGCACAACTCCCTGCATCTTCCTGGCTCCAACCAGACCCAAACCAGTCACTGACCCTCTGCCTCTGTGCAATCAGCCCAACCTCTGAATGTATCCCTATTTGCTGTGCTTTCTTCCCTCTTCACCTGGTGCCTTGTCTCAATCTCCTCCTTGTTCCTCCCTTTACCTTTGAATGTGAGATATTTCTCCAGCACTCGTGGGAACCCCCCCTTGCTGAGGAACCAATAAGTGATGACATCTCATCCTAACACATATCGGTTCTCTCTTCTTGTAGCTCTAAACTGATGTGTTTGTTACTCTTTTTGTTCTGGTGGTTGTTTTTAACTCTGTAACTTCACTTTGACAAACATTCTGGAACTGATTTATTGGGAAAGTTGTGTGTACTCCTGTAAGAACTTCCACATTTTGTTATAAAAAATGGTGGGAGAGCAATTTGCCCTTGAAGAAGTCTCCTCCAAGCTTTGCTGTTTCCCCTTCCTATGGGCTGGGTCATGCTGCTGCTCAGCCTGCAACTTACTTTCTGCTGTAAGGATGCATTTTTTTTTTTCCATCTCCCAAAGAACTCAGTGGCCACATAGGAGTGTTGATTGAATGTGAATTGCCAGCCTCAAACACTGTCCAAAACACTGTTTTTTCTTTCAATAATGTATTACTTTCATAAGAATCCTAATAGGATTGGAATTGTATTTCCTTCTGCCTGCCTCTCTGCCTCCTGCTACTTGCTCCCCACATCCCCAACATGCCAGGTTCCCAGAGCTGCCCCTCCTGACCCAGGTGAGCCCAGATTGCCTGCATATGTGTGCAGGAGTGTTAATGTAGTTCCATCTCTAGAACCCTACTGCAGTCAGTAATTCAAACTAACAGCATGTGCTCAAATGGTTAAACTTTGCTCTGGGCCTGACAGATGCCTTTGTTTTTTATCGGCTTGAGAGAGAAAATCAGAACAGACATATTTGTGCTCTTGGCGTAGAAACTTTTGCTTTTGTTCTCCACTACTGTTATCTGAGGATTGTGGTTGTACAAAGCAACTCGGATGATCTGGCTACAAATAACAGCATGATTTGGAGTTCTCTTTTGTTCCTGAGTTATCTGTGTGGTCACGGCCACTTCTGTTTGAGATACAGGAGTGCTGCTCTGCTGAGCCATTGCTCGGTGACTTTAAAGAGGTATTTGGACTTTTCAAATAAGGGATCAAAAGAGCATTCAGTATTCATAATTTATTGCTGAAATTCTGAGGTAGTTCAGCAAAGCCACAGATCTAATTTAATTCTCTTCCCGGGTAAGACATGGCATACATTTTTCTGTGTGATTGTACAGATCTGTAGCTGGACATGAGCTGTCTCTTTGAGCACTGTTTGTGAGCTCTGCCCCTCAGCCCGCCTCGCACCCACCACAAAGGGACACCTGCAACAAGCAGAAGAAGGGAAGGAAACCAGTGCAAGGTTCAGGACGTGCCCTGCATCACACATGGACCAAGTTCACTCTCTGCTGAAGCAAAAAGACAGAGAACAGTTCTCATGCTACCAGCAGACTGCAAGCAGGACAGAGGATGTAGGCAACATGCCACTTAACAATCAGTGCTGTTAACACGGGAAGACATTTCAACCTGAGCAGTCAGAAAATCCCTCCTGTGTGGAGGAAATCCTCACAGCCCCCCAGGGGCTGCCTCACCCAGCAAGGATGCACTTCATCTGGTTTATGTGAAGGGGAGGGGAGTTGTTGCAAAGTGGAGATGCCTGTAAGGACTAAAGCTCAGAGGCTGATGATCTTCCCATCTCCCATCTTCCTAGCAGTGTTATCATTCTTTACTTTCTCCTCCTATTCCTATTTTAGCAAGTCATGTAACTGTGGGAGTATGCAGAGGAGGTTCTCCACAACCCAGCTGTGGTAGATATGGGGCCCAGGGCTCTGCAGGGGTCCTCCTCACTGAGGAGGGATGACAGCCAAGCCCCCCATGCTTTCCCTGCATTGCACAGCTAGTCCTTAGTAAATGCAAAGCAAACAGCACCAGATCATCACTATCCCCAAAAGTTTTGGGAATAATAACAAGTTCTCAGCATGCAGGAGTGACCCAGATGTGCTGTTGCACCGGAGCAGACATTCTGCCAATCAGCATTTTGGAAGCAACCCACAGTACCTCCATTAGCAACACACTTTTGTTCAGCTGGCACGGTAAGAAGATGGCCAACATCCATTTCCATGAACTGATATTACCTGGTGGCCTATGTCCTGCTGCCTGCAGATGCCACTGTGATGAGCCCTCTGTGATGACAGGTAATGTCTGTCAGTTCCATATCCAATCACTCTGTTTTATTACTATGGCAGATTTTTTTCCTGTAAAGAAACAAATTGAAAGACGATAAAGTCAACCCATGGCCACAGGGATCAAGAAGAAAAAAGATGACAACAAAACAGACTGGACTTGGGTTTTGTGAGATGCTCAGGTTCATTCATCAGGTTCCCAGAGCTGAAAAACCAGGAGTCTCTGGTTTAACTTGCCTTGGGTTACAGCACACATTTCCTCAGTGCCCATCGCAGTGGGCTGTGTGGCCATGAGATTACACTGAATACTTCCGATGCAGGAAAGAATAACTACTGATTAATGATGAGATTGTGTATAATCTGTTCTGTCAGGCTGCTATCATTTAATTAGCCTAGTGCTGGTAGCACGGCCAACACTGGGTGAGAAGAACGTCTTCCTTTTCCTGCTGCCTGGCTGGAATGGAGGGTATACAGAGAGGTGGCACATATTTATCCTGTTGTGGATAACAGGACATGGCAATTTTAAAGGAAAATCAAGAGAAACGACCGCAGGGCTGTTGAGGGCCCAGGGTTCAGCAGCATGTCTTCCAGTGTCCTGCCTCTGTAAGAAGGCTGTTGATTTTCTTATGATGAGGGCCTGTTTGTGTACCTAATTCACTCCTAGGGCACTGAACGCCCCATTACAGGACAGGACCTACAGTCCCACATTCTGCTTTCAGTAACCTTCAGACCTCAGTTCCTCTGAAATCAGAAGTTTGATCGTGGTTTCCTTAGCTCTGATTTTACAGATTTTAGCTCCAGATGAAGAATTCTACAACTGTTTGTGGAAACGTAGAGATTTTGTATGTAAAAGCTGAATGTGAGTGCTCAAGTACTTCTTTCTACAATGTGCAACTAAGTTCTCCATGTGAAATGCAAAAACACCTTTTGATACACTCATATATCTCATTTAGCTACTCAGTTTTTATACAAAATAAGCAGACAAAAAATTTCTTCTGAAAAAATCTTAAAATATGAAAAAAAATAGAAGCTAAAGTACAGAACTGAAGCAATAACAAATACGTGCTGACTGCTCAGGCTCAGTTTCTGTAAAGCTTATTACTTTATTTTTTACTGCTACTTAAGTTTAATTTCATTATATTTACTGCATATTTAATTATGCTAAACCACTAAGAGCCTTGTATAAACATTTTTTTATTTCCATATAAATAACAAGGAAATTGCTAAATAATATAGTTAGTAGGAAGTTCATATCATAATTTTTATGTTAGTTCATTGCCTTTGATGATCATCTCAAAAAATACTTGGTAAAACATAAGGAACAAATGGTTTCACTTCAAATTTTGAAGTTGGTCAAGTGTTTTTCCAGATAATGTCTGAGTTTGCTCTTGGGGAGGTAAATTCAGTTGTAGCCATACCCATGTGAACTTCAAACGAGTTTAAATGTATGTGAGCATCTTTTTTTTATATCCCTTCCTTCCTTCCTTCCTTCCTTCCTTCCTTCCTTCCTTCCTTCCTTCCTTCCTTCCTTCCTTCCTTCCTTCCTTCCTTCCTTCCTTCCTTCCTTCCTTCCTTCCTTCCTTCCTTCCTTCCTTCCTTCCTTCCTTCCTTCCTTCCTCCCTCCCTCCCTCCCTTCCTTCCCTCCTTCCCTCCTCTCTTCCTTCCTTCCTCCCTTCCTTTTCTTCATTTAGATATTCAGGGCATTCCTTCCCACACAGTAACAAGACTTTGGGGGATATATTGCTAAAATAATTCATTTTCTAACATCAGACCCAAAGCTTCAATGTGGGACAATCCCAGAGGATATGAAAATGATTCCCTGTACTGTCACATCTCCTCCAACAATTTGTTGAGAGTTCTGTATCTATTGTGTTTAAGACACTGTTTACAAAATCATAACAATTAAGGACTGTTTAAATTAGATTTATCCCCAATGGTAATATATGTGAGGAAATTAGAAGATAATCAGATCTCTGGAATATAACCTGCAGAACAAGTAGACACATTATGTTACAACGTTCCTTCTGCAGAGCAGCAGATCTTTAATGACAGTGGGGGTAGAGATGAGCCAGGTGATCTGGGAGGACCAGACAGCACAGTGCCAACTTTCTGATGCGTTCCAGTCACCACATGTAATGGAGATGTCAGAGGCAATCAGTGATTCAACCACCTTATGCACAAATCCTGCTAATCAAATTGCACAGAGATTGGTGCACTACACAAATACAAGGGCAGATTGAAGCCCTTTAGTGAATTTGGAATGTCATCTACTTATCTTTACCCAAAATGTTGCTAATAATATCCTACAGTGATGTCCTACACCCTCCATAGGGAACACATTGGTTTGCTGGGGCCATGAGTGCACGTAAGGGGTGCAAGCAGCCTCTGTTAGTGTGTGCTGAGCTGCAGGGGCTCCAATGGCAACTGTCTTTGTATTTAGCATTGAAGCAACTGGTCTTTCTATTTAGTCTAGTCTAAATACTAGACTCCAAAGAACCACTGTTTTCATGGCCTTGGCATGGAGGGGCTGAGCATGGAGGCCTCAGCTTGCAGGTGAAAGCTGTTAGGACACCAATTCCATGGCCCACCATGGCCCAGCACTCAGATAAGCACCGTGTCTCCACTCTTCCCTATGGGAAGAACCTGGGAAGCTCCTCTCTTTGTCAGCACCATTGTAAGCACAGGGCTACGTGTGCTCAGAAGCATCTTCGTGCCATTACTGATAGGATTCAGCTGTGCCATTTGTGCATTTATTGTAGGGGCATCATCTTGCAATGTGCTGGTGTAGTTCACTTGGTTTCTTTAACACCTCGTTACTCTGCAATGAGGCCTAAAAGACCACCTCCAAAAGCCATCCTGATATGCAGATGTATTTCATTCTCCACTAACTGAATTTAAAACACCACATCTCCATCTCCTACAAAGGAGGGCAGCTACCCTCTGGGGAGCTGCTGATTTACACCACAGCAGCTGAGCTGGAAATGTACGAACCTCTGTGAGATTCTTTGTGAGAGATGTAAAACATGATTAATAATGGTGTTTTTAACAAGAAAAAAAAAGAAAGATGTTTGAAAACACAGATAGTTCCACCTCTCCCACCCACCCCTTCCATAGTGCACACCAGTTCTGTGCCTGCTGTAGCAGCATGGCATTCCCAGGATGGCTCATGATGGCACAGGAGGTACCAAACACCAACTGATACAGGCAGATTTTCCTAGGGAATGTGTCCCTCTGTATGAGCTTGCATCAGAATTGGAGAAGACTTTGTGTCTCAGCCTTCAAGTGGCTGAGCAGAAGGCGGTGCTGGGGGAGAATTGCGTGCTGTGACAGAGGGCTGAGGCTGTGACGAGCTGAAGCTGAGCAGCAGAAGGCTTTGGTTGTATCAGCTTCTTCTAGGTGACATTGTTTGCTTTCCCCGGGTGAATGTTTTAAAAGGCATCTGTTGAAATATGCTGCAAAATTCGCACAACATATGTGCAGGCTCATATGCAAATATGGAGCACATCCTTTTTGCCACTTGAGCTTTGTTTAAAACTTTGCCATAAATTCACTTTTTGTGTTGTTTTGTTTTGGGTTTTCTTCCTCCTGGTTATCATTTGCTCCTCTCCTTGTTGTCAGAAGGCTCTGTGCTTTGTGTAAACACACTTAGAGACAGAAACTGCTGCTAAAGAACAAGCTGATTTGCAGGGACTTCAGGTCTGCTTTCCACAACACAAGCTTCCAGCTTTAAAAACCCTGAGTCTGCTTCTCAGCCCTGAGTGCTGGAAGTGGAACAAGGCTCTCACTCAACAGAGAGTGCTTTTCCCTCCTTTGTAGATCATAAAGCCATTGGGTGTGTGCATAACACAGAGGAATGAACCCATAATTGCAGAGGGAGGTTCTGCAGCCCTGAAATCCTCACAGGTGGATCCATGCTCAGCAAAGGGGAAGTGCTGCAGGGCTGAGCCCTCTCCTGCTGAATTAGTCAGAGAGATGCTTTCAGAATCTTAAGATGTTGCATTGGTTGTAAAGAGGTATTGATATTCAATGCTATAGCAAGGAGAATTTGGAAACCAGAAGAAAAGAACTGCTGGGTGATGTTCCCATCTCTGTAGTGTGTGCTATGCATTGGGATAGCTTAATTTCCTCTGTGCTTCTCTGCAGATAGCTTTGCAAATTGTGCTCAGAAAGCATGGTGTGTCAGAGGGGCACAAACTGCCCCGTGGCTGCAGGATGGAGGTGAGGCAAACGTGATCTAATACTGACTTTCAAAGGCAATTCCAGTAAGCATAGGACATCCTCTGTTTTCCAGTGAACATTTGCCATTGCCCAGAATGTTGAATTGAACTGGAATGAGTGGCAGTGCTGGGGAACGGAGCAACCTCAGCTGCCATGCAGGAAATGGAGGGATCTTTTTATTTATATCTTGTTAATTAATTAGGTCTAGCACCTTCCGTAGAAGCCTGTGAACACCACAAAGGAAAAAGGGAGACCAGGGAAAGGTGTGATTCAAATTTGGTGTAGAAGCAGAGTTCCTGCTGAATTAGTCTCAGAATTTAAATTGCAGAAGAGGTTTCTCCTTCCCAGCACCTCTCAGTTCTCCAGCGTTGCCCTCAGATGACATTACACACAAGACAGCTGAAGCCTTCTTGGTCATTTCAGGTATCCCTTATTTTGCTGAATGATAGGGAGTGAATTTCAAGGTGACTTCTCGTTTGCCAAAATACTGATGGTCTGTTCCTGACTGGCTGGATGGAAAAAGCAATATGAAGATGCAGTGATTCTGCAGAAGCCCGTTGGATAAACGTGTGGCAGTTTATTTCACACTCTCCATGCAAGTAGTCAGTTCATGCTCCTTCAGCACTGAACACGGCTCCATGCATATAACTGGGCTTATTTCAGCTCATCCAAACCTCCATGCAGAATGAAGATTAGATACAGGTTCTAGCTGAGAAATTTGCAAAGAGATGTTACCCCAGGGTCCTTGCCCTACAAGCACAAGTAGGAGTGGGCATATTGTTTCAATGCTGATAGAGTCTCTGTTTACTGGATAATATCTAATCAATTGTTTCCACCTCTCTGATGATGTGATGCACTTTCTAATCCTGCAGTCAGTCTATTAGACATGGGTTGAAGTCATCAGCAGGAAAATAACGCTCTCAGAGAAATGATACATTAGCTATATACTCACTTGGGGTTATGTTCCTTTTGCCAAGCAATAACAATTCCAGGAGTGTAGAGACATACGTAACCAATAGGGAGGAAGCTTTTATTAACCAAGATGGTTATTGCATTTTAAAGAGGAAATTTTCGCCTTTGCTAAATTCTGCCAGAAAGTGCCTCATATTTTCTCAGAGCGAGGATCAAAATGATGCTCTGGCAGAGAACTGGGCTTTTCCTTTTCGTTCAGGTGCCTGTCACTGGCTGCCGGCTGTCGAGCCCAGAAGAGAGCATGCATGTGTTTGATAAGTGCCACAGCAGAGACATCTCCTTAACCCTCATCTTTTGGTGCCCCCCGCACAGGATGTGGTGCCCCATGCTGGGTCAGGGGGGAAAAAGTTGCTCCTTTACTTGCTGTCAAACCTCACAGATAGATATTGAGGAGGAAGACCCTGATATGATGCTCTGCAGGAGGCTTCCTCGTGTGGAAGAGTGCACGGTGTCAGTGACAAGAGGGGCAGGAAGGAATGACTTGGGGTTTGTTTGACGTGGTGGTTGTTATTCAAGTGCCTGATAGTTCTTCCAACTCTGTGTACATCGCAGATGCTCTGGCATCGCCCACATGGTTCAGTGCCTCTGGACTGAGCCCTGTGGGAGCTGCAGAGGAGCACTCTGAGGAAGCTGGCTTTAGGAAGCCCTGAGCAGCCTTCTTCAGGAAGATAGGACTGTCGGCCTTTCCTTGGCTGAGAAGCATGCAAAGGATAGGGGATAGAAGTTCTAAAATATCTATCAGGAGTCTCAGTGGGAGGAAGGTTGTGGAAGCAGCTCTGCTTCCCCACACACATGGGAACTGCAACACCATCCTTAGGCAACAGGGAACACCAAGGAAGTTTGCAAAATGTGGGTACTCTCAGAAGATATCCTGTTCTCCAGTGCAAACAGGACTCCATGCAAAACCCACACACTGAAACCGCTGAATTTCAGAATCAAGTCTAGAAAATATCTGCTGAAATATCTGCACTCGGGTAGTTCTCATTTAATTTTTCTCTGGGAGATGAGAGAAGCTGGAAAATGTTGCGCAAGGCTAGCACACTTGCTCCAGTTTTGGGCAGAAGCTGTGACTTAGCTCACAGCAGCCCATAGACCAGGGAGGGTCTATGAGAGTCTAAGGGCACATGAATAAGTGCTGAGCTTATATTGCATTGCTCTTCATGAGTACCCTTTGGAGGACTGCATGACAGGGAAGGGTGAACCTAGGCATTCTGCTGCTCCTCAGCTCCATCAGAACATTTTGCCCTGTCATTTCCCTGTCAGATCATGTCACAAGTGGCCAGCTCCTTGGCCTACTGACCCAGCTAATGCATTCCAACATTGATTCAAGCCCCCACAGAGCCCCTTTCCATGACCTTGTAGCCTGTTATAGCTTTGCTCCCAACAATTGCAGTCCTTGTTATTTTCAATACTCTTATCCCTATGTTAATACTTGAACACCAGGAGTCAAAAATGCTGTAATTCAGCAGGCCTCTGTCCCTCAGCTGAACTGATGAAAGACCATTTTCCATCCAGCTTGTGGTAAAAGGATGTGATTTCAGTTACACGGCAAACTCTGCAGATTGCTTGGACTTGACTTCTAACATCCCAGCTCAGTGCTAATCTTTACTGACAGTGCCCTCAGCATTAGCATCCCAGCAGAGGGAGTTTTAAGCTGACCAGGGGCTCCTTTAGTGACCAGCAAAGTGAAGACAAGCAGAGGGCAGCTCCTTTAGTGACCAGCAAAGTGAAGACAAGCAGAGGGCAGTATCCTCCAGCCCTGCTTCTGTGCTTCAGGAACCCCTCCAAGTCTTCTGACTACAGCCAGATGCAAACTGCACAGCTGCACTTCATGCTTCACCGCAAACAGGGGATGTATGGCCACCCCCAGCGCCCACTAGAACACTGGGGCCATGGACTGGGTTTTGTATGGAGCTTCCAGGTTTGGAGCAGTGACCCGAATTCTGGCATGATGAAAGAGCAATCTGATTATTAAAATGAACTCACAGACACTTTTCAATGGCTATGGTGAATGGAAAAGTGTAGCTTGCAAGGCAAAGGTAGGTGATGGTGCATGAGCTTGTGCGGGATGCAGTAGGGTCAGTTCACCACATCATGATGGAGACCTCCATGGTAAGTGAGCTGACTCATTCCATCAGAACCATGAAATGAAGGCTCGTCTGTCTGGAGGCTTCCAAAGCACCAGTTTGCCTCTCTCCATGATCACTGGGGACAAGGAAGCAAAGCCACATCCATTTTATATCGACCCGTTGGAGCCACTTCAAATCCTGTCCAGGAACTGTCGCTGAGGATGGCTCAGTTACAGCACTTCTCCCTGTCCAGAGCTGTGGGAACAGCTCACCCCTCTCAGCTGGTTTTCATGCATGCTCTGGACATGTCTTATTTTAATTTTTTCTTTTTTGCAGACACGCCACGGATGAACAACATCCTTACTTCTGCCACCGAACCTTACGATCTGTCCTTCTCCCGGTCCTTCCAGAACCTCTCTCACCTCCCACCATCCTACGAGTCTGCCGTCAAGACAAACCCAAGTAAATATTCTTCTCTGAAGAGACTAAGTAGGTGTCAGCTCATTTCATTTCCTTTGTATCTCATTTGCTTGTAAGCCACAGCGGGCACAACATTAAGGCAATAATCTTCTTCCCTCTGTTGTTGTACTGCCCAAGTTGGCATCTCCGGTAATGATTCTCCTGGATGTCGCTTCCCATCAAGGAAGAGCAGAGAGAAAGAGTCACTTCATTACTGTGAGAGCACATGTGGTTATTTGCTTACTGACCTCCATCCTGTGCTGCCTCCCCCAGCTCCGCCTCTCTCTGCTCCTGATAGAGTCATCTGAGAATCCTTTTTTGCTTTCTGGCTGTTCACATCAGCCGAGCTCAGCCCGATGCACCCAGAGCAGATATCTCACCATCTGCAGGAGCAGCTGGAACCAGATGACAAACCCAGGCTGATAAAAAGGTGCTGAATTGGCTGGGAACCTCCATTTCAGTAGGAGCACATCTGCCTGTCCCCAGCAGTGCTGCAGTCCACCATGTTTCATGGTCCTGAACAGCACCTTACCCTGGTCTTTGGTGCATTGCTGATGTCTTTATGTGTTGCTCTCTGACCTGTTCATGCCAGTTAGTATCTATTCTTTCTTGCTGTTTTACATATTGCATTGTTCTGCCAACTTTTCTGCAATGCTCCAACTCACTGCTGCTCCTGATGGCGAATATTCACATGGAAATATCTTCAGCTTCAGTGAGATTTAGAAATAAGTGAGATTTGTGATGAAAAGTGCTCTCTCTAGACTGAGATGTCAAGTCTATAGTGTGTTAACATGGGCATTTTCTGGGTGCAGCCAGGTATACATGCTGCCTCAGTTGGAAAAATAACTTCAGTGTCTATATTTGCAATAGCTTCACTGAAAGCAGATCGGGACAAAGAGCAGATGCTACATCCTTGCTCTGTCTAAAAGCTGCATTCTCAAGTTAGCCTGCTAAGAGAGACGTACAAAACGAAGTGGCAGAGGAGCCCTTGGACTGTCCGTAGCACATCCTCATGCAGAGGATTTTCCAGAAGAGAAAATGCAACAGAAATGTAGCACATAAAAATCTCTGCCCACTCCTTGGCACTTCACTGTGGAATTTAAATCTGTGTTTAACATGTAGGCAAGTATATTTGACATGCTGAAAAGTAAGCATGTGCTTAACCATGTTGCAGAGCAGAGATAAGGTATTTAGGGACTGGATACTGCCATGTATGTGACTTTTGCTTCCTGATAACATTTGGAGTCACTCTCCTAACCAGAAGCATTTCCCTTTCCCTGCATCCCTGTGACTAGCTGTCCATGTTCTTGAGTAGCTTTGATGATGTTGTTTAATACTGGGAAACCCTTGAAATCATGACATTGAAATATAACTGCTTTAAAATGTCCTCATTTCAAGGTGATGATTTATTTTCATTTTTTTCAGATTAAATAGTGTAAAAATGGATCAACTGGATAGCCCCCAGGTTGCTCTTTCATTTCTAATTGATTTCCAATGCTCAGGATTACCTGGGATAAGTACTTCCAGCTCAGAGGCTGGGGAATGTCTGTCTTGACATTATTGGGAACACGTTAGGGAAGCATCCACCAGGAATTGCACCAAGGACTCTTACTGTGGCTCTTACTGTGTGAAGGAGATGGTCCAGACCTCTTCCAGCCTGAGATTCATCTATTGTTTTATATATTGTGCATAGATGGTCACTGAAAATGCCTTGAGCTTCCTGCTAAGGATATTGATGTATCTCACTGGAACATTAAAAAACAACAAACGAATGCTAACTGAACCTCCCACATCTTCCACAGCCAACATCTGGAAATGTACATCAGATCTGAACTCTTCTGTATCTACTCCTGCAATGCTTACCCAGCTCACACTGAATATAAACTCTCTGACCAAGCAACTCCATCCATGCACTGGTCATTACCTTACCAGGTGTCTGATCCGTGGGGTCTCAAAAAACTTGTTTTGCAGCCGAAGAAAAGACATCTCCTTACGTGTCCAATGTGCCCCTCAGCAGGTCACAGGAGGGAGTATGGTTGACTTCCTGCATTGTTTCCTAGATATTTGTTTAAAGAGGCAAAAATAGATTTGTGTTAAGGGGTCAAGCTCAAATGCCTCAAGAACGTGCTGAGCAGAGTCAACCTTCCTCTTCATAGAATCATAGAATGACTTGGGTTGGAAGAGACTTCAGGGATCGTTAAGTTCCAGCCCCCATTTCCTCCCCACAGGCAGGATTGCCAACTGCTATCTCATGTACTACATTACATTGCCCAGGGCCCCATCTGGCCTGGCCTTGAACACCTCCAGGGATGTGGCATCCACAGCCTCTCTGGGCAGGCTGTTTCAGCATCTCATCACTCTCTCTGTTAAAAACTTCCCCTGATGTCTAATCTAAATCCCCCTTTAGTTTAAAACCATTCCTCCTTGCCCTATCACTATCTACCCAAGTAAAATGTTGATTTCCCTCATGTTTCTAAACTCTCTTTAAATAATGGAAGGCCCAATGATGTCTCCCCACAGCCTGCTCTTCTCCAGACTGAACAAGCCCAGCTCCTTCAGCCAATCTTCATAGAAGAGGTGCTCCAGCCCTCTGAGCATCTCTGTGGTCCTCCTCTGGACCCTCTCCAAAAGCTCAGCATCTTTTCTGTGTTGAGGTCCCCAGAGTTGGATGCAGTACTCCAGATGAGGCCTCATAAGGGCAGAACAGAAAGGGGCAATCCCCTCCCTTGCCCTGCTGGCCACCCTCTTCTGTTGGAACCCAGGATACTGTTGACCTTCCAGGCTCCAAGCGCACACTGCTGGCTCTTGTTAAGTTCTCTGTCAACCAGGACTTCTAAGTTCTCCTCAGCAGTTCCTCTGGCCTCCTTTTCATCCAGGCATCTTCTTAATCAGCAACAAAGGGCAGCCATCTCTGTCACATCAAGGTGCCAGTCTCTCACTGACCCCCGAATTGCTTTGGCAAACTATCAAACCCATTGCTGGATAACAAGCCACCTTTGATGCTGGGCTTGTGCATGGGAAGAGCAGCAGTGTGTGGAGTGTGGGAACATGCAGCTGAGCAAAAGCATCTGTGTTAATTCTGCCCTGCCCAGCACCCCAGGGAACTGCTGTCCCAGCTGAGTGAGAAAGGTCAGTCAGAAAGGAAGCTAATATTTTCAGGCATATTAAACCACTTGGTATTGGATCATCACAAATGACTTGGCAGCTTGAAAATGTTAAAGAGGAAAGACAAGGCCAACGAGGGAATACACTGGAATTGCTGAGAAAGAAAAGCAAATAAATTGCTCTGATGACCTTACATACAGATGAACGTGCATATGTTTTAATCATCCTTGTCTTTTCCACTCTCTTTTCTCAGAAACCCACCCATGTACCTCATTTCTCTAATCACACATTGGAGGAGCTGTGCTCTGCCTTCCTGCAGTGGCTTTGTCTCACTCATCTTAGGCAGGCTGAGGTGAGATGTGAGGAAATACTCATTTGGGCTTTCCCTGCAAATGAGAGAAACAAAAATCTCCTGTGCAGGTCAGCTTGTCCTAAAGCAATCAGCAGTCTGGATGTTTGGGGAGACAAGCCCTGGCAATGTCCCAGGAGCTAACGTGAGGGGAAAGAATGGGAAGAAAAGAAAAAGAAATTATCCAGAAAAGTGTGACTTCCCTTAATTCCACTGCTAAGCATTTGAAAAACATGAGCAAAGCCCCATAAATATGAAGGTGGTTTTTTTTTTAAAAAAAGAGAAATCTCCATTAATCAGTAGACCAGTGATATCCTCCTATCTGCTCATCATTTCTGGCCCTTAGAAATCCACTCAGGACAGCTTTTTGAATTTTATATATAAAATCTATAAGAGAGAAACATTTATTTTGGCTAAATTAAAAAATGTCAGTTATCATGTGAGCATCAATAAAACAATAAGGAGTAGCAGTATCAGTGTCTTGTCATCCCTGTGAACTTGCTGATGCAGCGACGATGGGATGAAACAGACTGGAAGGTTTCAGGTCCTGGGCACGTGGATATGCTCAGGGAGGTGGTGGGCGACCCATCCCTGGAGACATTCAAGGTTAGGATGGACAGGGCTCTGAGATCTGATCAAGCTGTAGCTGCCCCTGCTCATTGCAGGGAGTTGAACCAGGTGGCCTTGAAGGGTCCCTTCCGACTCAAACCATTCTATGACTTTGGTTTTAGCAAACTAAGGTGACCAGACATCAGCAGTTCCAGCACCACCAGCACTTGGTGATGCACTTGAAGCCTCGAAGCTCTGAAGCCTGAAGCCATGTACGTTTCACTGTTCTTCTCTGGTATGGAAATGCTGCTGTAGAGCTTTCCCTTCACACACAGAGGCACTGCTGTGATACTTGGCCTCTCGTGGAGCCATGTCCTCCATTGCTGCTCCAGTAACACTCAACCAACATCACCTTCCAGAGTCAGCAGCTTGCTGCCTAATTAAACCAGCACATTGTTGACATTTTACAGTTTTGATTCCTTTGAGAAGATATGAAGTTTGTCCACACCTGAAAATATTCCTGGAATAGCTGTGCCAACATCTACCTGTGTCTCTCAGCAGCAGAGGAGACAGACAACGTGAGATTAGGAACACCTTTAAAGTGCAATCAGGACCTGAATGGGTTAGCAACCGCCAGCAGAAGGCCGTGCAGACTTCCAACTCTTAAAACAGTGCAGAAGGGATATTTTTAATGAAAGGATATTTGTAATGTTTCTAATTAGTAAAACTTTTTGGAGTGTAGGCCTTGCTGCATTGTTCACCTAAATTAGCAAGGAGCAACTTTGAACCACTTTTAATCAGCTGATTCTTCTGCCTCAGTAGGAGGCTCAAACCACTGCAAACCTCACTTAAGCTGGTTTAGCTCCTCTGGCAATTACCATGGCCAGGTGTGAGCATCCAAGCACATCTCCATTTGGGATGTTCTCTGCTTTAATTACATCTATTTAGAGTCACTTGGGCAAATCCAGCAGCAATTCTCTCATCCAGAGAGCAGAGGCCAAGTGCCAGAGTGCTAATTGCTCAGCTCCTATTCCGCAACCAGCCTCACACATCATTATCAAGTCCATGCACACTAAGTGTGTGCAAGTCTATCTGTGGCCACAGGATAGAATACAAATATCTAACATTGCTGTGGCCATATCAAAATTCCCTAGTTCTTCCAAGGCTTCCTAAAAGGTGGTTTTAAAGGCATGAGGGTTGGATGACGAGTTGCTCTTTGACATTTGCAACAAGATTCTTCCTAGAAGTTTTTTATTACCAAAAAAAAGACCCATTCCTACAATAAATACTCTGCTGAGCCAATCCTGTCCACAGTGAGCACGCCAACAGAGGAGAGCTCTGGGTAATCCTCACGTCCTGGCAGAGTGTGGGCTGTCAAGAAGAGCTCAGCACCAGAGATGGTGCCATCAGGGCGTGCATTTCAGCACATGCATTCCCAGCTTGGATTTTTGGATGCAGAAGGACCAGCCATCTTCCTCATGGACCCACTGGGTTGTGTGGACTGTTAGCAGGAACATGAGAAACAACATCCGGAGGGAATCAAAGAGCACTGAACGCGCGGGAGAGGAGGAAATCAGCGAGTGAGGTCACCCAGCACAGGCTGCTTGCAGCACCGTGAGTTCTTTCTGAAGAGCCCAAGGCACTAATTTTAAATGCTCTCTTGTGAACAAACTTCTGGGATTTGGGTGCTGTCAGCACCCAATTAAGTATCATAAAGTGCTGACATTTCCTCAGCTAACACTACGCCTCATGGGACAGCCAGCCAATTCCTCCCCTGATGTGTTGTGTAAAAACTACAGATTTATGTCTGTGTCAGAATAAACAGTTTCTGCTTAAGTACATCTCACCAAGTTTCTGCTTAACTGCTATATATATTTAATGTCTACATAGAATCCAAGCATTGTAGAACAAGGGTATAGGCCCCACCATATCATCAGGGCCATGTCCCAGAACAGGATGCTGTCCCACAAGAGGACCATCTACTTCACCCACTTCATGATTGCCTAACAGTTCTGAATCAGATTTTTGTGATTTTTATCACTTGAACATCCTCAGAAACTCTACATGTGCATTTTTGCTCTTCCACCATTGTATACTTTCCCATCTAACATCATCTGTATCAGTAGAGTGAAATACTGCAGCTGAGAAAATGAAAGGCCTTCCTTTTCTTATGATCTTTATCGTAGGTGTTTTACAGGCAAAAGATTTTGCAAAGGAATTTGTATGGCAGGCCATAGGAGTGGCATTTAGATGATGTCCACCAGCACTTGGCTTGAGATGATAAGTGCATGCTGGGTTATGCGTGTGTTCCCAACTCTGTGGTCCCTGCACCAGCCTGCCCCCATCAGATTAGTTGCAAGAAACCTCATTCTCTCTGTAAGGTGGAGAATTTCACTTTGTTTTTGAATGAGGAAGACACTTCTTGCACACCAGAGGATGTTCTGTTGTCTTCTCCATGGAGATGAAGGCTGTTTGCCACGTGTCTGGGATGAGTCTTTCTCTGGGGTCTTCTGGAGCCACTGATGAGCCAGAAAAGATGGGGCGCATCAAGAAAACATCTCAGAAAAGGAAATGGAGGAGAAAGACACATACAGATCCTTAGTGCTGAGCTCAAGACATACCTCCACCCCCTCCACCCACCCCATGGAGACACTGTTGGGAACTTCCATTTAATGATAGCATATTTCTGATAAGGGGTTGGTGCTCCATGCTTTACACCTGCAGCCACAGGCACATCATGATGGTCCACAAACTGTGCTGTCTTGAAACCCCAAGACTGATGATCCTCCTTCCAGCTAGGTAGTCCTACTCCCCCAGCATAAGGCATATGAACATCAAAGTTTTTTACCGGAAAGCTGGGTTTTTCCTTCATCTTCAACCCACAGGTTGTTTGAATCAGGTCATTCCATCTGCTCTGGGATTTAAGTAGTATGCTGGGACGTATCTGCAGCAGGTAAAATCCTCCCTGAGGCTGAAGCATTTGTTTGAAATCCAAAAAGAACTCTGCAACAAAGAGATCATTTAAGGCAGAGAAGAAGCAAACTGATCAAGCAACTTTCCATGAGATAAACTCCACAATATCAAGCAGTGTATAGAAACACTGGTAAATAAAACCTCAGGCATATGATTCAACATCTCAGAGAGAACATCCCATATTCACCAGAGACACTTTGTAAGCACATTTACAAATATTCAAGAATAGTAATTAACAGTGTTTTGAGGTAGCTTAGGGGGTTTCACAGCACATCCATATTTGAGGCCAGAGGTATGAGTTCCCCCAAATGGGGAAATTGCCTTCCTCACCCTGCTTCCTGTGTTTTTCTTTGTAAGTGCATTGTGAAGGTGATGTTGGATCATTTCTCCATAACTTGCTGTTTCTGCGAATTGTGTGATACCATGGTCTGGACCCAGCAGCACACAGAGTCTGTTGTGTCTGTTGTGCAAGGAGGTGTGATGTACCATGAAAGGAATTACACCTGTCTGCACACAGCTATTGCTGATAAACCCATGGCCACACAACCCACGTGGGGCTGGTGTCCCTCCAACAGGCAGCATCCGGACATGGACGTCCATGCCCAGGGCCAGCTGCTAGCAGACAGCCCTTAGGTCTTACTGGGAGGCTTCTACATGGCTGTGTGATACGCCGCCCATTCTCACCCTGTGGGCGAGCACTCTGACATTTTTAACCGTTCCCTTTCTTTTCCCACAGCTGACAAAGAGGCTGATGAGTACTACATGAGGAGGAGACACCTGCCTGACCTGGCAGCCCGGGGCACGCTCCCCATCAACGTCATCAAAATGTCTCAACAGACCAACCAGAGGGACAGGCCCCGCCGCCCCATCAGGGCCATGTCCCAGGACAGGGTGCTGTCTCCTGAGAGGATCATGCCTGAGGAGTTCAGCATGTCCTATGAACGGATCCTCTCAGATGAACAGCTTCTGTCCGCGGAGCGTCTCCACTCGCAGGACCCTCTGCTCTCCCCGGAGCGGTCGGGGTACCCCGAGCAGTCCATGTCACGGGCACTGTCACACACAGACGTCTTTGTTTCAACACCTGTCTTGGATCGCTACAGGATGACAAAAATGCACTCCCATCCTAGTGCCTCAAATAACTTGTACAATACCTTAGGGATGAACCCAACATCCGCCAAGCGCCAAGCGTTCGCCTCCCGACGGCACAACACGGTAGAACAACTGCATTATATTCCAGGACACCACCACCACTACCGCACAGCGAGCAAAACAGAGGTGACTGTTTGATATGACCTCAAGCATTGTAGATATTCATTGAGGACTGGGGTGGCCACGGCACCCCGTACTGCAGTGGCCTTATAGGCCAAGATAACCTCTAATAACTCAGTGTCTGAAAAGATTTCTCTGACAGTCCCATCCCATTGTTTTTAAAGCCACCTCTACATCGATTACATAAGAAGAACCCAACCAAACTGAAAACAGTGAGGGATAATGGAGGAAACTTCCTGACGTGCATCAGTTTCTGTCAAAGAAAGCCATAGTAAGTAGATGGCTCCTTCCAAGGGCTCACCTACATTATCTGATTATTTTCATCAATTTTAGACTTTTCAGTTGCTACAAGCAGAACCAGTCTCATGCAGCCCATGACAGGGAGGAGGAAATGCAGCGCTCCATCTTGGCAGGAAGGGGCCCTGTTCTCATCCCTCATGCCAGTCCTCATGGTTGACCTTTGAGTAGCAAGTAGGTCAGCTTCTGGCTGGGGATCACCTCCAGACCACTCAGTACCAGCCAGCACCCATCCATCTGTTCTTCCTCACCCTTGGAACAAATTCAAGGGCAGGCTTTCCTAAGGGACTGGCAGATCTAGGGACAAGAATAGCCTGGCTGAGAAATAAAGATTTAGTTTATATTAAATATACTCATAAGATAAAAATATACTAGTGCCTACAAATCGCCTGCTCTCTCAGTGTAGGAAGTAGTGGGGTTGATGTGTTCAATAAGCACAAATATACTGAAATGCTTGTTAGACCCCTTCTCCACTCATTCTAGTATCTTACTGTCTCCAACGTGTAAATAGGAAGGAGGAATAGCTTATCTCTCCTCCAGCTTCTTGCCACTGCTGAGGCTCTAGTGCCAGAATTTGTTCAGCTTCACTCTGCTGACCTGTGCTGGGGGAAGTGCTGACTCCACCAACACCCCTGCCAGGAAAGTCTACCGCGGGTTTCATCTGAATTTCTCCCCATGAGTTTCTTTTCCTGATAGCATTTTCCACCCCTCCAATTCGCATTTCCCAACATGTTTCTTTCTTTCAGTTGCGACCTAGAACTCTGTATGCAGCAAATCTCTTTCCAGACTTAGCAGAAGCTCAAAGCTGAGAGTGTCTGTCTACAGAAAAGCAAGCTGGTAATTTTCCACGGTTGTCTTACCATATAATGGCCCAAAAAGAAACCTTCCAAATTCCAATTCCACCGAGTCCCAGTTCGAACCATGCAGACAGTTCCATTTCATGCACATAAATTATATATCCAGCATAATTATAATAAACGGGCATGTTGTATATCTGATATAATGGTAATTAGATAATGTATATTTGTAAAATCTTTTAAGGATAGACTCGTGGGCCCAGAATTTGTGAGGGTTTTATCTCTGGCTTTCTACACAGATTAGGATCTGCTCTGGATTTCTTTGTTGTTCCTTTTTGTTATTATTGTTTTCCTTTTATTTGTTCTCCTTTCAAATCCTGCAGAACCAACTCACACTAGAACTTTCTTTGGCCAGGAAAGGGTCTGTGGTTCTGAAGGCCACACAGCCCCAGTGCTGTAACTGCAGTGGTGCTGGGCACTATAGTCCAGCAATTCCTGTCCATGGTGTGAACGCAAAGCCCCAGCACATGCACGCACCCATGCACCAATCCAAAAGACAGGCATGACCCCTCCTTGGGGTAAAAAGATGACTGACTTTAGATTGTAAACACGTTTCCACATGGCACATCTCTCTCACATCCTCACCCTGAGTCATTTTCTACTTTCTCCTCAGCAAACTCTGTCTAAATTAGCTCTGTTCTCCTCTTCCCCACAAATACCTCCTGCCTCTTGGCCTTAGTGATGTTCCCAGCTCAATACTGCATGCACTGATTGTAGGTTGTGAGCTTGAGTTCATGTAGGGGCTCATGATGCAGCACCGGGTTCTTCTGGTGCAGGACAGGCAGGAGGAGCATGCTGTCTATTCCAGGTGATTTCAGAAATAGGCTTCAATGGGGTGGCCATGCTGGCTTTCACTGTGATAGTTTTCAAAAGAGAACCAAGGCCTTCACTTTCCCAGACCATGCTGGGTTTGCTGCTCCTGGTTCATGGGCTTTCTTCCTCAGCTGATGGAGACTGTGTTTAGAATAGACTCCATCGGAGAGAAGTACTGGGGCTTTGTTTGACGGAAACTGAGCTGAAAAGGAACAAATAAGAGCCTATGTGATCTAAGTGGCCGTTACCACGCAGCCTTGGGCAAAGCCGTTCTGGGCAAAAAACAGAATTGTGCATGGATCAGGGTGGAAGTTCAGTGGTGTGGGAGGGACAAGTGAGAAAAGGCCTCATCTTCTGACCCTTTGCTTTGATGGACACTCCTCTTCCCGACTACCTCCAAGCTCCTCAGTTCAGTCACGGGATATTTCTTCACAGAGCGCACATCTCTGTGCAAACATCGCCCTGGTGACTTAATTCCTTGCAGCCAGAAGTTTGTGACTGATTTGGAGAGAAGAGGAGTGTACACGACTGGCAGGGAGGCAGTCCCTGCTAATTTTCTGGGGCTCTTCCATTCATTTTTATCCCAGACAAAGCCAGGATCTTCCCCTCTGCAAGCAGAGAGATGAATGCTGTGGTTGAGGAGAGCCCACCTTAAAGTCTGCAGGAGCTGAGGTGGCAGAGCTGGAGGAGCAGAGGGGACTGTGTGAGGCTGTGGGTAGGTCAGCACTCTTTCCATTTCCTTAGCTGTTTGTCCCAAGCTCTCATCTTTGTCTGAGTGTTCAGTTCATCAACTAAGAAGCTGCTGGACCAGATGCAAACATGGAAGTTCTCGATCCAAGTAGCCCACGCAGATGCTGTGCCCTGGGCCTTTTGACCTCAGAGCCGTCTCTTATTCTGACTGACCAACATCACAGGCCTTCTGCTAACTTGTCAATAATCCTCCAAAGAAATCTTGTCCCCATCTCCTCGCCTCTTCCACCCACACAACAGTTTCAAGCACGTGTCCCATTAGAACCACTGAACGGCCTTTCTAGGCCAAATTTCTCCTGGGACTCTGCCACTACCACAGAAAATTTTCAGCAAATTTCTTTCAAAGGCACCAAGGCCAAATGGCTGCAACTTCTTCTGGGCACTGTGTGTTCCCCTGGCTTGCACTGTGTGTTGGAATGGGTTGGTAGCTAGAGTAGTGGCATTTCAGCATGTACAGGTGTTCTTACATGATTTTATTCCTTTTTCTGAGTGTGTCACCAAAATGGCACTTGGTCCAAGACTGGGAGTCGTGGTGCACGGTCTGGTCCCCAGCATTTCTGTTTTCTGTGGTCAATAACAGCAGCACTTTCCTATTCCACAGAGGCATTGTGAGTGTTCGTACCATAACGTCTTTGAAGTGCTTTGAGTCTCTCTCACAACAGGCACTGTAGAAGAGAGAAACATTTTTATTACTGTTGTTTGTCACCATTCTCCTGCCACATCGTGTCTGATGTGTTGCAATCGAGTCCGTCCAGAATGAGAGTGCTGGGCTGGGGGATGCAGCCCCCAGACTTCACACTGCTTTCCTTCTGGTCGTGGTCCCGCTAGCAGGCAGCAGCTCTGAGGAACACTGTTACCTGCACTGTGATTTTTCTGCTTTCTCCTCTTGTCTGAGTCCCCTTTTCATTCTGCACTCAGGACAAAAGCAGGAAGCAGTCACATTCCTCTGTACAGTAAAATGTGATCTGCCTTGATTAATCTAGTGTACTCTGAAGAATTGATCTGTCTTTTTCTCCAACTCACAGGTGGAAACACATCTGTGGAGCATCCAGTTCCAAGTGTGCATGTGCAGGGACTGGGGGAGAGTGATGTAGAAAGGTTTATATTCTTTCCTACAAACTGATAATTATTTGCATTCCCCAAGCAGCAACACTTAATAGTGAGCTGCGCTGGGTTTTATATAATTACATACAAATATCTCATTGATACAGATACGTGTATGTTTATGAGTATACACATAAACACACATATATATGTGTATGCTGTAAAACGCAGTCGTAAAGTACTAATTGACCCTGTATCAATCTAAGCTTCCAAAATGTATTGACCCACTCTTTGCAATGTGGAAAACTGTTTTTAATGAACCGTGCAGATCACCGTATGGAACAGAAATTTTGTCAAAGAAGACTTCTAATGACAGTGAATTGCGTTTTAAGGAAAAACAAAATATTTTCCAGTGTCTTAATGTTCCTTTTATAAATGATATTCTCTTTCTCTTTCTTGGGGATGGGGTGGGTGGGAGGAAAAGTTATGCGGAATTAAGCCCTCCTTTCCTGGCCTAGATTTACGTTCTGCTAACCTAGCTGGCTGCAATGCTAATCCCATAAATCTGGGCTTCGAGCATGCATATTTCTGTGCTTTTGTCTATCAGAAGCTTTCTCACCAGGAGTCTGCGAGAGCCTGGTGTCATTTTTCTAAGAGAGGTGTAGGTCCTAATAGCTGGGAAGATTTCTTCATCTTCTTCCTCCACATCAAACAAAATCACCATGAAACAGGGTGACTTTAATTGTGTTTGAAGTAAGCGTTCTGGTTTGTTAACAGTTTGCCATCTGCAGTTCACCTGATGGAGAAGTAGCTTAGTTTTGTTTCAAACTCAGCTGAAATATATTTAACCCACACAGATTTCACATTCAAGTATATTTCAGTCAAGTAAGAAGTTTGTAGGGGGAATGTGTGAGAAGGAGGCTGAAATATTTTTCCTACAAAGTGCTGCTAGCAATAAGCCAGTGCTGGGGCTGCTTCTTAGGGAACGGCCGCTCGTGCGTTGTGTGCCTGTGAGCGGATGGTGGAAGGTGCTGCTCACGGCCTCTCCTGACCGGCTGAAGGCTGCCAAAGAGATGCCCTCAACGAGCCCAGATCCCACGTGGGGACACCAACCTACACTTCACCTTTCGGGAACGAGGGGAGAGTCAGGCCAACGACACGAGCACAGAATAAATCTGGAAATGAAATCTCAGCAGCGAGCAAGGCAACGTCTCACGTCTCCACCATGACCTGTGATGTCCAGGAGGTCTCGGCAGGAGGAGACGTGCGTTGCCCCATCCCCACCCTCTGCCCTGTGCTTCGTATCCACTCCCAACCTTCTGTCTGTAAACCTGTTAGGCATTTTTGTAGCAAGAATTTCTTGGCTCTGAGAAAAGACACTTCTTACTGTAATATTTTTAGTTTGGGGGACAATATTTCCTAAGAGGGGTTAAGTGGATATTTTTGTGCTTTAGCCCAGTTTATGGATTCCATGTTTATTATACGGTAGTACTGAAGAGGAAGTACATTTGTATCTATAACTTTGCACAGACTCTTGGTTAACCATTAAAGAGGCTTCAAGATGAGCAGTATTTGACTGTTTTTCTCTGTATTATTCTTGTTGTTATACTTACCCGTAAAAGCACATTCTGTATGTACTGTAAACAAAAATATTATCAGTTTAGTAAAATTTAGTCTTAAGGATTTTTCCACTTTTGTCAGTAACAAATATTTATGGATTCAAAAATAAAGGCAATTTCAACATACAAATTGTTTCCTTTTGATATCTATTGGGGAAAAATAAAAGGCCATTTTCCTGGCAGCCTTCCCAACCTTTGTAACCAGCGTTTGAAAGGTAGATACCTATATTTCTGTGTGTACTTAAATAGCATCTATTAAAATGAAAGCTACAAGGTCTGGAAGAGTCATTATTTTTATGTATGTATTTATTGCATTTCATCATCATGCCAGAAAATAGCAGGGGGAAGGAGCGAGATGTTATTATATGCTGTAAAATTTTGTCATGCCAGCCTGTAAGTTTTTATTTTCAAATCGGCCTCCTTTAACTTTACATTGGCAAGCCGTGATTCACTCTCCATCTAGAAAGCCTCGTTCTGCAAAACCGTAACTCATGAAATGCCCCATGGTGCTGGAGGCTGCAGCTGGGGCTTGGCTTCTGCCATTGGCAGGACTGATGCAGGAATTTCCTCATCACTCCTCTGAGATGCTAGCCAATGAAGCCAGAGCATGTTCCTCACTAAGCATCCCTCACCACTACCACCAAGGATGAAAGTGGAAGAGTATTTCTCTCTTTTTTTTTTAGTGCAGGAAACGTAGGAATTTGTATTTCGATGTTCGTATTAATTTGCTTTCAGCATTATGCAAATTTGCTTGCATTACAAAAACAGGATCATTGGTAATTGGGAAGGATTTCTGGAAATGAACACTGTTGAGGCATCAGAAGGCTTTCAGAGTACGCTGCGGGGACAGGATGATGGAAGGCAGGTGCTCCCCTCCCAGCACGGAGCTGCTGGCAGCCAGTCCCCATGGTGCTGGGCTCTGGGAGAAACTCTCCTCATGCTGATGTCACACCTCTGTCCCCTGTCCCTCTCTGCCCTTGTCCCTCCTCTGTGAACTCACAGCTCAGACAGGCTGAGGCATGAAGCTCTAGAGGAGTTCTTTGTTCTGGAGATCCTTCCCCTCCACCTCCTTGGTGCAGAGATGACCACATCACCTTCCCTCACCCACCTAGATCCTCTTCTGTCTCTCCTCATTGCTTTCTGTTTCCTTTGCTGCTCAGCTTAAATAGATTAACGAAGTTCTGAGATGCAACACCCCACTAAGAGAAGATAATCATTTTCCAGGGCAGGTCCAGGGGGAAGATGTGTCTTTTCCTTTGCCTCTGGCTGGGTTGGTGCTTGGGGTCTTCTATTGCTCTAAGAGCAGAGCTCAAAGTCAACAAGGAATGATCAGCAGTTCCTAAGAAACACATGAACCCAGCAGAGTTAATTAAAAAGCATTTTTAATGGCAAAGTTTCATTTTGCCTGGCGGTTCCATTCATAATTACCCAATCCTTTGTAGCACTAATAAGTGGGGAGGGAGCAATGGGGAATTAGCTAATTTTTCCACTTCCCATAAAAGGCATTGAGGAGAACAGCAGGATTTATTGTGCTGAGAGCCAATGATGACTGAGATGAAGCCAGAGCCAATTCTTACCTCAAAAAAGCAATAAATCCTGCTGCTTCCAGTTCCAGTAACAACTGAGTTCAGTACTGTGGTGAAGAGCTCAGGCCCATTCCGTTCCCATGTTGCCTGGGTAAAGTTAGGCAGTGAAGACCCGTCTTCCCTCCAGGGAACAGCACAGAGAGCTGTTATGGCAGATCTGTCCCACAGGGACAGATAGATAGGATCTGTCCCAAGGGCAGGACAAAACGGTCCCCATCACACAGTAGAGGTCCACGCTCTGAGGCGGCAGAACACGGGAAGAGGAAGGCCAGCGATTGGCAGGGGAACCACCAAACAAAGGTCTTTGTCTGGTAGGACTTGAGGATGGATATGATGGCATGGGTGTGGAGTCACCTGGGGATCAATAGGGCTGGATTTTCCAACTGTCTCTTTTCTTTCATGGAAACAGCTTGGTCATGAGTCACTCCCACAGCAAGGTTCTGCTGCTTCCTCCTCACATGGCTGCTGGCACAGAGATGCAGGGGGGTAAAACTCTCCATAGCAAAGCAGCGACCTTCCCTATGGAAAGGTAAGATCCACAAGGCAAAAGGGTCAGGGCTCCATCCACTTCTTGAAAGGGAAAATCCAGAAATGCTGCTGAAATCTAAAGGAGGACGAGTCCAAGTGAGAGAGGTGGCCAGCCCACAGGTGTCATCACCCAGCCCAGCAGCTGTCCCACTGTCCCTAGCTCCAGCCCCACAAAAGTGACTGTTTGCCAAACCTAAGCATTAGCCCTGGTCTCAGTTGCTTTGGAAAGATGTTGAAAAATGAAGAATTAAAGGAGTTCAGGATAATTAACACCTGACAACATTCATTTAGGAAAAACAGATCTTGTCAAACAAACTTGAATTCATTCTTTAATATTACTAAAATTTGAGCTGTCAAAGACACAGTAAATTTAGCCTTTTCTACAGTATTGGATCATGGGCTGCTTGACACCCAATTAAGCTTTTATCACTGCACGTTATTGAGAAAGCTGATGTTAAAGGGATGCAACAGCAGATCTCAAAGTTGGAGCTTCCGTGGGTTTTGCCTCTGAAGTGCTATTGCCAGTGGTAAAGACAACATGCTTTTCAACACAAAGCTTGGCAATCCGGAAGTGAAATTGTTGCTCCTAGAAGTTACAGGAGACAGAGAGGGTTTTGCAAGCAAAGAGCAACAAAAGAGGGAAGTTGTGAGCCAAGGGCGCTCGGGTCCCTTCGAACAAAAAAAATGCCATAATGCAATAAAGGAAACCAGACCTCCAGGAACTGGAGCAGGGCTTCTAGGGCAGACAGAGATGGAAGCAGTCCAACCCACAGCTGAGTAGCAGAAATGCTCTTCAGTGAGGCTTCTATAAAGCTCGGTATTTTAATTCATAGCAAGAGGCTAAGAGGTGCAAGCACCTGCAGAAAGCGGAAATGAAGGGTATTAAAGAGCTCTTCAATCCAGCATCAGAAGAACCAGCTGGTGAAACCTGAAGCTAGAGGTGCTGGTGCTGAAACAAATTATCAACGAAAAGTGAAGCTTTGGAGTATAGACAATTTCAACAGCTGAGTGGTTTCTCTTCTGAAAAGCAAGTCTGCTTCAGCAAACCCCATTTCTTTGGTTGGGAACCAGGTACAGTTGTGGATTATATTACATTCAGACTAGATCGGAGATGTCTCTTGTCGTAATAAATGCGATGTGGTTGCTAGTGCTAAGCCTTATTGCTTCAGTAAGCCTTTGAAGAAAATATCACCTTTCTCTCAGCTATTTTCATAGGCAAAACCCACAATTTGTTGAGCTCTTCTGTGAGCAGAAGCTCACTTCAAACACGGATGTGTTTTCTGCCCATGAAGGAGGGCTTTGCTTCCGCAGGGCCCTTCCTGCAAGGCATTTAATAGCACACTTAAAGGCATTTAATAATGAATGGAGCTTTGCAGGAGCCTCCAGGAGCACTGTCATTCCCTGCAGAGCAGAGAGGACATCGGAAGGAGAGACTTTTGGAAGTGGCTCACCCCAGTCACGCAGTGAGTCAGGAGCAGACTGGGAATACGACCTGGTTCCCCTTCTCCCTCCTTGTCAAAATGCCAGCTCTTCCCTTCTGCCTCAAGCTTTGGGAAGCACTCTGAGTTTAACTTAGATTTCAGGCTGCTGACCAAGCTCAGCATCTGCCAAAGCAGCAGCACATCTGAGCCCTGCAGTAAATACTCACGTTTGCTGTAGGAGAGGAAGAAACCTTTTTCTCTCACCTTCTCAGTGTCTCCCCTTGCTTGGCACAAGACTGCATCAAGGTAGGAATAACCTCAGCGATGACTTCGTTGTCTTTCAGAAGATTTACTGCCGAACTGCTGTCTCAGAACTCCTTTGGAGCTGGATCTGCTCAGAGATTTTGTAGAGTTTTATGTTGGACAGAGGTGCCTGCAGTGATCAAAACTGTTTGGCTGCAGGAAAGCTCAGGAGCCATCTCAGTCCTTTCAGACCAACATTCATCTGTCCCTACTGAAAGTAACTGAACAGCTGGAAGTTTCATCTCTTAGTGCAAGATAAAATAGATGTCTAACCCAGCTGCCTTCTGAGGCTGCTCATACAAGGATTATTTTAGATTGAGGCATCAAATTCTGATCTATTCAAAAAGTGGACACCAACTGCACTGTTCATGCTCCCTCTGTCAAAGTCCTCCAGGAAGCAAATTCTTTATTCAGACCCTCTATAGATCCCAAAGGATTTCCTATCAAGGAAATCTTTCTGCTACTTCACCTGCCACACCTGCTCCATCAAACTTCCTTCAAACCACTGGGACTTCAGTTACCCAGCCCTTCTCAGCAACTTCACCTGTGTGCTGACTGGAGCGGCACTTCCACTGCTAGTTATGGAATGTCTGAGAAGGAAAGAAGCTCACTGATGAAAGAAAAAAACCTTAAGTTGTGCCAGGAGGTTCAGGTTGGAGATGAGGAAGAATTTCTTCTCCAAAAGAGTGGTCAGGAAATGGAATGGCACCACCAGGGAAGTGGTGGAGTAACCGTCCCTGAAGGTGTTCAGGAAACATTTAGATGCTGTACTGGGGTTTAGTGGGAAATATTGGCGGTAGGTGGTGGGTAGAAGGTTGGAGTAGATGATCTTGGAGGTCTTTTCCAACCTTGGTGTTTTTCTGATCCTAACGCCCAGATCCTGGGCCTCTTGATTTCACTGCTGTCCTGAACAGTGGAGCAAATTTCATCTCTTGTTGCTTTCTTCACTGCCCACATTTCACATCCTCCAGTGAAAAAGGAGAGACTCCAGGAAAGGTCGTAGTACTGTGTTGATACACTCTGCAGGCAGCAGTGTCCCCTACAGAGAAGTTCTGTTCTGTCAGGGCACAGTATGCAATGGGCTGCACAGCTGCTTCTGTGTTGGTGTTTACTAATTGATTTAGAGTTTGACTTCGCATTTGGTGTGAGGACATCTCATGCAATCTTGAATCACCTCAGTTTTGCTCAATAAATACTTACTGAAATACCATCCCAGATTCATCTTTTACTCCTCCTCTATCTTTCACATGTCATTTCCCAGCATAGATACCTACCAGCTCCTCCCAGTCCCTCTCCTGTCCCAGTCTGAACATGCTTCTCACTGTTCCCTGCAAGCCAAGCAAGTTCAGAAGCTGCAGGTGCAAAGTTTTCCTCCCACTGTGTTCCATAGGCTCAGCAGTGGTTCTATGAAGGCACGGGATTGATAGGAAACCCCTGCTTGTTTCTGGAGCAGGTGCTGGGCTGGAACAGGTGCTGGGAAGCAGCCAGAGCATCCTGAGAAACAGGAAGCCATACTTCCTTTATGCAGGCATATAAAGGCATCTGAATGTAGGTGTTTTCTGTGTAAGATCAGAGAATCTTTGGCTCTGGAGCTGTCATTTGGACAGAGCTCCTTCCCTGTCCCCATTAGCTCCCACACTCAGTGTTCACATTTTTAAACTTTTTTGAATAGCTTTCAGCCAAATTTTGTCCAGGATTTGTTCAGTTTGATGTTGAATCTTTCCTGAAAAATGCCACCCTGAGTGGAGCTTGTAGGAAACGCTGAGCACCAGCATCGTATCTCCTACCTGCTCTGTCTGCCGTGCTGACGCAGAGCACGAAGCCAAAAAGCACTACCCCAAAGGCACTGAGGTAGTTTTAAAACCTGGGCTATCTCTGGTGCAAAACACAATCTAATTATAACAAAAAATCCACATCACTTACCCAGCAGCTATCCTATCAATAAGCCATTGCTCTGTTCCAATTACTGTGCTGTCAATTATGATATCTTCTGCAAGGAGCCTTCCTGTTATAACCTCCATCTTTGATATGTGGCTTCTCTTCTCCATCTCCTTTGAATCCCATTATTAAGATTCATTCAGGATTCTTTGGCTCCTTGGCTGTAACACTCTAATAGGGACAAGCTGAAGCAGGTGGGCTGGTGCTAACATGCTGTGTGTGCTCACGTGTCTTTGGTCAGGGCAGAAGGCATGTTCCCTGCTGGCTTCACACATACTATTCACATTTTCTTTTAATATTTTGAGTAGAATATTATTTTGGTTTTGGTGAGGCTGCCCTTTAGGCCTGCTGATGATCAGAATAGGAACACTTCTGAAATAAACCCAGTGTTCACTCCTCAGGATTTTTCTGATACCCGAATTGCTCAATGCTTCTGATACCCCTGCTCAGCTCATCCCTGTACTCCCTGGGAGGCTGATGGTGCTGCAATCCCCCAGTGTCTGTGGGAGAATTGAGAGGTACCATACAGGACTTGCAGAGAGACCAGTGTAAGACTGAAAATGTTCATTAGCAGTTCCCCAGAGACCTCTCGGCAGCAGCTCAGTGAGGATTTGCTGTGTTTTCAGACAGACAGGCCCCATGAGACCACACAATGTAGACCTATGCCAGAGATTTGCTCTCAGCTCTGCCCATTTGATCTAAAGCAGCCACAGCTCTCCTGTTGTCAGCAGACCACTGGCAGCAAATTTCTTGCCCCAGGTGCTCTGTGAGAGTTGTCTGCCCTCACCACTCCTCTGCAGATCCAGGCGATCCACAAAAAGTCTACTATGTAGTGCTAAGAAGCACACAGATACAGAGAAGTTCTCAAGGGAGGAAGTTTCAAAACAGACAAGGACAAATTCTCCCGTTCCTGTGCATGCAGGGCCATTGATTTCTCTTGCCACAAAACCATGCCTCTGCGTGAAAGGCCAGGGATGGCAGCAGCTCCACAAAGCCTGCTGTGCATCAGTAGAATGCACCTCAAAGCTGCCGGCATGGCAGGGACCCCACTTGCCCTTTCACTGCATGGCAGCAGCCTGTTCTAACCCACTATTGCAGGTGGGCAGCCAGCTGCAAAGCGCCCTTCACCTGCAGCAGGAAACCCAGGGTCCCCACGCCTTGCCCTAAGTGTCCAGATGAAGTCATTGACCGACCTCTTTCTGTGTGCATGAGGGCCTTGGCACAGTGTCATTTGTTGCCACCATGTGCTTTGCTGTGTGGCTATTAGCTGGTTATCCAAGCTTTCTGTATGTAACTGGTGAGTCCAGAGTAATTGCTATGACTGATAGCAGGAGAGCATGCTAGTGCTCATTAAAGACAAATTGAGCTGCCTGCTGTGAGCAAAATAGATGCATTTACGCAGGCTTTCTTAGTGCCTGTGTTTACACAGAAACATCCCCTGCCTGTAGGATCTGAAGAGATGCTCATATTCTAATCTGTGAGGACCAGGTGGGAAACCAGGACTGTATGGGGAGGTGGAATATGGGTGGAGCACATTTCAGGAAGCAGAGCCTGGAGACCTGGATAGCTAGCTTCAACAATTAGCCAGCCATGCCAGAAAATCTTTACCAACAGGGGAATCTGGCAGCCAGCTCAGACTTTGGTGTAGTGTCCTTCACTGGCTCAGCCCTGCCACGCTGGCATTTGCTGGAACCAGGTTACTGCAGGTAGGTCGTGTCTGCCTCTCTGGGCTGGGCTGTTTCCCCATCCACAAAGCACAGCCGTCTCACTGCTGCCTTTATGTGCAGGTGAGTGGATGGGAAAACATTACAGCTCTGGTTTGGATGGAGAACAGGAACCAACATATCTCAGGACGAGGCTGAGTTCAGCTGCTTGGCAGAATAAATTTCCTATCTGCTCCTTGGGCAGCTTGCTGCTGCCGACTTCGCAAGGCAAACGCTGGACAAAGCTGGAGTCCTGGTTTGCTGATTGCTGCCCCACACACCAGTAGAGGTCCTGTCCCTCCTGCATGCTGGGAAGTCAGTCTCATTCCAGCACAATTCCCTGGAGATCTCCAGATTATTCTTGGCACTCAGATGACTTCGCTGCCCGGATTTCAACACATCCTATGGAGTGTTTCTCTACTGCACCTTCTCTCCCACAGCAGCAGAGAACAACTGTTCACCCAGGAGAAACTGCTGGAGACATTTGACTGTCAATCACATGACAGACAGTGCATACTGAAATGGAGGAAGGAGACTAGGTGTCTGCTGGCAGAGGACACTTGCTGGAGATTTGGCTGCAGGGAGGCTGGACAGCTTGTTCAGGAGCCCTGCAGCATACTGGTCACACATGGCTGTTGCTGCAGGGCCTCTGTTCTAATTCTAACCTCTCATCCTAATCCTAACACCATAAACCTACCCAAAAAGTAAACCCTAACCCTAATAACTTGCTACAGCCATTTGTCTCCAGCAAAGTGTGTGCACTCAGAGATGGCCCTGCCTGCAGAAGGCACGGCTTTGCACTGGCTCCAGCACCAGTTAAGGGCTCATTTTTGCCTTCCAACAGGTCATCCCAAGCTGTGAGTAATCTCAGGAGATTTGAAGAACAGCGAGATCTGGGGGCTGCTGCAGCCTGCAGCATGCTGGTTAGGACATGGCATTGATGGAATATGGTCAGCAACGGCAATCATTCATCTCCAAGACGTGTCAGGCTGTGTTGGGCCTGCTGCCCTCTTTATTGCCCTAACCATGAGCACCGAGGGTGACAATTCATGATTTTCACCCATTCCTGTTAAGTTTTGAATATATTTTCCCAAGGCAGCTTGGTAGCAGATAATTGGACAGATCAAAGAGCTCAAGAAATGGATTTAGTCAAATGTTGGATTATGTGATTCATCTGCCTTCCACATCACGTATTTTCCCCAAGGTAAATTCAAATTAGCACCTGTTGGAAAGCCTATTAGTCAATGTCTGGGCTCTAGTGCATTGGAATTCAAAGGCTTTCCATTTAGCGGGAGGCAATTTCTCATTGTCTAAGGATCCAGCAGCCATCTTGTTTGTTGTTAATTAACAAAACCCCTATACAACCACAGCACACAATTTTTCCAGATTCGGGCACGGACATCCATGTTGCCCTGTGCTAGTGCAGCCTTGCCTTGAGTATTGGGCACCACAGTATAAGGAGGTTAAGGAAAGGGTAGGTGTAGTACTTAGGGACATGATTTAGTGGGCAATAGTGGTGGTATGTGGATAGTTGGATTGAATGATGTTGGATGTTTTTCCAGCCTTAGTAATTCTACGATTCTATGATCACCTGTGAGCATTGCAGGCTGAGGTGATGAACAAGTGGGACAAAGCTTCGGGGAAGCCACCTTCTCTCAAGTCTACATCCTGCTCTGCTCTTCTAGCAAAATCAGCTCAGGAATGTATAGATCAATAGATCAATAGAGCTAAAGAAAGTGCCTGGGGAGGACCACGCACCCTGCTTCTCATCCTTTCCTCCCAGCATCTTCCACTGCAGCACACCAGCCAGTTTGGGTTGGGATGAGGTGGCCTTTTGTGTGCTGTGAGGTGAGGATGACTTGGCATCAGAGAGAGAACCACAGGATGGGGCACTGGGGGCTGGACATCCTGCATGACACAGCAAGGGCTGCTCCTCAGTCATGGCTACAGGAGAGCTGCCAGCTCCTCTGCCCCACAAGACAGAGGGGTAACAGCAGGCTGGATCGGACTCAAATACACTGGTTTTAAAGCTGATGAACAGGCAAGATGCAAACTACATTTCATACGTATACATATATATACACATCTATTCTTTTATTTTTTATTAAGTGAAGCTACCTGGTGTCGTTTCAGAGAGTTCTGACATGGCTTTGCAGCTGATGCAGCCATGACTGCAGCTGACCCCAAAAGCCCCAACACTGACCTGGGTTTAGGGAGCATTGCAGCTCCATATGACTCAGCAACAAGAAAGCTGATATTGTTCTTAGACGTAGGAACAGAGGAGAGGGACAGAGGCAGGGAAGTGACTTTAACCTCGGGATGACTGTGCTAAGGACAGCATAGGACACTTTGAAGCAAAGGATTTAAAAGCTTAATCTGTTTAGTTAATTAAAGAGACTTGAAAGGCAACGTGCTCGCAAAACACAGGTAACTTAATAGGGAAAAGCTCCAAGTTCTGAAAGGCTCTGCAATATACTGGGAAAGACAACAATCTGACAGATGTCTGGAAGCTGAAGCCAGTTGCTGTCAGACTGGGAAAAACATGCAGATCTACTGGGGAGGACCAATGAAGTACAGAACTAGTGAACTACCTCTCAGCTTTTTCAAGCTGCCACTTTTAGAAAAACTTAGCCTGGTGTGATTTCATCCATCACACTGCTCTCCAGAGTGATCCCAGCTACCACCCCTATGGTAAACAGCCCCTGTGGCATTGTGGAAGCACCTCCAGCTCCCAAATGGCCTTTGCAGAGAGCGAGAGCTGTTTGCTCTTCCACCTCTAACTAACTCACCACCAGGGGTCCATCCATACACGCACACATTTTCCAGTCCAGTCTCCACAAGGGAAAGTTAAAAGATGAGTTCATCTTCTGTGGTTCTTCAGTTGTCCATGTTACACTGACAAAACAATCTTCCTGGAAGACTGAGAGCATTTGCTTGTTGTCTTCTTTCAAGATGGACAGGATGCTTTCTCAACACAACCCTTATGGCTGCCATGAAATAATCTATCAAAAAAAAGGATTTGTGTACATATATAATGTACATGAACACAATGACAGAAGGGGTTAGCAGGCACATGAGGATGGGGCTGCAAAGACTATTTGGAGAAACTCCTGCTACTTGACATTAGGATGAGCTCGTTGTAAGCCTGTGAATGAATAAGTGCAGTAGGGTGATGTGTGATGACCAGGGCAGGGAGGCAGCTGTCTCGATACCTCCCACATAACAGCAGCCCTGGCCTATTCTTTACATGCAGATTTAACCTTAAATCAGATAATCCACTGTGCACACAGAGACTGAAGGGCAAGAGATTGCCTCCAACAAAGCTCTTCTCTACTTCCACTCCCTGTCAGTGTTAAAAGAGCTTTTTATTTTTCTTTTTTTTTGCTTACCCACACTAATCCATGCCAATTATTCTGTTCTTCACCCTACTGGCATTGCTCCCAGATGCAGAGGTCCTCTGAAGTCAAGTATATCCCAGCTGGCAATCAAACGTCTCATTAATTTGTGGAGATGCCTCTTGTTCCCTCTCTTGTTCTCACACATGTGGATTACCCTTTTCCTCCTGTCCCACTGGCCCAGCCTGGGTTGACACCAGGTGCTATCATTGACCAGACCAGATGTTCCTAAACCAAACAAGCTGGGACCAAATGATTCCAAAGAACAAACTGATAGGGAAGAGAGCCTGACTAGTATGGAAAGAGAGGGGTAGGATCAGATGTGCAGGTAGGCAAAGCAAGCTGCTGGCCACAAGGTCAAAAGCTCCAGTGTGATTCCAAGCAGAGCCAGGACCAGTACTTCTGCAGAATGTTGAAACATCTGCAAGAAGCCAATTACCCTCAAGGCTAATGCACAAGGAGACAGAAGACTGTCCGTATGCACACAGTGCAGAGCATGGTGGTTTCATCTCTGGAAACAGCCCTGCGAGGGCTATTGTAGGCTCAGGGTTAGGATTAAGATTAAGCTAGGGTTAGGGGTTAGGATAAGGGCTTAGTTCTCAGGGTTAGGGTTAAGAGTTAGGGTTACAGTTGGAGTTAGGTTTAGGGGTTAGGCATAGGATTACAGATAGAGTTAAGGGTTAGGGCTAGAGTTATGTTTAGTGTTAAGGGTTAAGATTAGGGTTATCCTTGTTAAGGTTAGGATAGGATTTGTATTGCAGTTGGAGTTTAGTGTTAGGATATGGTTAGGATAGGGCTAGACTTAGAGATAGGATTTGTTTGAGGGACAGGAATAGGGATAGGGATGGGGATAGGGATGGAGTAGGGGGCAGGGGGCTAAGGGTAGGAGTAGGGATAAAGGTTGGACGGGGGTAGGGCTAGGTTTAGGTTTAGGCTTAAGTTTAGGGTTAAGTTAGGGTAACTTTCAGGATAGGGTTTGTGTTGGCTTTAGGATTAGGTTTAGCATTATGACAGTTACATTCAGAGTAGTGTTAGTAGTGTTAGAGCTAGGAATAGCTTGAGGGTTAGCATTAGGGTTAGCATCGGGATCAGCATTAGGGTTAGTGTTAGGGTTAGCTTTTAGGGGTTAGGTGTTAGAAGTTAGGGATTAACCTTATTTACAGTTAGGGTTATGCTTTAAGTTTGTGGTTAGGCTTGTTTTTAGTTTTGAGGCTTAGGCCGAGGATTAGAATTATGTTTAGGGTTAGGGCTGGGGTTAGGACTGAGGCTGATGGTTAGTTTTAGACTGAGTTTTAGGGTTAGGATTAAGGTTAAATTGCACAACAGGGATGTCAGTCAGTGCTCTTCTTAACCCTACAGGGACAGGATCTCCTTATCTCTTTGCCTGGGATTATTGCTTAACTCTTATCCAAGCACATTTAATATAAATGGGTCAGCACTCAGGGATTTTTGTCCGAACCAAACATGCTCTCAGTTAACTGCTGTGCTCCAAATGTCTTCTTTTCCCATCCTGCCGTTTAGATGTGTTGCCAGCATTGATCAGCTCTCCTTCCACTGCCAGGGCATGCTGAGAGAACAACTCCTCGTGGAGTCCTTCCTCCCAAACCTGCCAAGTCGCCATCCCCACCCCCTTGTTCTGCATTTTCTGAACAAAATTTTATTACCATATGATGCATTATGAAATTAAATGCCTCCTGTGGACTAACTGTTATATCTGTGCAGTTACCTTTGTCAGCCCAACCAGTAATTGCATCATTTATTTGTTTGACAAGACCTATGTCCTAAAAAGCTTTGATGACTCACAGTAATTATATTGCTAGCATTTCATTCAGCATTACATGCACTGTATACCAATATGTGTTCATATTCTCTTTCTAAGCACCTTATCTAGCTGGGTCACCCCAGGTGGCTTTTTCATGACATTCACATGCCTTAGGACCCTTGAAAATTCCCCAGTATTTCAGAAGAGCTTGAATGTGAGCACTGCCTGGGTGAGCAACATCCTCAGCTCTACAAAGGACCATGGGAAGGGCAGTGGAATGTGTTGAGCCCAGTACTAGCATCTGGGTTTTAACATGGAGGGATTCACCTCCCAGTCTCAAAATTGCATCAGAACAACAAGACTTTGGCTCCCATCCATCCAAAGAAGGGATGTGACCACACATTATGGCTCTCTGTAGGCTTCTTCCAAAGGAAATCACAGGATGGGAGAAATGGGAACAGGTAGAAGGAGATGATGTGTGTCTAACTTGGTCTTCCCTCGAGAGATGGCCAGGGTGCATATCCAGACCTGGGCCTGCAAAGCATCCCAAGTGTTGTTGTTTGGGTAGAGCCAAAGGACAAACTATGCCCAAAGGAGGCTCATGTCTGCACAGTCCAGACACCAAGGACTGCAGGCTTCATCTTCCTGACTTCTGCCCTTCCTGCATTTCCATTAGAAGTGTTCACTTCTGCTAGATGTGGGATCTGACCTGCTGGGAAAGGATCCCATTTGTGACTGTTATTTTGCTAGCTACACACTTTCTCCCAGTGTCTTCATTTTCCCTTACCAATTTCCACATCCCACAGTCTGGTTTAGGAAGATCTTTTTTCTCTGTTTCACTTGTTTTGCATTCAGATTTATTTGCAGTTGCAAATGCCATCCATCCACCAAGCTTTTACAACCACCTTTCTGCTTGTAGGTTTTTGTTTCCAAACACCATTGCTTAAAGATTGTCTTGTTTTGTTTTCAGGACCTGGTGTGGGAAGGGAGAGAGCAGCAATGCTGGAGAGCAGATGTGGACTGTGTGATCTGTCCCTGATTTCCCAGCAGAGAGGTGGTGATAGAGCTGTACAGCTGGCTGAGGAAAGCATAGCTGCCTCTCCAAGCATCGCAGAAAATTAATGAGAGCTCAACTGGTGGCTCCAGTCTTTACTTTAGGGTATGTGCACTGGTCCTAGCCTGAAAGCATCACACAGCCATTGCTGCCCAGAAGTACCTCTGACCCCATTGGCATAGGGGGTGATTTCCCTGGCACCCCCAGCCCTGCAACCATGTTTCAAACTCTTTCTGGAGGAAGGTAAGCCAGGCTGTGTTCAGTGAGACACCTCTGATAGCCATGTATTTCTCATTACCTAATCCTTTTCCTCTTATCTGCTGCTTCTTCCCAATAATAACATTACAGTAATTAATTGAAATGCTTATTAAATAGACAGCACAGTCAACGTGTAGGCAGTGTCATAACAATCCAGTTCCACAAATAGCACACGGCAATGGCAGATGGGAAAACAGGGCAGGGTTTCCAAAGATTGTTTTGTTCAGATTTATCCTGTCTCCATTGTGAGAGACAGAGCACACACATCCAGCCAACTCATCCGCCAGGCAGCAGCTAACTGAACTCTTATTTCACTTCAACAATTATGCATTCGTTGTGTAATTTGCTAAGGTGCTTTGAACTCTGCCTGTCTCTTATCATCGTTTCCCCATTTCTCCAGTCCCACACGTACCAGGTGTTTTGATGACTCTCCAGCATGAGACTGCAGCGGAAATCTCTGTTCAGCAAAGCTGATGCCGTGCCTCACGGCTCGGCTTTGTCCCCAGCAGCAGAGCCGGATGCCCCACAGGTTCCATTCTGGGGATGTGCTCCAGGTGACAACAAAGGTGGGTGCAGAACTCACACAGGTTTAGGGCCACTGAGTTCAGGAACTGTGAGTCTTGATGTGGAATTATCAGGAATAAGGGATCTGTCTCTCTCACGGAGCCCAGGGCAGGTGGTGCTGTGAGTTCATCGGTTTGGATCATTGCTCTCACCTATGTCCTGGGCTGGAAAGAGAGTGCTCTACTGAGATCCTGCATGCCCCAGTCTTCCCCAGCCCTTTGCCCGAGGCCATACCTGGAGGTCTGAGCAGAGCAGAAGGCGATACCAATTCTCCCCTTTTACGCAATGTTCATCTCTTGGCTTCTGATGGGACAAGGAAGGTCCATTCTGACTTTCTGGGGCTTTCTGCTCTCTTTGCAGTCCTAATCAGCTCCAAGAGTCTGAGTTTGCTTGTGGGAAGGGCCATGTTGAAGAAATCTTTGGCCTGCACCCATGTAAACATGGCTGCAGATGCAGCCAAAGAAGGAGCTTCCTTCTTGGAGGGCTCATGGCAGTGCTCTCCTGCATCATGCTGGGCCGGGTGGTTTCTGGGCTGAAAGAACTTCCTGCAGATTCATCAGGTGACAGTGAACAGTGAGTCAGATGGATCCTGGAATTTATTCCCAGTTTAAATCTGGATTATCCAATTTGTATGAGAAATGGGAGCAACAGTTTTGCAGGATGGAGCATCGTTCAAGTGTGTTCCTGGCAAGTCCACTGCTTGGACTGCTCTCACGGAGATGTCCCCACACACACCTTCCTCTCCTAAGTGTCTATGAGCTTGGAGACCAAATCTCAAGTTCACATTTCAGCCCAGTGCAATGTCTCAGGACAGACTCCCATGTGAATCACTCTAAGGGCCAGGGTTTACAGGGCTGTGGGGCTTATGTGCTGGCCAGGACCAAACTGCCATCGTGGAGTTACTTTTACTTCATCAAAGCTTACACAATACTACTAAGATTATTATTTCTACGGACTCTGAAATAGCTCTTCCCAGAAACTGGAGATGTTGCAGTCACTGGAGATACAAAAGCACCCATTTCCCCATTTCCCAGCTCCTGCCAAACTCTTGGGGCCAAGATACTGAAGGCAGATGTGGGCTTTCTCCATATGGCTTTTGACTCCAGTCACAATGAATCACGTACAAGTATCCTAAAAGAAAACCTTATAAAATCTGTATATAGGTAAGTGGGCTGCAAAACCTCTAATAATGTATTTGTAGTCTTAAATAATCCTTCTGCACTAACAGGCACACTAATATTCAAATTAGAAGGGCTGCTCATGACTCCATGAATGTCTTCTACAGTCTAAAAGCTTTCTAAATGAGGTACACAGCCATTAACAAGGTAAATATATTTGTAGATTTGTTTGGGCAATTACAGGCATTTAAGAAACAATGCATAATAATGGACATGAATCTAATAAGCCATTGCTAATTAAATGTATTAATGTCACTTTATAAAATGAACGCATCTGGGTGATGTGTTAAAGCTGGTTTTGTTCTGTAAATAACTGAGCAGTAATACATGCAGACTTTGCAGCACTGGGCATTGCCTGTGCCTGTTAATAAAGGCAATAAATTTGCCAATCTAGGGACCACCAGCCGAGTTCTCCTTTCTCAAGTCTGTTCCACATTCCCCTTTGCTCTCTGAGAAAGAGTTGCAGCAGAATGGGCTTGGTTAACCTCGACATCTGAGGCACCATTGCAAGGCATCTGCAAAGACTTTACTTTGAAACGTGCTCTCCTGCACATTTTAATTTGCAGCAGGTACAACACTCCCAGGCAATGGTAAAGTCTTTTCTCTTTCCCAGGAGAGCTCATTCAATTTTGGATGATATTAAGTGTTCAATAACACGATTTTCCTTCTTTTGCTTTCATCACCTTGGAAAATGTCAGCAGCCCAGAGTTAACTGATTGACCATGGATGAGGAGCCAGGCCCAAAGCAGCCCCACACAGCACTGCAACGTGCTGCAGGAATGCACAGAGGGGATGAGGGCTTCATTGGGCACCCCTGGGTACCCACTGCCATGTCATGGGATGTGGGACTTGGCTGAAGCAGGACAGGGTAAAGGGGCAGGAGCAGGCCTTGCATTCAAAATTTGGGACAGTGCAAATGAAAGGACGGTATTTTTTAATCTTATTTTTCCTTTTTAAAAACTGAGGTGTGAGATTTCTGTATCAGGAGAAGCCCTGGATGTGCAGCAGCCTTAAATTTCCCGCTGGTCCATCAGGCCAGTAGCTCCAGTAGCAGCAGGATGAAGAGCTGTGCCCACCCCAGCTGGCCCTGCTAAGGACACTGCCATTTGTTGTCATTTGTTCTCTCTGTGGATAAGCACAAAACACTGAAAGGTGATGAGAACAGCTTTGACATCAGACAGGGGTTTTAGTATTGAACAGGAACTGGGACTATTTGGACTCTGGGGTCACCAGCCATGGCGATGGGCTAAATCCTACACCACCAGGGTGCAGCATAAGTTTGTGTGCACCCAAGTGTCACCTCACACCCCAGATCCAGGGTATGGAAAGAAACTCTCTCTGGACCTTCCCAATGAGGTACAACCCTGCAGGACGCCATGCTCAAGGCAAATCAAAACCCTATTGCTCTAGACTGCAGTGTGCTGCAAACCACAGCTCCTCCAATGTGGGGGGAGCTCACAAATAGAAAAAGCCCACCTTTGACTAATGCATTACTCCTAATGAATAGCCTGGCCAGCTGTAGTTAATTGCCTATTTTAGGCAGATACTGCTGGAAAACCTCACGTCTGTCAGATTTTTTTCTCCCCCCCCGAAGCACCAAATTACTCACTCTTCTCTTGTAGCATTTTGCAGCCAACTCTTTTCTGTGATGATTTTCAAAGGATGAAGAATGAGCACCCTGGTGACATTTCTAGTATCTATAAATATCTCCCCACTACCCTGCCTGCCCAACTGGTGAATTATGCAGGGAGATATATATAATAAAACAATCAGATCCATTTTGTTGTCAACATCCCATTCTTCAGCCAGTAAGAGAACAGCCAAGGCTGTTGCTCTGCAACGAGCAAGCAGTGCCTGGAGAATCAGCGAGCTTATCCTTCCCTGCAGGTACAGGGGCATCTCAGAAGGAACACCAAGCAGAGATAGGCTCTGCTATGCTGGAAAAAGGAAGAGGGTTTTTTAAAAGAGAGGAAGCAAGGAGTTCACAGCGGAATGGCAGGAGACCCCATATATAGGGAGAAGCCTGTGATGAAAGGAGCAGTTAAGAAATATCAAAGGACTAACCCAGCAATGCCACCTGGAACATGATGCGCATACTGTACATTCTGCTCTTGCTGGTATGTGTACAAACTCAGCAGTGCTATGTTTATGCAACTAAATCCCCTGCACTGTCAAGTATACAGAGAATGTAATGCACTCAGCTTGCAAAGCTGGGGGAAGTGACCAGTTTGTATCTATCATCTAATCAGTAGGTTTTAACTTAAATTGGAAGGAATTAATTTAATAGCATAGCCTTCCCCAGCTAACAGACCTTTCTAGCCAGACACTGGGTACTTGGAGCAGTCTGCAGACCTGGCTGTCTCACAGTCTAGGAGCACCTCTTAAACAAGAAGCTTCAGTCAGCGCTCTCCCCTGCTTTATAGATGTCTTTTGCTAAGCCCCAACTTGCTTCCTGGCAATTAAACTCAGCTCTTGCCAGAAAGGCTCCTCTCCTTACCTTGCTCCTGAAGTTCATCAGTCTTCAGGACTGCAAAGAGAAAGATTTTGCATCTTTGCATTCCCGCAGGAAAAAATCTGCTACGTTGCTCAGCACGAGGCACTGTGGGACTCCTACAAAGCCTGCAGACCTCGCACTCCTACACTGCTCTGGATTGACATTGGATGTCCCCATCAGTGTAAGCTGATGTCACTTAAAAGCCTCACCTGATACAAGTTTGATATCAGTTCAGTGAGGCTGTGAGAAACTCACTGCTGCCCTCAGAACTGCTGCAGGCTCCACGCATCCATTCCTCGGTTGCATCTGTAACCAAAGGAAGGCCTTCAAGAAAGGCAAGATACAAATGCGAGGGGTTGAAGGTGACCAACATGCAGATCAGCTCCTTGGCAGCACGTCACATCATCACATACACGTGCTTCCCCAGACTGCAGTGCAAGGGGCTCAGCAGGGGACATTAGCATTGCTGCTTCCCATGGCTCAGTGGGCCTTCATGTGGTGATGGAGCCCAGCTTGCCTCATCAAGAAGTGCAGGAGCTATATACCTAGGCCTGAACCACCCACTCACCTTCCTCACAGTCAGCACAGGGCAATGAGAACCAGAGAGCCAGGTCTGACCCCTCTTTACCAACGTGTGCAGGGTGAGGTGGGAGGGCCAAGTCCCCCATGGACCATCACTATGAGGGCAACTCAAGAGGCCTTCAGGTCTCTCCATGCTGAGGACTCCCACCCCACAAACCCCCCATCTCCCTGGAGGTGCACTACATAGGAACAGAGCTGACCAGTGATCATCCCTCTCCCCAGGTGGTGCCAATGCCTGAGCCTGCTTAGGGCCAGCTGTGGTGGGCCTCAAGATGTCCTGGAGCTCATTGACCCTGGGGATGGGTCTGGTCACAGCCAGGAGGGTCACAGCCCCCTGCAGTCTGGCCTGCAGGCTGCAACCTGGCAGTCTGGGAGGGGCAGTTCGAGTGATGAAATGCATGATGCTGGCTTCCAGGCAATACTAGGTGCAATGATTTTCATTAGTAAATTTATATTGTTACAGAGAATTCTTAAATAAACTCCAGGCTGTATTTCTACAGTTCAAGACATTAATCACATTAGATGTTAATGTTATTTCCAACAGTTACAAAATTTACAGGAATATTAGCAAGAAACATAGCATCCACCACAGCTGCTGGGTTCAGTGTTATACATAAAGCAAAGAAATGTTCACATGCAGAAAAGAATAAAGTCCAAAGAATTTCACACATCACTGAACTACCTACGGATACTGGAGAAGCCCACGGTCTTTAAAACTACCTTTGAATCACAACAGAGAAATAAACTTTGATTTCAGCTTTGAGCTTAACACTCTCTGAGTACAGCAGATCTGGGGGTGGATTTGGATCTTTGAGTGCAGGAACTGCAGGACTCTGATCTACAGCAGCCAAGAATCTGGGCCAGATAAACACTGCCCTCTCTCAGCTCCCATACAGGCACCATGCAGGCCAAGGGCCCTGGTAGGTGGAGCTGGGGAATGGGCTCAGAACATTGTTTCCAAAATTGTCTGAGAAAGACATGGTTAGGGATGTTAACTGAGGCTCCCTGCTGGTGAGCCTAGATCTGGAGCAGCAGTGCCACACCAGCAAGCACCCACTTGCAGGGGTTTTCTCGAGTTTTAAGGTTAAAAGTCCATACATAAGTTGGTCCTCTTTGGCGTGTTTTGTATACGGGACATGGGTACACACTGCGGGTATCTTGCTTGTCAGCAGGAATGGCTTTGATGAAAATGACAGGCATGGCCGGGGTCAGTTCCTTGAGCCTGGCATCCGTGATTATCCCGGTCTGCAAAGGAAAGAAGAGGTCTCAGATTGTCAAAATCTCCATCTGCTGTAGCCTGATATGCGTGATCAGTGGCAATAGTTACACAAGCCCATCTTAATGGAGATCTCTCTTGAGGTCAGGGGGTGGCTGAGCCTATCCGAGGTAAGCAGGGCCTGGATCGAGCACCTACCCTGTTTCATTAGAAATTGCCCCCAAGTTTGCTTATTCCAAGGGGACCGGTACAAAATGATACCTGCTCCTCCAGGTATCCAAACCCACAAACACCTCAGCAGAAATTTGTGAGGTTCCTATCTATGTCCGCGTCCAGCCTAGGCACCCCATCTGCATCCAGCACCATCATTCTTGTGCAGCTCTTAGTCAAGGCTTTGTTGCACCAGAACCACCTCATGGGGAGTGAGGCTGCCGAAAGGGGCTACAGGACAGCTGGGGTGGGACTGTGTCAGGAACATAGCACGAGGAGTGGTGGTTTCAAACTAAAAGGGGGGAGATTTAGGTTGGACGTGAGGAGGAAGCTCTTTACCCAGAGTGCGGTAAGGCCCTGGCACTGCTGTGGGTGTCCCATCCCTGGAGGTCCCCAAGGCCGTGCATGGGCCCTGGGCAATCTGAGCTGGTGGGGGCAATCAGCCCACTGCAGGGAACAGGAATCGGATGGGCTTTAACGACCCTTCCAACCCGACCATTCGGCGGTTCTGTGGTTCTGTAAGCATTGCTTGTGCTTGAACCAGCTGCAGACACCTGAGCAGGGCTTTGTCTGGACTCACAGCACCACCAAGCTTTGAGCATGGCCTGGGATATTTCTCTGAGCTGTGTCCTGAACAGAGGAAATGATTAATGAGGCCCCAGAGGTACCGCAGGCTTGTTTCCTCTCTTGCAGGTGCTCGCACATCCACAGGGGATTCAGATGGACCGTTCCTGAGGGAATATGATCTTAAACAAGCCCACATTATCCTCTCCAAAGAAATGCTCTTGCTCAGCAGGCTGCCCAAGCCAGGAGAAAGATGGTTTGCTGCGAGGGCATGAAATGAGCTGGTTCCGCTAACTCAGGTATCTCTGGCAACTTATGTTTCTCTTTCTGGCAATAAAATGCACTGCACATCAGTCAACTTCCAGGAAAGTCTGCAAAATTGCTTAATGGAGGCTAGAGAGAGCAAATGAAAACAAATACAGAAAAGGAAAATAAAACTCAGTGCTAAAACTGCCTCTCTCTGCAGCTTAGCTTCACATATCATTATTATTTCAAATGCTCTCAGACCAGAGTTGTGGGGTGAGATTCAACCTCTCCAACAGTTTGCTTAGTTCTGCAAATGAGGGAAGCAAAATAATCCCCCTTGCAATACACCTCAGTTTAACTGTACTAAAACCATCTGTTCTCCTAAGCTAGTGACAAACCCAGCTCTGATTTAGGATTTTGTAATTTCCAATGTGCTGTACATTACATAATTCTTATGATAGCTTGTGAAGGAGCTATTTATCAAGCATTACTATGTGCTCTTAAAATCCACATCTTTCATATCTGAGGTTGGATTTTGATCATAACTTTTATTTTACTGATGATAACTCAAATCAAATTTCCAAGATACATTCTACCCATTTCAGGTTAACAAGATCTGATATCTGCTGGAGGTATCACTGTGTTATGTCTGGGCTGATTTGCATTTGCATTTTTTATCGCTCTCATGATCAGAAATTAATTCCATTCTGAAAGCAATTTTCTCTAACTACTGCCAGAGCACACCCAGTAAAAAGCCACTGTTCTGGGTCTCAGATCCTAAAGAAATCCTCACTTCTGTTCATCCTGGCTTCTCAGCAAGCAATCTGAGGACAGGACACAATACACTGCCACACAGCAAAGTGTCATAGGACACGGGAGAGCTGTCTGAAGCCAGGGATGATAAAAGATGGATCGAAGAACACACACAGTGAACCAGGAGCCAACACCCCTTCCCACTCAACTCTACTTTGATATGTTCTTAGCACAGGTGCATCTGCACCACCGCTTACTTAAGGTCTTTAAGCCACCAGACCTTTCTGCATGGCTTGGTTGCCTATCAGAGTTGGCTCTGTCTGCAGGGAAGGGGCCTCACATTGCCAGATGTGACCGCATCGTAGTCAGAACATCACTCCAAGGCAGTCCAGAGACTGGTCTGTAGCTTCTGTAGAGATGGGGAATGAGAAGAGTGGTGCATGCAAGGGAGAATACTTAATGATGCTCTGTCCAGCAAAACCAAATGAGAGATGATTTTTTATCCCTGATTGGTTCCAGAACTTAGGCACAGATTTGGCATTGGCCAAATGACCCATTTTTCCAAACAGCTGTAAATAAGGGCTTGGTTGTTCATGGCACAGCTTGGAGGGGTCCCCTCCAAGGCTGCCTTGTACAGTTTTCACTGGAGACCCCAGCTCCAGCTGCACCCAGCTCCAGCTCTCAGCTCACACAGACTTGGGCATTTACTGACAGCTGCAAGCAAAGCCTCCATGTCGTGTCCCATCTCAGCCCTCCAGGAGAAATTTCAGTCTCTGGTGCACAAGATTTGGTGCATTCACTGCCTCTGCAGAAGGTTGAGGCCAACTGTGATGGCCAGAGACTGCAGCACTGGGCTGTATCAGGGCTGGGCTGACACTAACGCTGCTTTCATCTATATCCGCTTCTGGGAAGCACCTCAGATAAAAAATGAGTGGCATGCAACTGTTCCCAAAGATGCTGAGCTTCTTCAGCCACCAAATGAATGCACTCTGTGATTATTCCTTGCCACAGAGAATGTCCCTTCTAAGCCTCTCTGCTGGTTGAAAACTGGTGCTTTGTGTAGGATTGGCCTTAGAAAGTCCACCCAACCTGACTGCACTCAATCCCATTGTCAGCGTCAGTGATGAAGATATGAAAGACCATCGGTCCCAGCAGTGACGCCTGGGGGACGCCACTCGCCACCAATCTCCATGCAGACATGGAACCATTGACCACCACTCTGGATTCGATCCTGCAGCCAGTTCTTTGTTCACTGAACACTGCACCCATCAAATCCATATCTTTCCAATTTGGGAAGAAGGATGTTGTGGGGTCAAAGGCCTCACTGAAGTCCAGATAGATGACATCAGTGGCTCTTCCTTTGTCCATTGACGCACCAACACCATCACAACGGGGCCATCAGGTTGGTCAAGCAGGAAATCTCTCCTCACTCAGTTCAGCCAGGCAAGCCCAAAGGTTGGGCACCCGTGGTCTGGCAGTGTGGTATGACAGAGGAACACACCCAGCATCACATCCTCTGCTGTGGGGAGCAATACTGCCAGGAATCCCAGGGCTTGAGAGAGATTTCTCAGTGTCACCCATCTAATTATCTCTCATTGAGCCCCACTGACTTTAATGGTGCTACAGCAACAGATCATGCAGACCCAAAATAACGCGCTTGGTTTCATTTCATTTAATAGCTGCCTGCTGTTTAGCAATGAATGTTTTATAAATTTAAGACACCCAAGGGCAAACATAAATGTTTAAATAAATAGAAAAATGTGAGTAGGAGAACATAGAAGGAATTTTCCCCCTTCTGGAATCAAAATCTAACTGTGAAATATTACTTTAAAAGTGAAGGCGTTCCCCAGCAGAGTTCCTCTAACTATGAACTGCCATTCTTACCAGCGGATTAATTTGGAAGGAGTGTGCAACCCAAAATAACTGTGCAGCAGTTTTAATAATTCTGCATCCATTAATGTATACTGGTGCTCACGGGATTACAGGTAAAATGAATAGTTCCACTGGGTGGAAATGATATTTCAGTGTTTGGAGCAACATGTGAAAATATTCTTTTCTTCACTGAAATAAATTGAAGTATGATACCCAGAGATTATGAATGGTTCTATAAATGTAATTGCTCAGTATCTTTCAATCTCAAGGAAAATGTAACCAGAAAAACACATTTAGTAAAGTCTAGATGGCCTCTGAAGAGAAACTGCACTTCTGAAAGCAGTCACCCATACAAGATATTGAGGGGATGGAGGAGAGAAGCCACGTGCTCCCCAGAAGATTTCTGGCTTTGCACCACTGAAACTTCCTATTCTTCACTTTTATTATCACCTGTGAGAGTTGATAACCTTGGCAGAACCCACTCACTTTCTAGTAATGGTGATAATGATGGTAATAAGAAACAAAAGTCATTGGAATTTGTTTTTAATGGAGCATTTGACATGCAAGACTGGGATGACTTTTAAAACTTCTGCTATTCTGCCGTGTCCGGCCGATTTGATCAGTTTAAAATGTTATTTTTTGAGGGTAACTGGAATCCAGCATTCTCTATAGCAGGGAGCTGTGACCTCCAAGAGTTGCAAGGGCAGCCACACACCAAAGGCTTAGGAAAGGAACGGGAAGGGAGCTGTAGGATCAGTAGATGCTGGGTTGCAGGGGGAAATCATCCTTTGCTTTGCCCTTCCCAGAGATTTGTGATAAAATCACTGGATGCTATCAGTCAGTGAGTTCTACTCGTTGCCTAATTTCCTATCCTTTGTGGAAAACTATTGCACAGAGAGCTGAAAAATAAATGGAGATGATTATATTTGAGTTGCAGGGCCAGGATGGGATGCAACATACAACAGGCATGGTCCCTCTAGTCAGCATCCCACTACTAAGTCCCACAGCAGATAACAGGAGATCTTCAAGGTTAAGGCTCTGAAGAGCTGCCTCTGAAAGCAAAGCCTGCTCCTGCAAGAGGGCAAACTTGACACAGATAAGTAAGTTCTGGGTGACCCACTTTGATCAGCCCTCACTCTCTCACACATCACTGGCAGCAGAAGCAGTGCGCTGGCTGCCCAGAGGATGAGCTGCATGAATCACTGTCATTTAATTCTCATGTGCAGAACAAATTGGGATTTGTGGTACTAACAGGCCGGGCAACGCAGAGGACCAAGCCCAGTGGGGATTTGTCAGCCTAATGGTTCTCCTAATGGCAAACTGAACTCCTAACAGCTGACAACTGTCAGAAGGGATGACAGGGACAGCTGCACTCCATTGGGATGCTGCAGCACCAGGCGTGCTCTAAGAAAAGTGCTGTCAGCTACGTGGGCAGGAAGCAGCAGGTGAGCATACCTTCCTGCACGCGCCCTCTCCAGGCTCTCACTCTGCTGTGTCACAGCTGAAGGGCATTGGGCCACATCCAGAAAAGAGAAGAGGAGCAAGGGGTACCCCTGCGGTCTGCTTGTCCAGGACCTGCCTCCTCCATGCCACACTTTCAGCCTGCCTGGATCGTGCAGGTTAGAGCTCCATGACAGCTTTACCCGACATCCTCAGGGGATGGCTGAAGGATGCAACTCATTATTGGTCACAAGCCCTATTTATGCAGGTGAAATCCTGGACCACTCAGCAGCAGAATAATGGCAGTCTGGAGTTGGCACATACAACTCATTTAGCTGTACAAACTATAAGGATATGAAGATGTAGGAAATCAGGGTCTTCTCCCCACTAAGCAGGGGTCAGAGCAGTGACACTAAAAGTGCCATCTAATTTTGAAGGCAGCAGTGAAATCACAACCCTGCTAAGCTGCAAGGACAACTTAGTCCTGAGAGAACCCCACATTTTCTGCCTTTAGTAACACCATGAGGTGGCCTGTTTGAACTCCGTTCATCACCATGGAATGATGATCCATCTGACCATCCTGGATCTGTACCCTAGGCTGCAGAGGAGGGACCCACTTCTTTCCCAGTCCTACAGAGGCAGCACAGACATCTACTTTATACAAATGTCTGCCTGGGCTGGGAAGTTTCTTGGAGTACAATACCAAATAATGAGGGCATAATGCCCCAGCCATCTACTAACACTGAGCTCACCTGTGCATCCCAGCGTGCACCCTCCATGAACAAACCATGGACATAAGCCCCTTCCCGAGGAGGACTGGCAAAATCTTCCCTGTTCTTCTTTGTCACATCACACTGCAAGGTCATCTTGTCCAAAGGCCACTTATTCTTCCTGGCTGTAGACTGCATGATGGCTGTCAGGAACGACTGAGGATTGAAGAACCCAGCAAGCCACACTGCAGAAGGCAATGAAAAATCTCCTGTCCACATCTCCAGCTCCTTGATGCGAGTGAGGAGGTCAGCAAACCACATTCCCAGGCTGGCTGTGGAAGGATAAGCCTTCTTCACCCAGGACTCAGGCACCATGTCCAAGAACAGAGCGTTCAGCAAGTTCTCCATGTCACTTGTCATGGTCAGTTCTCCCTGAGTAAGAGAGGGCACAGTCAGCAACATTAACCTGAACAGAACCTGCTTGGTAGCAGAGGCTGAGCAAGTATGGAAGAGCGTGGCACCTTACACTGTTCCTAGTGTTCACATCCTGAAAATTTCTTCATGAGTTTTAGGTTTTCACAAGCACCATCTACTGCAGCTTCATATCCCGCAGCCTCATCTCCCCTGTTGTAAAAATACTACTTGGAGAAAAAGCTGCGTAAAGGTGACAGTGAGCACAGCTGCCCCTGTGTTGGTTTTGCTTTCTCTCATTGACTGAAGATCTTCACAGGACACACTGACAGAGACGCTGAGCTATTCCCACCAATGCTACTGGGGCAGCTCTCTGGTAATCTACTCCCAAATTGTCCAAATATTTCTTATACCAAGTCGTATCCCCCTTCTCTCCACTTCCACACTCCCCTCCTCCTTTATTACTTTGCAGTGCAAGTCTTTCTTTCTGAATTCACATCTTGCCTTCAAATGTAATCACAGCTTCTTTCACAGCAGGGGAGCACACAACAAATTAAGATATGATTCAGCCAAGTAGGAGATAGAGTCTTGACTTTTCCTCTATCCAGCAGATCACTATTTTTAAAGCTTTCAGAAATATATATCAGGTTGGCCCAGACAGGAGAAGAGGTGGAACATCGTTGCACAGCCAAAATAGGGGCTCTGCATAATGGCATCCCTCTTGAACTTCTGGTACTCTGCAGTAGGGCTCCAGTGTCTGCTAGTTGACCATTAAGGAAACCCCTGCTGAGCCCAGCTGAAATTACCTTCAGTCCACACAAGAGCTGCCTGGATGGCAGTGCTGCAGCTGACAGAGGCTGAGGAGAGCTGCAGCAGCCTGTGGGGCACACGGATGGGGCTCCCCAGCTGCTGAGGACAGCCTGCAGCTGCCAGGCCCTAGCGGTGACATGCACAGGGCACAGTCCCCAGGAGCACCTGGAGCAGCTGGGGGTTGAGTACAGGCTGGCACATGGACTCTATGACTGCAGCACTATCCGTTGGTGGAGGACCCGTGCCACCAAGAAAAGAGCTGCAGGAGGTGGTCAGCAGACTTTTTAGCATCAGAGATGGTGAGAAAGACCAGCTGGATCTTCTCTGACAGCCTGCAGCTACAATGAGCCTCAGCGCCTGGCCATGTCGAAGGAAGGGCAGAGTCTATGCCTACCAGGTGGGAAATGGAGACTGTTACAACCAGTGTTGGAAGCTCATGACTTCCAGCAGTGGGAGGAAGGTCCCACAGCTGCAAAGTAGATTCAGTGCATTGCTAGGAGATGATGGGCTGGCGGCTCTGCACACAGAAGCATCCATGATGGCAGCACAGCACTGATCCTCTGCTGCTGAAAAGTCCCTTCTGCCAACCTGTCTTGTAGCCGGGGAACCTTTGCAGCATGCTGGGAGCTTGGATCACAACATGCCTAGAAATACCTGATGGTGGGAAGTAAAGAAGATGGAGCCAGGCACTTTTCAGTGACCAGTGATGGGTCAAGAGGGTATGGGGACAACTTGAAATACAGGAAATTCTGCTGAAATACAAACTTTATTTTTACTGTGAGGGTGGTCAAACACTGGCATAGGTTGTTCACAGAGGCAGTGAGTCTCTGTCCTTGGAGATGCTGAAAATCCACCTGGGCAACCTGCTCCCTCTGAGCCCACTTTGAGCAGGGGAGGGTTGGATCTGCAAATGCAGGCACAGCTCGTGATGTCCTTCACAATTTAAAGCTTTGCATGCTCCATGCTGAGATAGAGGGCACGACACACCGCAGCAGTTTGGACACACAGTTAATGCTGCGTCCATTATAAATACTTACTTTTGTCCCCTTAACATTTTGCTAAAATTTATCTGACTTACAATTTCTCTTTCCCTCAGGCTGAGTGTTTTTGGAAAGATTAACTGAAATCAGTTGTGCCATTGCTGAGAACGAGGGCGAGGGAATTGGGTCAGTCTGTTCACATTAACAAATTCCAACTGTTCTTTCACAGGACTTCAGTGCCTCCAGCCACGAGGGCAGCAGAGGTGCCCTTTGCTGGGGCCAGGAAAATCTATGAGGCTTTAGAAAAAGTTGAAATCCTTTTAGAGCAACCCCTGACACGTGTTTAGCAAAGCTTGTCAGCGTCCAGCAGTTAAAAAATCTTTGCAGTTTCTACACCAACCATGCTGTTTCCCCACAGAGCTCTGATCTGCAGGCTGTACTTACAGGCTCCAGCAGGATGAGATCACAGCCAGAGGTGCAGCAGGTAGCAGGAGCAGGAAGGAACAAGTTAAAAGCGAGGTTTCCCCGTGGATTTGTGGTGGGCAGAGATTTAAAGACTATTTGTTTCAAGCTAGAGGCAGCAAATGAGGTCAAGTGAATGGTTTCGGGGAAGCAGGACAATTTGCAGTTAGTCCTAAACCAGGAGGAAGAGCTGCATCTGCCTATGCAAAGGCACAGCCATCCAGGGAGCAGCCCACATTCCCATCCTCTGATCCTCTTCAGTGTTTTACACTTGAGGGGAACCTGCAAACTGCAGGATGGATGGTAAAAGGTCTTTAAAGCTCCAAGTACCCCCAAGTAGTTCTGAACAACATGGATCAAACACAAGCAAAAGATGTTTGCTGCATAGGTGTTCACTACATGGTGGTAAAGAAACATAAAGGCAGTGTGTGCCCCAGGCATTTCCTTGGAGAAACCCAAGTTTTTTCACTTTAGAACACAATCTAAGAAAATTTAGTGATCTGTAATTAAAACTCACACGACAGAGAAGTGCGGCCATGTCCAAGCAGAGGGCCCCTCACCCGAAGCCATGGGCAGCTATCCCCATTCTGCTGCTCAGTGGCACTTCTGCTGGCACATCAGCTCTGAAATCCCATTTCAGTTCCTTCTCCATCCCTGTCCCATGGGCCATCACCTCCCATCTCAGGAGAACTCAGACCCCGGCAGGACTGTTTTTCCTGTCCCATAGGCAGCTCTGGTTAATGCCATGGTGAGACCATGCCCAAAGCTGGTGGCCAACGGGTCAGGACACAGACCCACAGGACCTCCAAGCAGGGTCAGGCAGAAGCATTCTTCACTCTTGGAAAGGTTTTGTAGCAGGTAGAAATATTGCAAAACGCACACAAGCACTCAGGCTGATTTAAAAACACAACCCTCACAGTCATATATCCTGTCTAATTTTGCTTTCGGGAAACAAATGAATTAGCAAATGTAATTCTCAGGAAAGCTTGAGAAAAGCAATTTTTAAAGCCTGTGCACTCGAGCATACTTGCTGGAATCTCCTGCGAGGGTTCAAAGCATCCAGAGCTGCTCTCTCATACCGTTGCCCAAACACAATTACGCATACATTTGCATTTCAGATGCTGAATACTAAAGTGCATCCGGAGTGATTCAAGTTACTTTTTTTTTTTCCCCAAACACTGAGAGTAATTTTCATTAAAGACACCCTTGAAGGAAATCCTAATCAGCCTGCAGACATTCCCCCAAGATGAGCAGACTATTGTCACAAATTGTTTTCTCAGTTTAAGGTTATTTTCGCTCCATGCAGCAAAATGCCAACCAGCCTTATGGAATTTGGTCTTACTGTATCTTTTTACAATATTTATTGCCTTCATTTTGGAGGCTTATCCTTCACTGAAGATGCAAAACAGAAAACCTGCTCACAGGAATGGCACTGGATAGAACATGAACACATGGGGTTCCAGCCCAGCCCCTGGCCTCACCAAAGCCACCAAGAATAAAGGGCTTGGAACACAATGTGCCAGTTGTTTTTGATGGCCACCAGTCTATTGCAATTTCTCTTCCTCTTCATGGGATGTCTACTATTTTTGGGCCAAAAATTGCTTTCCCTTACACAGACACAATGAATTATTCAAAAACTCAAATTAGCCGTGACATTTCCAAATCACCTTCTTTAGCAGACAGCTAAAAACAACAGGACTGCAAAAAATACTAAGCTAAAAACAATAGCATTTCTTCCTCTGTGTTTCATTTATTCTATTCTGAGATCTGTGGCTCCTGCTGTGTAAACTCTCCTCCTCTGAGTGCTGTCAGTCAGGACCACAATGCAGGAGATTAATGTGCATCCCATAGAGGTTGCTCTCAGAAGGAACAATTAAAGCTGGATTCCTCTTCCCAACTGAGTGTGGAAGCCAGGTTGGGACAGCACCCAAGCCTTGGCTGTTATGTGACACCCACAGCACAGGAAGGGCCCTTGGGTGATGCTGGGAGCAGCATGGGCCATGTACAATGTCCAGCTCAGCCCTGCAGGGACCCATGCAGCTCTGTGTACAGACACAGAAGGGTCACCCAGCGAAGGTGTCTCAGACCTGTCAGTATCCTCAGCACACTCAAGATGGAGAAATGGTATCACAATACATCCTGTACATCTGTACATCCTCTCTGTGCTTTCGGTCTCAGAACCCCACTATCAGTATTGATGTTGCTGGGACCAACACATGTAGCCCTCAGCACTGCCTCTGCTGCAGATGCAGTCCCACTTCCCTGCCATGATTCATGGTAGAGCTTTGGAGAGAAATTGGCCCCCTCTATTACTGAGGGGGAACTCAGCTTGTTTAGCTTGGAAAAGAAAAAGCTCTGAAGAGACCTCATTGTAGCCTTCCAATATTTGAAGGAAGTATATAAGCAGGAGGGGGAACGGCTGCGAGGGTGGATGGTGATAGGAGGGGAATGGTTTTAAAGTGAGACAGGGGAGGTTTATGTTGGATATGAGGAGGAAGTTTTCAGCCAGAGGGTGGTGAGGCACTGGAACAGGTTGCCCAAGGAGGCTGTGGATGCCCCATCCCTGCAGGCATTCAAGGCCAGGCTGCATGTGGCTCTGGGCAGGTTGGCGACCTGCACACAGCAGGGGTTGGAACTGATGATCATTGTGGGCCTTTTCAACCCAGGCCATTCTATGAGTCTATGATTATTGCCTGATTTCCGTGGTATACACTGCCTGTGGTTTATTTAGGCCTCTGCTTCCCCTCAGTCTCCCTTCTAATATTAAACAGCTTACCCTTATCCACACTAAATGTAATCACTACACATTGTCCAACTCACATTTAGAGTATGTTTAGTGCTGGCGAAGTGAAACATTAAATCACTTCTTTCCACCTGTCTCAGGAAACAGGATTTTCAATTCCCCTGACTCATGCTAGAAAATAAAGGAAACCTGTTTATAATAATTGACCACATAAATATAAACCAATTTTAAAATGGACTGCATGTACCGGGCCACCACCAAACGTATGTGATATGTTTGTTTCTTGCACCAAGCCAACAAGCATCAGTGGTGAACACAATGCAAAAGTGCTGCACCAACACGGACCCAGGCTGCCAGGTTCACAGCGCACATCATGGCCAGGATTTAGCTCAGTCCAATCCCTGCCCTTACCCCCCTGAAAATCTCAAATCCAGTACCTCCATGTACACACTGCAGATATGCTGTTTGGAGATCTCTCTTCAAAGGTGTCCTCAACAGAGGACTGGCACTGCCATGCAGACTCAGGGCAGGTCCTCCATGCTCCCCTGTCAGGCTTTTCTATGGGGTCAGGACAAAGCAGCTGCAGTTCCTTCAAGTTCTTCCCATGCACTGCAAAGTATTTCTGTGAGCTGAGATTTTGGCAGAGTAGGATGACAACTGCCTTTAAGGAAATCATGGAACAGGGACTGCCCAGTGACTGGTGTCCTTAGCTGCTGCTCCACACCATGAAATCATCCAGAGAGCAAGTTTGTATCAGTGACAAGGAGAAGGCATCAGGGTAGCTCTGAAGTCACCGGCTCTGTGCCATGACCTCCAGCCACCATTCTCTTTCTAAGGGACATGCAACACGTTGCCACTGCAAAGAATCCTTTGGGGTGACAAAGTGAAGGAGAAAAGCTGCTCCAGGCTGCTGGGGAAGGTCCTTGTGCACTGGCACAGCAGCCTGCTCTATGCCAGGGTACACTCTAACGGGAAGGCAGAAGCCTTTGATATCTTGTGCCAGCGTGTGCCCCAGAGGGAGTTCAGCAGATGACTTCCCCTAGCACTGCATGCAGCCTCAAACCACAGCCCTCCTGTGCATCCCACTGAACCCAAAAGTTTGCATATTACCTGGCATGCCCTGTCAGCCCCAGAACCCTTCACCATTCCCTGTAAGCAAAGGCCAAAACACCACCTAGAGAGTCACACAGGTGACCTTCCTGAATCAGCCTACCTTCTTACCAGGGTGGAGAACTATCCGTGCATGGAGCAATCATGGACAGCATCTCCATAGGGTCCCCCATTCCCTGACCCTCCCCTTCTCCCTTTTGCAATTGACTCGTACCCAGCAAGGGGAGTTTTATCCCTTGCAAAGCTCCTGGCTTTTTAAGCCTTTTTGTCTCACAGCTGTGGATAGTCATGTGTCCTTACACATGACCAATCTCTCCTTTGATTTCAGCTTTTGCTGAAAGGCTTTTGCCTTTAATGAGACCTTATTACAAGTTCTCCCCATTAACTGGACATTTTGTGAAAAGGTGTGATTTTTTTGGCTCGGTATTAAATAGGCTATTTCTCAATGTCTGCGAGAACTATTGTTGCTGTCTTACAATACCAAGTACACAGAAGTGCCTGAAGCCCTTGTTACTACGTGTATCTTTAACCCCAGCCAATGCTTGTGCTCGTGGCCTGGGGACAACGTGCCATTTGAAATCCATCTGTGAATCCTTCTCCATGGAGTCAAGTGGGTTTTGCAGCTGGCAGTGCTGACCCCTTCTATTCCACGAGCTTCCATTCCATTCCTACCTTCAGCCCCAGGTCCAGTTCCTTGAGAGAGCTCTTTATTTCACTGGTGAGGATGTTCATGCGTTCACATTCCTGGAAAGCAACCACGATGTACGGTGTCCTCTCCTCCACCTTTGCCATCAGCTCTGCAATGTTAAACTCATCCGTCAGCTTCTCCAGCATCTCATCCAGAAGAGCTTTCACCTGCGTGCCAAAGGGAGTGGAGAGGGATGTTAGTGAATGACCTGTGGGGCTTCTCCAACTGACAGCTGCCTGAACAAGGGATGAAAACTCCATCTGCCAGTTGCTGTCTCCAAAAACAATTGCTGTCAGCTGTGCTGGGCATTGCACCTTTCAAAGACCTTGCCCCATCCTATTAAAATTCAAATGCTTACAAAGTTAATGTCAGATGAGACACTTTCAAAACGATGGCTTAAAAACGTCAGGGTGACACATAACGCTTTTCTCTCTCCTTGGGTCTCAAGTCTGCACTCTTGCTTCTTCTAAGGTCAGCCTCAATGCAAGAAGACTGATGGGGCTGTAATCTCAGCTGAGCCTCAGGATAACTGAGCTCATGAGCTGCTTTTCTGTGGTCTATTGATAGAGAGAGGTGATTATATCAAACTGAATTTTAAGCTGCATTCTAAACTAATAGAGCTGTGGAAGAAAAGTGCAATGAAACAAAGTTGTTTTCAGGTCACCGACTCAATTTGGTTTGGAAACCAAGTTGATTTTTCAGGAGTGCAGTTACACTTCCAAAATCTGATGTACAAAGCTGGCAAGTGGGTGACAACGACAGCTTCCAGCCACTGGCAGAGGCAGCCCACGGGTAATTCCATTGCCATGCCCTCTGACATTCATATTCTGGACTCCGACACTCTCCCACTGCTGCACTCCCAAACCCTCCATGCACACAATGGAGCTATGAAGAAGTGATGAAGCATGGGCTGCAATTGCAGCCAGCGAAGTGGCTGAAGCTGAAGCTCAGCTGGAAAAGCTCTTGAGCTGCACCTGGTGCAGTATTGAAATACCCTATAATTTGAAATTCCCCTGCAAATCTCTCTAGCTCTGATTTTAGTCACAACAATGATGGCTCATTTTCTCTAATGTGGCCTCAGAAACTTGTGGGAGTAACTGGAGCTCAGAGCCTCAGGAAAAAGACAGCTTTCCAGCAGCTCTGTGCAAGATCTCTATAACCACCTCAGCCAAACAAGGGGTAGAAATCCACAAATGGAGAAGCGGAGAGAACTCTGTCCTCACTCTCTTGCAAGGACCGAGTAAAGAGGCATGGCCAGTGCCAGTTATAAGTCAGGTAATGACAGAGATCGCTCCGAGGAGAACACGAGCTGTGGGAGCATCCCCCAGGCAGGAAGCAGTGCAGCCAGGCCATGCTCAGCTTGCCTCCAGGCAGCTTTCCTCAGAGATCACAAAGCCCACAGGGGCTCCCTGGTTGTCTGCAGGAATCTGCAGCAAAGCCAAGCCCTGTGATGCTGCTGGATCAACCACTGATAGTTCTACTCTGGCCAAGGAACTGAGTTGCAATTAACTGGCAAAAAGAAGGAGAACTGTTCCCATTTGAGTATCTTCTTTGACTTTGCTAAGTCTGGGTTATTCCCCTCACCTCAAATTCCAGCATGATCTGGAAACTGACCATTCCCACACCTTCTGACTGTCCCTCAGGCAAGGACAGCAGTGCCCCAGCAGCACAGCAAGCCAAAGGAATCATCTGTGAAATCACAGCCTTCACTTACGCTTTCTATTAGCCATTCATTAATTTTCAGGGCTTGAAACAGAAGCCTCAAGTCCGCAGAAATCAAAAACTGAGTGAGTGTCGCCTGGTTTCAGATGCTGGTATGAATGCTAGGGCTGGATTTTAATGAGCTGTGAGTTTCAAGAGGAAGAGCTGAGATCAATCTGAGACACGGGCACAGAGGATGGGCTCAGCTGGAAATGAGGAATGACAAGGCCCCTGGGAGCCAGGCAGGACGTGGTGCGTGGCAGATGGTGTGCGGAGCTGTTGGTATGCCAGTCACAGCACGGTGCTTGGGGAGCGGCGGCTCAGAGGTAGGGGAGGCCACAGAAGGTTTATTTGCAACGTCTTTGCAGGATGATAATGAAGGCACTGCAGTTCAGGGGGTAATTAAAAGCCACTGTCCTATTACTGACAATACTCCAATTACATCCCGCTGCGTTGACGTTCAGCATAATATGAGGCTGGCGGTTCTAGACACCCGGTTTGCTTCTGGCAAAGGCAGAAGACGTTACAGCACGCAGTTGTGAGACAGACCTGAGCAGTCAGGGCTGCTGAGGAGTGAGACAGCGAGTAAACACAGCCCATTTTCCAACCACTCTCACCGTTTCTTCCCTGGTCCCCACGCCTCCTTCGCCCATGCTGCTGTCACGGGGCTGCATCTCCAGCACGACGCGGAAGAGCTTCTCTGAGCTCTGGGTAAGGAATCCAATCTCAGCGTTGGGGTGGAGGCCATAGAGATAAGGAGACTCTGGCGGCAAGGTGTCATCTATGTACTGCACACAGAAGCAGAGGTCAGACACAAATACAGAGCGTTCGGCCTCCAGAGCTCACGGGGCTGGAATTACTGCCCACCAAGAAAGTAAGCCTCGGCTGACACCACTCTGCTCGTGGCCTTGAACCCCACAGGACAAAGGTTTTACTCCTACTGTGAAAATTTGGCAATTGCTCATGTTTGCCTTGGCTACATCTCTCAGGCTCAGACCTTCTCTAGCAATTATCTGCTGTGTGTTTCAGCATGAATATTCTGAAATCCCTTGTGTGAGTTTAGCTTCCAGTAGTTAAGTTTCATGAACAAAACCAGCCTAATGCGCCTATCCCTGCTGCCACATTTGTGTACAAAGAACAGATGAGATCAGTAAGTAGATCACCACGACCCGACCCGTCAGCGTTTCTCATCAAAACTGATTATAAAAGGAGCTTGAAAGGGCCACTTTAGCAAACAGTAGGTGGATGTAATTTTCCAGAAGCCCCGCTCAAGTCTCAAGAACCAATACCATTCATGCATGAACAGAATGAGCCCATGCCAAGTAGCAAACTACCATTAGACTTGGTTTATCCAGGGGATTGATGAAATGTCAGTGGAAACAGAACATAATGGGAAATAACAGGAGATGTGCCGAAACACTGCAATCCTATTCACTGCCTCCTAAAACAGATTATAGGGCAGTTATGGAAGCCATTACACTTCTGTGTATAAATAATGCCAGAAAACAGAGCTTACCTGATGATAGCCATTATAGTCCATGTTCCCCGGGAGGGGGAATCCTGGAGCAAGGAAGAATTCTCCCTCCAGCATTTCCGGCTTAATAAATTCTTCCAAATAGGTCTTGCAAAGCCGTCGGTCCCAGTCATCCGTAATGTGACCTCCGTACATAATCTCACCAAAGAGGTAGCGTAAATCATCGTATGGGACCTGCAGGGAGAAGCAGGAGGCTGTGACAGAGTGCAGGCAGCACTGCTGAGCTGCAGGCTACAGCTCTAAGACTGATCTGCTCAGTGAGTGCTTCCATTGCACTGTTCCAGTTTTCTAAGTAAACAAACATTAGGCAGTAGTTACATCCTGCCCAGGGAAAACGGCATCACAGCACAGACTCATGCAGCTTTCCACTGAAATGCAAATTTGTTCTAAATTCTATTAAACCAAAGACCACTATGCATTTCTAGTGAATACAGAGCACAGGTGCTATTTTACGTGGTTTGTAAGCTGCTGTGGATGTTGAAGTTTCCTGCCTCGCACCAAAGATATACCAAACTGCGACGTTATGAGACCAAAGGTACCAAGAAAATGACATTTATGGAAAACCTGCAGGAGTTTCAGCACGATCCAGTTCACAACTGGAGGTTAAAAGCCACCAAACAGCAGCCAGCCAAAGCAAGCTGATCTAGTGCCCAATCTGGTGGGTGGCAACCAGCCCATGGCAGAGGCTTGGAACTGGGTTTAAGGTCCCTTCCAACCAAAGCCATTCTGTGATTCTACGGAACAGCCCACGTCCATTCACTCACCTTCGAGCTGGCCTCCAGGTAGTTATAGAGCACGTTAACAGAGATAGTGAGGTCTCCAGTGCTGAAGGGGTAGGATCGGTTCCAGCCTTGGGGACCAAACTTACGCCTTTCTGCCACCACAGCATGGAAATAGCAGAGGGCAAACAGAATGCTCTTGAACTCGTTCTCCCGAGTGCACATCTCCAGGGTATCCTGCAACACAGGCAGGGAGGCAGAGGTAAGTTCACAGTGTCTCCCAAGTACACCAGATTTCAGACAGATGTGAGCTGATTTGCTTCACGAGTTCATTTCTGCATAACCTACATGCCCTCGAGCTCTCTGAGACAGTGGGTTTCATCACAAATGTGTTGGTAAATTCCACTGCATATTTTCTGAATTCATGTTCTCCTTCGTAAATCAAAGTGATGTTGTAATCTGAGAGCCAGGAAGAGAAGGAAATCTGCACCCTTCCAGCACCAGGCTGTGTCCTGCATCCCACATCAGGGAGATGGAGATGCACTGCAGATGGGGTGACAGCCCTGAGGCACCTCATGCCCAGGATGATGGCACGTGGGTGACACTCCATTCTGCCCCTTGGATACAAAAGGTTTCTTGGAGCAGTATCTTTCTAAGCCATGGGACTGAAGCAATGGAGAACTCTTGTGGGACAGCAGTGCTTGATGCTCTGCACAAACCCAGCCCAGCCTTGCACTGTAGCAGCACATGTGCTGATGGCACACTGAGGCAGATATGGGAAGGGCTTCCAAAGATCCAAGCAGGGAGGACCAAATGTTTGCAAAGAAAAACAAAAAACAAGCACCCACAAGGTCAGCACAGCAACTGGTGCTTCCCTGCCCAATTTCTAGGCTATGCTTTAAGCTTGAATACTGACAAAGTAGCAGTCATGGTGGAAGGGCAGAAGCTTCAGTGACATTGCACAAAGGAACCAGATCCAAAGAGCCCGGAAGGAAGCAGTGAGAGATCATCCCAGCAGGCAGGACAGGGGCAGCCTGGGCAGCACTGGGAAATCACTTCTATGGGACAGCAGAGCCAAGCAACAAGGGTCTGGAGGTGAATGCAGAGCACCTGGGCCAAAGCTCTGCTCTCATGGATGGGTCTGAGACGTCCTTCTGTGGCTGAAGCCTGGTGGATGCTCCCACTGCTCCTGCCCCTCAAGCATTGGCTTAAGCAGCAGATCCCCTTTCCCATGACAGAAGAATGATGGCATGCCCCATTGCCAGCAGCACAGATCTCTCCAGAACCAGGAGACAGACGTCCTGGGAAGAACAGACCCACACCTCCATCCAGGTCCCTGCACACCCTCCCCAGGAGCACAGAGTGCAGGGCGCCGTGGCCCTGACCTGCACTCAGGCATAGACCTGAGTGAGCAGAGAGCATCCTCCCTGCCAAGGACAGACCCTTTAGTCTAACTCTGTTATGCAATAAGGACCACAAAGGGCACCTGTGTGACTTCCCTCCATCATCTTCACCTAAAATAATGCACTGTGTTAGAATTCTCACCAGCTGCAGAGCTCAGTGTCTCTGCTGAACAGGGGGAACCAGTTGCTGCAAAGTGTACAAGATGTTGGCTAACTGCACAGGACTCTGAACAGCTCAATTCCTGTTTTCCTCTTGAGGAGACTGGACTCTGAGCTCCTTCCACTATCAGTAACCTGATGAAGAACAGGTTTTTCATTTCAGAAAATTCCCCTAGACTTTAAAGAGAGCTTCCTGGAATGAAAACTGAGTATGAGACTTTTGCAGACTCACTGGCCTCTCCATTTGGTTGTGCATTTTTATTTCAGCCACAGAGCAGAATGATATCCCCCCCCACACAATAATGGCCCTTCTCAGTGGCTTTCAGCTAAAAGCTGAATTTGAACATCTATTCTGTACAAAGCAGAGAAATGAGGTGTAAAGGGGCTCCACCCACACACTCCAGGATTTGTGATAAGAGACATTTTATAATACTTTGGCAATCTAGAAAATGCTAATTACTATCTAATTGAAATGAGCATGGGCAGGATGAAAATGTTACTTTGGATGAAGGCTCTCCCCTCCCTCATTCTCCAGGACGTTTTGTGGAGTTCAGGATGATAAATGACAGTACGAATGACAGTAGATAAAAATGGAATAATCTTCTCTGACTGCTGGCATTAATCCTTGTGCTGTGGCTCCCACTCTCATCTCTTTGGAGAAAGCAGCTCCTACACTTGAGACACACCCCCATATCATTTCCTTGCCCCTTGGAGCAGCGCCATGGTTACAGCACGGCTGGGGATGCTCCTGCCTGATCCCAAGTGACATGGAGAGAAAGATGTGCCCTTTGTGCTCCTGGTGTAGCCATCAGCAGAACAGAGAGGCTGTAGTGAGTGCAGTGCCATGAGGAGGCAGGCAGAGCAGTGGGAGCTCCTGCAGGCCCTGCTGGATGCTGTGGTTAACAGGCAGGGTGCTGCTGGGAGAGCTGCATGCCCAAGGCAGCATGTGTGAGTGAAGGTAATGGACATTCAGGGCAGCAGAGTGCAATTGTCCATGTCCTTTGAAAAGGAATCATCATAAATGTGAGCTGTTAGCCCTTAGCCTTTGGGGTCATGCAGAAAATGGGCTGGGCAGAAGTGCAGCAGTGATGCATGACAGCTCCAGCACCACCTGGAAGCCCAGGCTGCTGCGGGAGCCACTATGCTGCTCCTGCACAGTTCGTTGTGTCTCACTGCATGCACTGAGCCCTGCTCCCTGCAGTCACAAAGAGAAGAAGAATATTTGCCCATCGCTGCCACACACTCTGTTTTCATGCCCTCTGCACAGGATTCTGCTGCAGCCCTGCAGCAGAGAGCAGGGATAGCAGGAGTGTGGGTGTGTGATAACCACGAGCTGCATGCAATAAAAAGAATAAGCAGCCTGCCACCAGCCCCAGCAGAAATTAACTGTGATCATCACAGAAGGCGAAGTTTGGGCTGCTTTCCTCTCTGTGTCTCTGGATTACAGATGTGACATGCCACTCACCAACCCAAAATGGAAGGACATGGAAGGACACCACCACGGAAATCAAGTCAAATCACGACAAATGTTTCCCAAATGCAGCAGAACCATAGAACAGAATCATAGAATTGCTCAGGTTGGAAAAGACCTTCAAGATCATTGAGTCCAACCACAACCTAACCAAACTAGCTTAATTCTAACAACCCTCTGCTAAATCATGTCCCTGAGCACCACATCCAGATGGCTTTTAAACTCATTCAGGGATGGTGACTCAACCACCTCCCTGGGGAGCCAAGTTTGATTCTGTAACAAAACATCTTTTTTTTTTTAAAGAATCATACATAAATGACAAAGGCACAAATTGGGCTGAAATCCAGCATCCTGAAGGAGGCTGGCCAGGATCGCCCATGTCCTCCTTTGGAGAATGGAAAGAGATCTGGAGAGCAGAGGAGGGCTGGAGGGGTCTGCAGACACTGTGATGAGAAGGGCTTGGCGATGCCTCCATGCCCCTCTGCACAACTCCAGCACCCACCAAGCCCCCAGGCCGCCCAGCAGGACGGTCCCTACCTGGCTGAAGTTGTCGAGGGCTTTGTGCAAGTTGGCATGCATCCCCGTGGGCGGCTCGTTGGTGATTTTGATGGAGTTCTCCAGGATGCCCTGCGGAATGATGTGGCTCTCTGCGCACGGAGCTGGCTCTGCGCTGATGAAGACACGGAAATCCCGATGGCTGCCCTCACTGTGCTGCTCCAGCTTCTTCTCCAGAGAGCTCAGCCACTTGGCCACCAGATGGATGTTCTAGCAGGGACAAAGAAGGCACCACTGAATTGATACCCCCCCAGTGACACTCAAACCCATCGGGCACCAAATCCATGGTGAGGACTGACACCCACCAAGGCTAAGCTCTGGAAGGCAATACTTGCCCCAAGAGTCCCTCTGTGTAATTCACAGCCCCAAACATCCAGGCATATCAATTTTAAATTCAAAATAATCAATATGAATGACCAGCAATTAAGCAAGCCATTTTAGGATCATTTGTGTTCTTGGGGCTGATAACATCCTGTTCATTACAGTTATCTACAGCTGATGAAGTAACATTATTTCCCCAGATCTGCCAAGCCCAAATTAAAACGCTTGCTAATTTTGAACAGAGTAACAGTGGGGACCCATTAAGTGCAAGTTAGTGGGGAAAAGTTCAAGCAAGTGGTTTTATAAATATCTTTAGCTTAAAATAATAAATCATTTGTGCAACTAATTACATCTACCTGTGAGAGAATTAAGCAGTTTTATGCAGAGATGGTAAAATGAATACAGACTCACCTTGTTTCCTACACTGTTTTCTAGCTTCCAGGCAAGAAAATAGCTTCTCTGACATTAGGAACAGGTTGGGTTCCTGGGCTAAATCTCCTGTAATGCTAAAGTGTGGTGGGTAACCCAAGGTGGCGGTGCTAACAGGCGCTCTGGAAGGTGATTTATCCCATCCAAAGACAGGACAAGGATCCTGCTAAATTTAAATTAAAAGCAGATGCCAAGAAGATAAACTGCTTGCAGGTGGCAAGGAAATTACATAAAGGAACCATATAATAGGCTTAGAATAAATATATATCATCTATAAAAAGGATCAGAAAGGAGCTCTCATGGTTAAACAGCAGAGTAATGGAGACCATTAAGAGTAAAATGACGTTCTTCAGAAAATGGAAATCGCATCCAAATGGGAAAAACTGGAAACAGCACAAAATCCAGCCATGGTACGGCTGAAAAAGATTTTAAAGAGCAATCTTCTGAAAACCATAAAAACTAATAATAAAACCTTCTCCAGAAGCCAGAAACATATCAGAGAGCCTATAAAACTAAAAGATGAGCAAGGTGCACCTGGAGTGTCCAAGAAAGGCAAGGCCACTACAGAAAGGCAGAATGTATCTGCAGAATGCTCTCCAGCTGCATGCTGCATGCTGAGCTAGTGGCACCTCTGAGGTTCTCCACCCAGCCTCCTGCTCAGAGCAGGCTCAGGCAGAGCAGGGAATTCCATCTTTCAGTTCGTGCCTTTGCCTCTTGCTTTTTCCTGGGGCACTGCTGTGAAGAGCCTGGCTCCATCTCCTGCACTCATAGCATCACACAGAATGGCCTGGGTTGAAAAGAAACACAACGATCATCAGTTCCAACCCCCTGCTGTGTGCAGGTCACCAACCAGCAGCCCAGGCTGCCCAGAGCCACATGCAGCCTGGCCTTGAATGCCCCAGGGATGGGGCATCCACAGCCTCCTTGGGCAGCCTGTTCCAGTGCCTCACCACCCTCTGGCTGAAAACTTCCTCCTCATATCCAACATAAACCTCCCCTGTCTCACTTTAAAACCATTCCCCTTGTCCCATCACCATCCACCCTCACAAACAGCCATTCCCCTCCTGTTTATATGCTCCCTTCAAGCACTGGAAGGCCAAAACGAGGTCTCCCCACAGCCTTCTCTTCCCCAAGCTCAACAAGCCCAGTTCCCTCAACCATTCTCATAGGACCTTTCTTCACTCCCCCTGCACCATCGGATTTCAACCAACTGATCAACCCCCCCCAGTCCTTCAAGTGACAGACACTCCAGTCCCTTAATCACCAGAAAGACTCTTACACTGAAGCAGCAGATGAAGAGATTTTAGGATAAATTAACAAACAATTTCCTAGGACCAGATGGTACGCACCCTAAAGAAACTCAGATATGGAAGCGCTGCATTGCTGCTCGGTGTGCACAAGGCAAACTGGCAGGAGCTCTAATAAGCAGTGAATTAGCACATAGTGTGAATTAGAGAAAAACAGAAATCTAAGATTTACAGCCCATTTTAGGTAGCTAACAGGGATGTCCAAACATGAGCTTGACACCATGAACTCCCTCTGTACTTGCTAGAAAGGTAGAGATATCTCTGAAGTGTCGCTCACCATATGCCTGTGTCTCTTCATGTTTAGATCTTAATCTGAATCAGATATTTATCTTTCACTTAACAATACTATTGCAGTCTCACAGGAAAAAATAAAAAACAAAAAAACAAGACCCAAACAATTAACCCACAGGAAGCAAACTGGGGAGCTACTCATAGAGCTGGAGCTACTTACTGTATGTAAAATCGCCTGAAGGAGAGAGTGACAGTGAGCTGACAAAGTTAGTCATAAGACAAAGTAATTCCAGGTGGTAAAAATCAAAACTGGTGGTAAAGAATTGCAAAACTATGCCATCATTCTAAGTGGCTGGCTATGATGTGGCAGAAGAAAGAAATTCAGTGCTGATAGATGCTGTGATGCACACAGAAAACCAACCCTAGCTGTGTATATGTAAGCAGTGACGGATTCAAAACTGAACTCAGAGAACAGATCTTGGAGTTCTTATGGTTATACTCTGCAAATAACAGTTCCACGTTCAACAGCATGACAGCAATCAGCAAAGGAACAGCAAACAAAATTTGAAACATCATTATGCTGCTCTATGAAAGCATGGTGGGCCTTCATCTTGAATGCAATACCCAGTGCTCATTTCTCCCTCCCAAAAAGGATATAACTTCCACAGAACAAGACACTAAATGGATCTGGACTTGCCAATTAGGAGAGATATCAGGGTGGAGGTGATGAATGAGGGATAACAACATAGGGATGAGCAGAGCAGTACTTTTTCACATGATGCATAACTAAATTGCAAATTCATTGTCGCGGGGCTCTGTAGAAGCTGAGACGATCAGAGAACGGAGCTCAGCTTCAATTCACAGGCAGAAAAACCACTGCATCCTCATCCTAACCGTGCACCCTTTCCCTCAGCTCCTGCCTCTCCCTTCTTACAGGCAGGGAACCGGGCTAACAGCTTTCATTCTGGCCCAGCACAGTGTTTTCGTGGACTGATGGCACACAGGAGCACCAAGGCCTGTGTGCCACCTGTCACTTTTGCAGAAGAACTTGTAAAGAATTGTAAAACCACAATTTGTTTTTTTTGCACTACCTATACATACATGCAGTTATCATGGTGAAAACTGACTTACAGGCTCTTAATAGTGACTGCAGTGTACGTGGATCTGAGCCCCAGCTCCGTAAGCACTGCAGCTCTGGATCAGCAACTCCCATCCCACTGAGCACAAGGACAGAGCTCTGGGCTGTTCTGTGTCATGCAGGCACAGCTGCAGCCCACACTGCCTTCACAGGTGCTCTCTGCCTCTGGATCTGCACCAGTCTTCAAGGGAAAGGTGCATGCCTGCAAACAGATGTCTGCCATGGAACCGATCCCAGCAGGGCATCACGGAGAAGGTGGGTGACCATTTCCTAAACAAGGTGCACGCACTGAAATAAGCTGGCAGAGCAAGTGTGCAACTGTGTCTACGACTGCAATGTCTTCTAAAAACGGGTGCTTAACTATTTCCATTTCCTTCCTCTCTGTGGGGCTGCATATAAGGTGCACTGAGATCTCAGGGAAAACTCCTACATCGTCTCCTTGCCCAAGACTCTAGATGTAAGTACCAACCCCCTCCAGTTTGGTAGCTTTTTCCACACAATTTTATGGGGCTGTTCTGATGAAATGGATTTTGAGGTGCTGGGAGAGCTGAGGAGGAGGAGGACAAAGGAACCGTGTTCTGAGAAAAGCCATTCCATGGTGAACAACGGCCATATGAAGAGCAGCAGACAAAATGCACTTACAGCTGGCTGTTGGTGCCCCATTGCTTGTCTGATGCATTTACAATTTCAAGAGGCAGGTAATTCCCAGGGTCCAGGCAACCAACACACTCTAGAAGTTCAATAATAAAGCAAGAGTGGATGAAAACAAATAACCGACGTGTTTCGAACATCTACAGAGATTCAGTAATTTGGGAGATCAGCTTAACAGAAGAGCGTAAGAAAAACCCAGCATTAGGTACCAATTTAATCCCAGACTGTATACCTGATCCTTTTTATTTTCATCTTTAATTGGTAGTTTTTTCCTTCATCTGTTTTGATGGTGCTAGATGGCTGAAAAATAATTGCTTTAGCTTGTGTTGACGTGACACCAATGACCACTATCTGTCAGCATTGCTGCCTTCAGTATCTCAGCCAACTTAAGAAACATTTCTAATCTAAAGATAGTCAAAGCATTTGTGTATTATACTTTTGGGATGGAAGGGGTGGAAAACAAGCAGGAAAATATAGATTGGTACCCAGAATTCATGATTTAATTAAATGAACACATCTGCAAGACAGAGGTGGTTCAAACCTGCTAAATTCTCTATTGAAAGGGATGCCATGGAGGGGATTCAGAGTTTTGAAGGAAAATTAATTCTCAGCAGTCAGATAACACAACTTGACAGAACATGACTAATGACAACCTCTGCGGTCATAATAATTCACTGTTGTGTCAATTACCAATAATGGCAACACAGAATGCTGCACTGACACCAACCACGGCTGAGCGACTTGTTTATCCAGCAGCCCCCTCCTCTCACTCATTTGGAAACCCCTGCTGGTTTCATGGGCTGCTTGTAGCTCTTCTTGGCAGAAAGAGGAGATAATGAAGCCCTGACCCCTTCCCTACAGCTTGGAGCTTCACACACTGCCAACAGCATCTCTCTAAATCACACTGCACAGTTTTGTGTCCTCCCGATTCCAGATGAGCCCCAGAAGACACATTTACCCAAGGCAGCAAGGTAATTCATTGCTTTATTACATTTTTTCTTCGCCAGATTTGAGGTCTGAGAAAGAGCTCTTGTGTGAAGGGCAGCTCCCCAGGATCTCACATCTTTGTCTGGCTACCATCTCAAATCCATGGGAGTGTTACCCCTCTTTATGAATGGAAAGATAAAGAAGCAGGTGGGAGCCAAATCCTGCCAAAGGAAACAGCTGAAAAGGAGGTAAAGAAAGAAATCTGAGATATGCTCCCATGACACTGACCGCTACCACTGCGACGCGCTCCCTGCTCTCCCCTTTGCATCCCAGACTGATGGAGCAGCACAGAAGGGCTGGGGGAACATGCAGGAACATGGGAATGCCAGAGGTTTCTCTTTGGGAATTCACTTCCAAGCACCTCTGTGTGCTTGTACTTCAGAAGGCAGGACATATATCACAGGATGCAAGTGTTCCTATGGCAACCATCAGAAATAGCACCACGTATATATAAAGCAGCACACACTCCACAATGCACTCCCTTTGCTGATAGCGACTGCAGATCCTTCACAGCACTGAAGCAGCTCTCTTGCCTTATCACAAATCCCTGAGCAGTGGGAATTAGCTGTTCGTACAAAGCTCCTCCTCTTATGAGATGCTCTCAGAAAATAGTCACTGATTTTACAGCAAGTGTGAAAGCTGGGCTTGGCAGCCCAGAGATGACCCCAGTACTTTAATTACACTGTATCATGGTGTGGTATATGAAAGGACGGGGGGGGAGGTCACTGCTCCCTGGCCATGACAGCTCCCAGTGATGGCATGAGGTTTAATCACACAAGGTCACAGAGTCATAAGGATTGGAATGGACTTCTGGAGACCCTCTCGTCTACATCCCCCTCCTAAAGGTTCTCTACAGCACAGGTCACACAGGAAAGTATCCAGGCGGGTTTAAATATGTCCAGAGATGGAGACTCCACCACCTCTGTTACAGTGCCCTGTCCCCTCAGACAGGACCTCCCCAGGGCAGAGCAGAGGGGATGGATCACCTCCTTCACCATGCTGGCCATGCTCTTTGTAACCATTGGCCGCCTTGGCCACCAGAGCACACTGCTGGTTCACAGTCACCCTGTTGGCCACCAGGACACTTCGGTCCTTCTCCACAGAGCTCCTTCCCAGCAGGTCAGTCCCCAGTCAGCACTGATGCACGCGGCTGTTCCTCCCCAGTTGCAGAACTCCACACTCGCCCTTGGTTCCTCTCTGCCCACTGCTGCACACTCGCAGGAAGTGAGGCTCCATCCTCCATCAGCCAGCAATCATGGGAATGCTGCTACTGAACTTGGAGAACAAACTGGATAAATACAGACCTTCCACTTCCAAACTGCTGCCAACATCTGCTCACAGGCCTGGAGCTCAACATGGAGAGGGGCCATATCAGAGCACAAGAAGCAGCTTCTGTCACCAGAGAGACGCTGGTGTTCAACCAGCTGAGTAATTACAGCAGCCTATGTGAAGTCTCTGGACTTCAGTACCTACAGCCTGAGTCTTTTCAAACCCTAATTGCATGGATAATGCTTGACAGGGAAGAGCACACTTGATTCCTGCAGTCGGCGCTGCCTTAGCCCTGCCTGCATCCCTTACTGTCCAGGGAATCCCTCCGCACACAGCCCCAAGGAGGACGGCAGCACATAACAGTGAGTCCAATGACTTCATTGTCTGTTAGCTTCACCTCTGAACATGCCATCCATGGTGTCAATGCACAGCCCTGTGATGCTCCCCATCACCTCACCTGGGCGGGGCAAGCTTTATATCTCTCCTCATCAGCTTAGCCACTAAGAAGTGATGAACATGAGAGCACTGCTCAGCCTTTTGCTGCACTGGAAACTTTACATCGCTTCCCCCTTTTTGCTTGTGGTGACAGACACAGAGTCACAGACTCACAGAAGGGTTTGGGTTGAAAGGGACTTGAAAGCACACCCAGCTTCAATCCTCTGCCACAGGCTTGTTGCCCCCCACCAGCTCAGGCTGCCAAGGGCCCATCCATGTCCTCAAGTACCTCCAGGGATGGGGGCACCCACAGATTTCAGGGCAGCAGTGCCATGGCCTCACTGCCCTCTGAGTAAAGAATTTTGTTCTAACATTTAACCTAAATACATTCCCCCTTGTCATATCGCTATCAGACCATGTAAAAAGCTACTCTCCCTCTTGTTTATAAGATTATTTTAAGTATTGGAAGGCTTCAATGAGGTCTTCCCAGGACCTTCTCTTCCCCAGGCTGAACAAGCCCAGCTCTGTAAGCCCTCACCCACTGTGACCACAGCTCCAAATGGGGTCACGTACTCCTTTTCTGCTAGAAGTTGAGCAAAAACAGGCTGATCTATGATCCTCCTGCTGAACAAGGTACAGAGAAGGCTGATGCAAATGACGGGAAGAGCAGAAGACAAAGTCCAAACAGGCTGGCCTGAAAATTTAGCAGCACTTCCAGGATGCCTGCAAGCATTGGACTGTTTTTAGAACAGTCTTACAACAGAGGTTTCCAGGGCAGTCTTATGATAACACCAAAGCTGCAGTATCTACATAAGCATTAAAAGCCCAACAGAAACTTAATTCCATCCCAGATCAATACCTACATTACCTGCTGGTCTGTAAGTGGATCTGAAAGTGGAAAAACTTGTGGATGGCTTCTGTGACATGAGGTGGGAAGGAAAACATCTGTCTGATAGCCAATACATTTCTCTAACAGAATGGAGAAAAACTCATGAACCAGAACTGAAAGTAGAATGGGTAATTCTCCTTTTATATACACCTAGGAATGAAAGATAATGTGGCTGGAGGAAAAGTGGTTCCTTCTTTACTGAAGCAGAGGCTTAGTGTCAAATGCTTGTGTGTGCCTAGAATGGACAACACATCTCATAAAGGACAATATCTCTCATGCTTGCAGCTAAGTCTAGTGATGCATTGCACAGAAAAAGTCTCCACTGTGTCTATCATGCATTAAGAAGTGCTCTGCCAACATCTGACTCTCATACAGTTTTGTTCATTGTTACTTAGTTTAGTGAATCTGACTCACATGAATCTGACTCAGTGAAGCAATACCTATGAAAATGGAAAGATGCTCAAGAATTACATTAACTTGATTGCAAAGAAAGGGAAATGACATTTTAGCTAATGGATGAAGACTACAATTAAATTGGGAATGTCTAATGTCTGAATTCTTCTCTGCATCAGTTCATCCAGATCTGCAGTTATAAACGTGTAAACAAATTTCATTGTTTCTTTGCCAGTAGGTTGAGAAATATCACTTGGTGACTGCAATGACCTCTGCCCTGGGAAAAAGCTTCAGAGCAGGGCTAGAGAAGGAAACCCAGCCGACACAGCTCATGCTTGTATGTACTTAGGGCTCTCTGATGTGCAAAGTTCTTTTCTCCCTAGGTACACGAGATTGCATGCATCAGAGACCTGACCTTCACATCTATCACTTTTCCTTGTTTCTGAGCACTGAGTCCAGCAGAGAACCTCCTCTCCTCAGCTCCTCCATCAACCAGATTGAGGATACTGCCACCAATGCACTCCACAAACCTCCTCAATTCAGTGCCCTGCCGCATCGTCCCTCCAGCACTTACAGGGTGGCTGAAACTCCCCACGAGAAGAGAGAGGTTCCAGTGCCAGCGAGGCTTCCTGACCTGTCTGAATAAGGCTTCACCCACTTCCACCTTCCACAGCAGTCTTCAGCAGAAACCCACCATGGCCTCACCCAGACTGCTCTGCCAGACGACCTCCTAAGCTCTCAGCTGACTCTTCAACCATCCACAGGCATTCCTGCTGCTCTCCATGCATGGCAGCACTCAGTGAGCCATCCCAGCACATCTATGGGATCTGGACCAGATGACAGCCCTATGGCAGCACATGGATCTGTAAGTTCTCCTGTTTGTTCTCCTTGCTGTGTGCAAGCTGCTGGAGCTCAGTGCAGCTGGATGTGACCTCTACCAAGGCAACTAGGAAGGTGCAAGGCTTTCCTCATGGATACCTTAGAAAGGAGATATTTTTCCCCCAGGTTTCATCTGTCAAAACATTAACAGACTCAGTTGGCTATCTCAGCTTCCCAATTTGTGCCTACAGAGAACAGAAGATACATCCTTAGGACTGGCCTGCAAGGCAGGTGCCCACAGCTATTGACAAGTATGCTGCCTACAACAGGCTCACCACACAAAGCAGTTTGCCCCAGGTCTGCATGCTTTGCCAGGACTTCCCACCCTGCTTTCATGCAGTCACAGCAGCACGTGCTGTGATGTTAGCTGCCTGCAGAATCAGAAGAGCAGGGAAGAGAGGAAATAATACAACATACAACATCCATACCAAGACCCCACCAGAACAGTTCAGCTTTATCACCACACCCATGGGGAAACTGTGCTGAACCTTCAGACAGTGGCCTCACCTTCCACTCCCAGTTCATACCTGCTGCTTTCACAGCAGGGATTTCTCCTGTCCAAAGTTCTTTTTCCCTTTGCTATTAGTCCTGAGCATGTGATTTTGCACTATTCTACTAAATTTCACCCTATTTCAATTACTGTAGTCCTACAGTCTGTTCCAGTTACCTTCTATCACATTTCAATCTTCTTCTGTATGGACTACACTTCTGGTAATCAAGCATCAATGCAAAGCCATCAACACACGGTCATTTCTTTGAGCCTATGCAATGCTTTAAGTGAGATCAGTCCCTTGGCTGTTCTTTAGCAGTCCTGCTAGCAACATTCAAGTTCTACAGCATCCCTAATGAATCCCTGTGTGGCACCTGCAGCCTTACTAAGCTCACATCTTTATTTCAGTGAAGCTCAGGGTTGGAAGGGACCTCTGGAGTCACCTGGTCCAACCTCCCTGGCTCAAGGAGGGCCACCAAATTTATCTTCTCTATAACGTCAGTAATCTTCATAGTGCAAACCACCCGACAGACCTCCTCCACCTTTACAAATTCCTATTGCACTTGATGCTTCTACCTGTGTTTCTCATTTCGTCCTTCAAAGTTTGTTCTGAAACTCTGCATACCGTTTAGACTAATTAGTGTGCTCCAATAATTCCTCTCTGTTTTGGAAGATGTGCTAAATAAGCCGTTATTTTCTAGTCAGATGGCATCCTCTGATTTGACAGATTCATCACAAAAGCTTGCAATGGACTCGCAGTTTCTTCTATCAGTGTTTTAATATTCAGAGGCATAGATTATCCAGCTCTCTGAGTCGAGCACATTATTCTCTTTGATCTGATTTTCCTCCTACTTTTAATAAATCTTGTTTTCCAGAAAAGTACATTTGCGTGGGTTTTCAACAACCAGCCCTCAAGGACATCAAATCTTCCAACCCTGGGAGTGAGCCCTCACCAAACTCCCACAGCCAAACCATTCCAGGCAGGGACCAGAGGATGACAACAAGTGACCCGGGGAGATGCTGTCAGAGGAATTCTTGTGTTCACCTCCAGGCTGTGAAGAGCTTTCCATCCTTGGTCAGATCTCACCATTCCCTTCATGTGACACACCGTGAGCCACCGCGTCGTGAGCTGGTATCCATCATCCAAATGTTTGCACCCAACTCCATCCCCCATCTTGAAAAGTAAGAGAGAACAGGGTTTCCTCTTGATCAGAGCTAAAGGAAGAAGCATTTGGAAACCTGGAAAAGAAACCTGCTTTCTGATGAGATGTCCTGTGAGAGGATCCCATCCTTGTGACATGACAGAACCTTATTTCTCCCAACGTTATCAGTGAGAATCCAGAAACTATCGACAATTTCTTCTACCCTGAGAACAACATCAAGGTGTTGCTGGTGAGGAGACACTAACAAATGCATTTATTCACACCTACATTGTTTTCTTGATGTTTGTATTGGATTTTCAGCACTCCAAAGCACCTGGACTGCATGCTCGATAAAACCTGCTTTAAAAGTACTTTATTTGTAGTTGTCTCAGTTTCTTTCTCATGGAAATGAAGACCATTTGAACTGCTGGTAACAGCCTTTAGTGAGCTGCCCAGGAACCAAAGATGTTCAGGTGCTGCCTGCTGGGGTCACTCAGCCCTGCTCTGACCCTAAGCCCCCCTCCCACTAATTTGGAAGCCTCTCAGCTAGGGCACTTTGTCCCTAAATCTTCTTCTGACTGCCATAGTGTAATTACAAACAGCACTTGCCCAAATGGCAACTCCAGAATTCTCCTGGCACCAAAAAAGTCTTGAGAAAAGCATGACTTGGTGCAAAAATCTAAAAGAATATGAAAAATCTAAGACTTTCCTCAGTTTTTCAGGTGTAGTTTCACTGACAGACCCCTTCCCACCAGGCCCTAGACTGCTGCAAACTGCATGTGACAGTCAACAGGGGAAGCTCAGTGCTACATGGAATGGAGGTGCACCCATCTCAGGGAAAAGCATGAGACTGAAATTCTGTGCCTTTACCACGGCCAGAAAAATCTGTTTTAAACCCTTCCAAATTCATGATCCAGGAGATTCAGAGGCTGAGCCTGATATTAAATGGATTTCAGAGGAGCACAGAGATTTTCCTTGATTCTGCAGTGCTAACAGATGATTCAGAGAAGAGCAGCAGCTGGGCCAGTACGGAGGTTCTTCTCTGTGGCTCTCACTTAACATTTCCCTCTTCAGCAGCCTCACGTTTGCCATAGATAGGCTCCTACTCTGCAGCTGGACCCTCTGTCTGTTTAGAGAATAGTGATGCCCACGGATTCCATTCTCTCATCAGCTGTGACACTGCAAGGCAGTGCTGTGCTGGTGGCAGGGGCAGGAAGCACTGCTGGCTTGGCTCTGACACATGGGTATGTCTCTTTCCATGAGAACGAAGGGACAAATGCTCTCCCTTGTTCTGCCCTGTAAAATGATTCACTCATGAAAACCTCCATTTTCAGGGTGAGCTGAAACACTTTCAGGTTCCCCATAGAGTCATTTGCTGCTTTTCTTAATTTGCCTCCTGCAGTGCTGGCTGCCATCCAGCAGGCAATGTTGGCTGGTCATTACAGCTCGGGAGGAATTGGCCCCAGGTCAGCAGCCCTTCAAGGCACAAGAATAGCAATGCTGTGGCTGTAGTACAGTAGGGAGTTTCCAACTGTTTCAATACCCCATAGCAACTGACTTCCACAAAGCCAATTGCCTGACTCTTTATTGCTTGTAGTACTTGACTTCTGGTTTCAATCAAACTATATGTGTAAAAGCCATTTAGGTGATCCCATCAAGTGTTTGTCTTGGAGCATGTATATGGGTTGATACAAGTCAGCAAATTCAATGGTTGTAAAGGGAAGCTCAACTCCATGTCACCTGAAGAGCTGTTCAGTGGATGATGAAGTACAGAAGTGAAGCTAACAGCTGCTTTTGCCCTGCTCAAAAGCAAATGGGAAGCCTGCACGTAGCTGTCCTGTGGATGGATGGCACACAGGCTCCAAACAGTGAGTTTGATTTACCCTGATTGCCTGGAGATCTGCTCTGTCTTCTCTCTCACTGTAATAGCAATGATCCAAAATGCTCGGATGTTTTTGCATATTGAGTTGTCTGTGTCATTCCAGGTGCTGTGGAAGTGAACTGCAGACACTCCTGAAGCAGTCTGCATGGCACCTGTCACCAGAAGCCTCGCAGGAAAGATCTTGTCAAACCAACTGCCATATGGCAAGTATTTGCAAGTATTCCCCATGACCACCTGTGACTGAAATGACAGGAGCATCCTTTGTGGGACTGTCGCTCACTGATTCCTGCTGTGATGAGTTTAGATACTGATTCACCAGCACCTGGAGTAGTCAGCATTTCAGTCCTGAAAAAACGTTCAATCTTGCAAACAACTTTGTCCAGAGAATGAACTGCTTTCAGATGCATTTCTGTTGACCATAAAAGAACAGAGTATGAGCTGCTCAAGTTAGGGGACAGCCATGTAGCACCTCTTTCTCATTATACATGAAGATCCAGCCCTTGGACAGAGATGGATGCAATCTGGAGCTGAGCAGCTCAGCCCTTCTGATGGGCAGCTAAGCTCCCTTGCTCTGCTGTCCTTCCACACGTCTGATCAGGACCTCAAAAGCAGAACCTGGAGGGGAATGGCACAGCCAGCCTCAAGCACCTGCTGGATGTTCCCAAGCCTGTCCTGATGCAAACCACCCCTCAGCACCATCTGCTCACAGGCTCTGCCTGGATTGCTCAGGTGGTCAATGACTGCAGGGACAGGAAGAAAGGCCTCTGACTTCTGCTCAGCATCAGTCTTGTCTGTGTTGCTTTCTTCTAAACCAATCACAACATAGAACTAAAACATTTATGTGCACAGTTTCATCAGTTTTGTGCTGACAGCAGAGAAAATCCCAGGTGGCCGATGCCCCCAACAAGACCCAGCACTGGTGTGTGGCAGCCTGCCCTCACAGCCACTGCTGGCACCCCTCAGTTTCTGCCATGCATCAAAATCTGCCAGCAGCCATGAGCTGAACTCCTCTACGAGCCCCAGGGCAACCTGCCAGCTCTGTACCACTGCAGATCCCATGCAGCAGCTACTCCCCATTACGGGAAAGAAAACCAAAAACTTCACTCTGCAATACTGAATGGAAGATATCTCATAAGTTTGCTTATTTTTTTCACTGTCTTAAAAGTGGATGCCAGCATTACAGCTGCCTTTATTAAAAGCTCCTGACAAGCTCAGAAATGTCTACCTTGGAGGAAGCTTGCAGCAAGAGCATGAAGGAAGATCAAAATATCAATGGCATTTCATTTAAATCCAGAACGAAGCCCGTAGGCTCAGAGCAGGACACCAAGCATTGTCTGAGCCTAATCCTTACACAAACAATTCAGTGATAATAAATGTTTATAAAATCCACATCGAGGAAAACAGAGGGATTCCCAAGAACTGAGATGAGAGCTGCATATTAGCAAACCAAAGCACTCACAGAATAAGTGACTCAAGAGAGCACTTGAACACAGTGCTCCCCTCACACCTTGTAAGACTTGGCATCGTTTGATGAGAGCTGAAAGCATTTACCTGTTTTGGGATGCATAAAGGCATCAGCTCCACTGATAGCCTCTGCCTTTCGTGTGGTGGAGCATGCTTTCTCTTTGCTCATTTAAATACACAGCAAGTTTGGAGTGGTGGAAAGTGAGCAACTCTAACAGCTCTCAAGAACATTGCTCCTTTACATATTTATGGAGCAAACAGAAGCACAGGCAAATGTAGCACCATCTCCTTTGCCAGCTCTCCTTACAACTGCACATCCTGCAGAGGGCTCACAGAGCAACAGAACCAAGATGACAAAGACTGATAAAAAGCAAAAGATAACAGCAAGAAACAAGCAGAAACCAGTGATTTGAAAACACAGGTAATGCCTTGTTCCATCTGACGAGAGAACTGATAACTGTGTTAACTCAGTCAGCACACTGGCAGAGCGACCAGCCTGCTTCCAGATAGACAGCAGTACCTGCAGGATCACCCAGTGCCCCTCTGCTGCAGCCACATCCAGAGCTTGCTCAGCAACCACCTCCTGGCCTTGTCCCAGGGACACATTGTGGAAATTCCTGTTGTTGAATGTGTAACCGAGTTTTCTCCCTAAAAGAAAAAGAAAAGAGCAGTGTTCAATGCTTTCTAATTGGAACAGCAGTAGCCACGCTGAGTTTAGCCTCATCAAAAACCTCACAGAAGAGCCATCACACTTCTCACAAGAGTTATCTTGTCTCTCTCCCTGCCAAAGCACCGAAAACAGCACTGGCTTCCTCCAAACTACTTTTAATTACAGAGTGAAATCAACACAAAGGTAAAGTGCCTCTTGTTTAAAGAACATTATTCCCCTGTAACCTTGTGCAAAAACATATTTTACAGCTGTAGGAAATTAAAATCATTTCCTGCTGATTAAATAAGCTTTGAACAAGATATTGTTCAGTGGGGAAATGTGCCATGTGAACGTGTGCTCAAACCAGCAGCGAGGGCAGGAGCCCTTTTGGTTGTGAGCAGGCAGCAGAAAGGGAATGGGTGGCCAGGGCTTCCAGGCAAGTTTTAGAATAAAACAAGGAAAAGATTTGTCTAGCAAGCCTGATCTCTTGGTACAAGACAGGAAACAGATGGCAATACATAAAACAAACATCCGATCCTTTCCAGTTGTTTACACTTTCCACTTAGCCTTACTAGATAAAAAACCCTGGGACACCGTTTTGCCCATCTTTGAGAACTTCCAGTTTTCCTTCTCACTACGTCTGGCTGCCAACCAACTCTGAGAGCTGCTGATCTGCTCTGCACGGAACAGCGCTGCCTTCAGGACCCATCCTCCCAAGGAGGGATGAGGCAAGTTCACAGAAGGCAGCACGATCACCCAGCCAGGTGATGCCAGGCTTCCTCCTGCAGGAGGGAGAGCAGGGAGTGGGGCAGGCAGCTGTCCTCACAGGAACACTGGGTGGGGAAAACATTGAATAATGAGTCTGGACAAATCCCAGCAAGGCAGGCCTAAGGGCAGTGCAGCTGCACCAAAGCAAGGGTTTCATTGTGCCAGATTTCTCTCATTTTTATTTGCTGTAACTCTTCTGGCTGACTTACCCAGGTGCTCAGCTACACACAAATATATCTTACCATTCTGATCAAATAATTCACAGCTGGAATTTAATGCTCCATCACACATAACAGAAAGTACAGTGAGAGACAGGAGCATCAGTGTGCTCCAGTGGGAAGCCAGGCACAAGGCAGGGCCTTCCCCACTGAGTCCCCTTCAATTCACAGCAGTGAGACCTGACACAGGGGCAGAAAGAGAACGAAACAGAGCTCAAAGCCCAGAACTGCCCTGTGGCCCAGCAGCACTGCTACTCATGTAGAACTTGAATGGTGAGGTGCTGGAACAGCTGCCCAGACAGGTTGGGGATGCCCCATCCACTCCTGGAGGTGTTCAAGGCCAGGTTGGATGTGGCCCTGGGCAGCCTGGGCTGGTATTAAATGTGGAGGTTGGTGGCAGCCTGCATGTGGCAGGGAGTTGGAGCTTGATGATCCTTGAGGTCCCTTCCAACCCAAGTCATTTTATGATTCTATGACTGCCTAGATTGGCACTGACTTGAACATTATTTGGGATGACCCAAAGGTGCACCACAGAGAGGAAAACAAACCTGCAGCTCAGGCAGGCAGTGTTCAGATACCAAACACCCTCACGATGCCTCAGATCGGTGCTGCTGGTTTCTCTGCTGGGGCTGCCAGCCCTGCTGAGCATTAGCCTGGAGATCTGCCCACAGTAAACTGGCCAGCAGTTCTACTGTGCTAGTCTGATACGAAATTCAGTTTAGACAACACTCCTAACTGCTGGCAACATTGCAGCATTGCTTGTCCATGAGCAATGGTCTTGGAGATGTGGGTAGTGCATGGCTGGAGAGGGAGAAAGGACACCTGAGAAGCACAACAGCAATGTGCACCCACCCTGAGGCAGTGCCCAAAGGCAACCTCAGCTCCAGCAGGACAGAGCTGCTCCGCTGTACAGTCTCAAAATAAGTGCCTGCAATGACTTTGACTTGGCAGCAGTGCAGTGTGAAGCTGTCCCCATTTCCAGATGCTCAGGCTGAAAACAGAAATGCTTCTGAAGTGAAGCTGAGACCTGGATCCAAGTTCTGCACATCAGCAGCTTCACAGCGCAGCACTGGGCTGCATCACAGCCATCGCTGGGCTCTCAAATTGCAAAACCTCCAAGGTGCACCTGGGCTCTGAGTGTGACAGCACACGGCCAGAGCTTCCACACTGAAAACAGCTCAAGAAGGATGGGATTAAAAACCGGACACTCTGGCTCTAACCAGCAGGATGCTACAGGGAGCTGCTGCTTATTTTTAGCTACCTGGCAGTGTACTGGATATCTATGATGTAAATCATAGGTTGTGTACAAAACCGGCTCAGAAATCGTTGCAGTGTGAACCACACTGGGAATCTCAGCATTGCAAGAAAGAGACAAGTTTAATTTAAACTTTAGATGAACATCCAAAAGCCTTGAAGGAAGAAAATGAAAACAAAAAAAAGACCAAAAAACAATGAGAAACAAATCACATCCTCTCACAATTATCTATTTTTACTGGATTACTCAATTATCTACAAACAGATGAGGAAAAAAAACATCACACCAAGATACTTATGCAGAAGATACAAAACAGTTCTGTGATATCAGCCATGATTCATTTACCTTGTTTCTCCACATCCTTCAGTGGGTCAACACCTGGGGACAGGATAAAAAACATTGGGGTTGCAGGTCCCGATTCCTCGAAGGAAGCTGCAAAATCCAGGGGTCTCCCAGCCACGTATTTACTGCCGAGCTTCTCTTCTACAAAATCTCTGTCAAAAAGAGAAAAGTTTTGCCAATCTACTACAGCTCAGGAAAGAAAGCTTCCCATGCAAATAATCAGCTAATTCATTTTGCTTTTGCTGATTCAAATAAATGAGAAACTCAAATAAATGAGGATAAAATCACTTTAGGAAGGGTCTGCAGCCCAGGCTCTGGGATCTATCCCTTGCTAAGCAATTTCTGGCACTTCCTACAGGTGTGAAATGGCCTGTGGTACAGAAACATCTGTGGTGAACAACCAAGTGAGAAGGACAAGCAGTGGGACCTTGGTTTGGTAATTACACAAATAGGAGAGAAGAAATAGTTAAGCCAATGCACAGAAAAACCACAGCATGCTTTTAATCCAGTTTGAGAGGAAGCAACATTCCTTTAGATTTAGCACCAAAAGCCACGAAAAGTCCGGATGATTTAGAAAATTGCTTTGTTCTGGGAAGATAAAAGGGAAGAGCTCTAAGAATATCCTGTGCGTGTTGCTGAGTCTCTGCATGAGAGTCACAGGAAAAACAGAACGGAGCGAACAGGAGCTGCCTGAACAGGGAGCAGAGTATGGAGAATGGCCAGGCTGAATTTCCCTGGGGTGAGCTTACCAAAAATCACTGCTTTATACAAAGATGGTACAGTGAGCATTGATTCAAATGCAGGAGCATTACATTCAAAGCCCAGGAACAAGCAGTTGCTTTTCTAGTGGAGATGCATGACTCAGCCTTTTGAAAACTCGGTACCAGGGGAACAAAAACATCAACCAGTTTTCAACTTGGGGATAATACCAGAATAAGGCAGCCAAATTCTTTCTAAGAGAGCTGAGAGCCTTCAAGGACGAGTGAAAGGCAACTGGAATAGAAATGCCTAAAGGGATTGCAAAAGGAAGAAATTCCAATTTGTTTGGAGCCTCTTCAAAGTAGATTTTTCTGGCTTGGGTCAAGATTTGCTGAAGAGCTGATGGAGACATTCAGTGTACAACATCTAAGAAAATCCGTGAGATACAAGGTCATAACACTGTACATGAAATAATGCTTTGGAGATTGAGAAGTACAATGAATGTGTCCTGAGGACTCCGAAATGAGTCACAGTGCAGGAAAGCAGAGGCTGCCCTCAGCGATGGGGATGGAGGCTGCTCTCAGTGCTTCATAGAGGCAGCCCACAAGATAAGCAGGAGCACTTGAATAATGGTGCCATCATTAAAGGCATTCTCTTCAGACACGTTGAGTGGCTTGCAGCTTTTCTATGCTCGATGCAGTCCCCCCGTAGGTGAGGAGTCCATACATGTGCCATAACTGAGGCACAGCTTGTGCAAAGATCCCCAGGGATCTGCCATGAGAAGTGACAAAAAGCATACACGAAAAATCTGTACACGGGCATAGGGAGGATGACTCCAAAGAGCTTTCAAGACCATCTTTATAATTCTGGTAAGTGCAATGTGGGACACAAAGGGTCTTTCACCTTTCTACACAGCAGCTAGAGGTTAGGTCAGGATATCTTAGGGAATCTAAAAAGCCCCTGGGCACCTTTGTTTCAGTTACTGAATTCCTCTGTGACCCCTTAAAGGCACCCAAGCACTTGCCAAGCACCTATTTCAGAAAGGCAGGAAGGTTTAAATGGCTTTAAACTGGAAGAGGGTTGATTTACATTAGATATTAGGAATAATATCTGTGAGGGTAGTGAAACACTGGAACAGGTTGCCCAGAGAGGCTATGGATGCCCTCTCCCTGGAAGCATTCGAGGCCAGGCTGGATGGGGCTGTGAGCAACCTGGTCTAGAGGGACGTGTCCCTGCCTACAGCAGTAGGGTTGGAACTACATGATCTTAAAAGTCCCTTCCAACCCAAAGCATTCTATGATTCTATAATCATGGCAGTACTTACAGTGAGTTCACTGATGATCAATTAGGTATTTAGCACAGCAAGAAGAGATCAGCAAGTTGAGAACTGCAAGACAACTTGTGGCATCCAGTAATGTTGCAGAATAAACTATCAAAAAGTCGATTAACTTGATCAGATGCAATGATCAGCACTTCTGGCTGAACCAGGGTTGCCAAGGCTGAAGTCCTTAGGGCAGGAAATGCAACTCCTTAGTGCTCTGCTGGAAGAATCTCCACTCTTTCAACAGTAACAGACTCAACATGGTTTTGAAGACGCATGGAAGAAAGTGATACCAGGGGACTGCTGCCCAACTGTGTCATTGTTATTGGGGATGCCACTGCATCTAGTTCAAAGACATTTTCTTTCTGTCAGAGTACCAGGTTTTACTGACAGAAGGACAGATGAACAGATGTGGGTGTTTTTCAGAGAGGTGAATCTCTTAGGAACACCAACTATCTTCTCTAATGGATCAACACCTCTTCAAGCCAGGCTGCTGGCTGAAGAAAGGTCTAAGGAGTATGATACTTTCATGCAGGAAAAAGGAAGTCAAAGGCATTTTGGCTGGCATTGTAACCACTAAGAATTATCCATTTGGTTTGGGGGAGGTTTGTTTCCCTAAACAACCTGGGCAACGTAATCTGGAGGGTGACAACCAGTCCACAGCAGGAGCATGAAAGGACTTTTCCAACCCAAGACATTCCATGGTTCTCTGATACAAAAGCTCTATCTAGAATGTTTGGGACTACTTCATGACTGTGTTGAATTTCAACAAGAATTTTAGTCACAAGCATCTGCTGAGTCGTGGAGAAGGCACTGTAAAGAGTTGCTATTTGAAAAGGTTTATGTTCTAACCTATCTCTAGGTAAGAAACACCACCAAAAAATACATTTAGATGTTCTCATGCAGACAGAAAAGCTTGATGTGCCCAAGCCCTAAAAATATTCAGTCAAATTTTTGAATTCAGATTCTCTTACCTTCTCACAAAAGAGAAGTATGAAAGGAATTGAAACTTTATGTTCCAGCTATTTTTGAGCTATACAAGTACCACCATTTTGACTGAAAGGAATGAATTAAACTTGCTTAAGTGAAACAGGCACTTAAAAGCTCAGAAGGACAAGAGCGTGTTTTACTCAAGCTAAACAGCAAAAAGAAGAGCAATTCTTCAAGCTGAGAGAACATACAAAGGGTCCAGCCCCAAAACAGCAACTAATGAAAAAGAAGGTAGTTTAGAATGGTATAACGATGATAAATTTCATCATTTAATTGAATAAAATGCAGTAACATTGGCCATAGTGATACTTCACTCAAAATCTTGCCCATGTTTTTCTGTGCACCTTAAAGCACAAAGAAAAGTGTAGCTCATGGGCTGACAATCACACCTGCCAGATGGTGGAGCAATTTAAACTGAGAGGCAGTGGAATAAGAGGCATTGCAGAAATGTCAGATGATAGACTACCAGCACAAGGAATGAAAAAACAAGTCCTAATGGAGTCAAAGACCTTTAGTTTCTCCTGGAACAGCCGTATTACCCATAGTGCCTGTGCATATCTTTATGAAGTTTAGACTTGCCTGGTTACCTTTAATACATAATTTACAACTACAACAATCACAAGTACCACATAAATTTTGAATTAAAAAAAACAACAAAACAACAACAACAACAAAAAACACACAAAGCACCTCCATAAAACTTCCCTTTACTTCAGTACTTTATTCCTGCACCTAAGGAACAACGGCCATAAGCAGTCTAGTAAACAATATTGACCTTAATGAATTCTAGAAGCTGTTTTGATTACAGAAAGACTCCAGTGAATATGTAAGACCTCTATGACAATGCCTGTTTCTGACTTGGTATGTCTGCTCCCCACCTCGTGCTGGTAATACTGCTTCCATCACCACTGGCCATTTCCTTAGGCAAGAAATTCCAACTGAATGAGAGGTGTTGACAGAGATAACTCATTCAGCAATGACCCCATTACAGAAAACCATTCTGTAAAACTTACACTCTATCATAAATGAAACCAAACATATTTCTGAATTACTCCTGTTCCCTAGAAAACACAGACGCAGTGTTGCCTGGTAAGCAAGAGAATGGACTGAGACAGGGAGAAGCGCCCTCACCGGACGGCGTAGGTCATGCGGTCGGGCCGGACGGCCCTCATGATGCACAGGCGCTGCAGAGCTGACTTGCTCTTCCATTCCTGGGGGAACTTCTCCTTTTCAGGACACTCAGATTCAACAAACTTCTTCCACCGTTTTGCCGAGCCCTCAATATCCCGATCCAGGTTTCTGAACTCCTCCATGGATGAGAGAGCCTGGAAAATTCAAGGAAGGTCTTCAGAACCATAGAATCATCAAGGTTGGAAAGACGTCTAAGATCATGTAGTCCAACCACTGGCCCACCCCCACCATGCACACATCCCTCTGTGCCACATCTCCACTTCCTTGAAAACCTCCAGGGACAGTGACTCTACCACCTCCCTGGGCAGCTGTGCCAATGCATTACTACTCTTTGTAAGAAGAAGTTCTTCCTAATATTCAACCTGAACCTCCCCTGGCACAACTTAAAGCCATCACCTTTAGTCCTGTTGTAACACAAGAACAATCCTATGTGCACTTGAGCTGCTTTTCTAGTTTTATTGTCTGCTCATGTTTTGCTCCATTGGAAAGGTCATAGCTGGAACCTGTGAGCCACAGGCAGAACCTCACCAGGATCAGATCTTGTCTGTTTTCCTTTTCCCACCTCTGTTGTCAGCACACTGTCGCATCAACAGGTACCAACCAGCCCAGGACATTTACAGGACCGCTTCAGAGTGAGAGGAGCAGTTTCATATCTGTGGAATGTACCCACTCTGAGGTTTTTTGCCACCTGCATTTTCTGAACTGGCTGCCCCAACAATGTCAGATCTGACATCATACAGCACCCAGCACAGCCTCCCCAGATATTCTCACCCACATTACTGTAAAACCTTCCCCATCCAGTGAAGCCATGGCTGCATCTACATCCCCTTTACAGCACAGTCACTGCGATATGGGAGTTTGGAAGTGACAACAGAGGAAAATTTGGCATCATCTGCAATGCAGCTTTCCATAGCCCAAAGTGAGAGGAAATCTGCACTCCTTGTTTTGAACCCGGATCCCAACCAACTTGGGTAGCAGGCACTCACTACTATGAGCTATTCCAGAAATGAGTGATTTGGATGGGTACTGGAAATGTTGAGCTCACCTCTGGCAGGACAGCACACTCACCTCTGACAATCCTGTGAGCTACAGGTCTGCAATGCCACCTTGCTGCTCCAACAAAGAAAACTGTGCAGCCAAAATCATAACTGATGGTAAAATCTGCTTTGGGGCTTTGAGCACTCACACAGTGAGAAACCACAGTGCTGAGACTCCACCATCCAGTCAAGGTGACCATAAATCTCTGCACATGCACTGCAACCCCAAGCAGTTGGGTGCTGCCTTGGTACTTACATGTTCTATATAAACATGTACAGACTGCTGTGACAGTGTAATTCACAGTGTTTCACTTGCCAAATACTAACAAGGATTCACTCATTGGTGTTACAAGCCTGTAGCAGAACAGGTAGCTGTGGAATGTCCCAAAGTGATGTACAGATGAGCAGTGGAGGGAATCATTGGTAATTTCAATGAAAATGCATCTATTTTTTTAATGTTCCTGCCACGGCAACTATGAACAGTACACAGAAAATACAAGTTGTAGCAAAATGTATTGCGCAGCTTGTAAAGTTCCTGTGGATTTCAAGTGAAATTCTCACTGAAACAAACATCTTGAGGACATTTTGCATAATCTGAAGCTGTGAGCAGTTGAACATAAAGAGACAAGTGGAGTATAAGACAGCGAATGAGCCATTTTCTGTAGGAACAAGGACACGCTCGCAGCAGAGCAGAAGCTTGTTGATGGGCAAAGGTGTTTTGCACCATTAATGTTCCAGCTCACATCCCATATAGCTCCTCCACAAAAAGAAAGCACCAAGAAAGCGCCTTGAAAAATGTTGGTGTCACACCTTGTTGAGATCAGCTGAAGAAATACACGCTTACCAAAGGGCTTTGAAAGTCATGTAGATGTCCTGACAGCTGCTGAGATTGCTGTGGACACAGGGCTGTTGCAAATGAGGTGGAAGGCACCAGAGGCCAGACTGTGCTGATGGAAGGAAAGCTGCACTTTCCCTTTCACTTCAAGGCTTCCCATGAAGAACCTTGGTCTTTCTAACTGACTGAATTTATTCAGAAGCCATGCTCCAGCAAAAGGGCTCCTTATAATGAATGAGTTCATGTTTCCAGCAGTGAGAACACCACAGATGATGGAAAGAAAGAGGTCACAAAGCTGTTGGCGGTGGGTGCCGCTGACACAGGATGTTTGCTGAACACAACACTTGTAGCATCACAGAAAAACGGTTGGAGAAACCCTCAGGAGGTGGTCAGTCCAACCTACACTTTTCCTCACAGGTCAAGTGCTCCAAGACCACAGCCAGAGCTACAGGAACACAGAGATGCTTTTATACATGCTCCTGCAATGAATCAAGCCTTGTCCCAAGTCACGATTTCATTAACAGCTCTACAAAGAGGAGAATGGATCACTTGCAATACCACTCAGCAGCCACAGGCTGGGCTGGCTCACCTCCATGCCCAAGGCATGCCAAGAACTGTGTGAAAAGCGTGAGCGAGGCAGGGACCCAACAGATGCTGCTGCCATGTGTGGATTAGCACTGATGTGGAGCAATCTCAGAGACAGAAGCCACAGCTCTGGCATCAGCACCACATCGCAACTGAAAGCACTGTGCAGAACACGAGAGACTGAAACCTGCAGCAACACAGCCTGCCCTGTATTTACTGCCTTGTCCTTGCAGCAGTAAATACATCTGATGCACCTCTCCTGGCTGAACACAATACAGTGCCAAATGCTGAATTCCATAGACTCATCAGCACAAGTGCTTGTGTAAAACGTTTTTAAGCTGTTGACTCTTGAAGTGAATTAAAGTAAAACTTCAGAACTTTGGCTACCGCTGCTTCGAGAAGGCTCTTGATGATGTTACCAAGAGACTCTGAAAAACTGCTTTCTTCTTTCAAATTGACAGACAGAATCAGAGATAATGGCTTCTCTCTCCCTGAACAACATGTTGCAGAATTAAGAGCACTCTAATAGCAAGCATAAAGTCTGTATTATATAAACTAACACTGAAATTTTCATTAGTCAACAATTTAAATTGCATTTATTAGGACTGATGGTGTTAATAAGACACGTTACTATTTAAAAGCTGGAGCAGTGAAAGCTATCTCAATCAGTAACCCTTCTGTGAATATCAATTACCCTTCAATACTTCCTCTGTGATATTATCCAAGAATCTTTGGTGATAATACAGCACAGTTTCCAAGCAGCAAGAGCAGAAGCAGGGACATGAACTGGAACAACCAACCTGTACAGCAATGGCTATTTTTGTCAACACAGCAGAGAACAAACCTGTCATCCAGAGTCGTCATGGAAATTGAGAGAGACAAAAAGCATTAACCAAAATAAAACATGAGCAAGAGGACTGGAGGACTGCAGTTCCAGCCTTTGCAGCCCACGCTGTGTCTGTCCCCAATGGCTGGAAGCAGGAGGGCCTGGGGTTTCTATCTCCAAGTAAGACTTTGCCAGCAAAACAGGGCTCTTTGCACATGTCAAGGCACGGATCATTGTTTTCTCAAAGAGTGATTTTTCATCCACTGAATCACAGACAATTTGCTTTATCACTTCAGTTTTCTTTGACAGTTCCTCATCTAAGTCAGAACCAACTTTAAATTGGAGCTGAAATGTCAGCAGTTCTGTGAATCTCACAAGCTCGCAAATGCAAAGCACTCTTTCCCCCTACAGCTGTAGGGAATGCAACATACATCAGCCATCATCTTGGAGAAGGACACCCTTCTGCCACTGCAGAACAGCTGCAGATGTTCCTACATGGGGACACTGACACACAGCCCTTCGGAGAGTCAACCTGGGGCCAGGAGGAAGAGGGAATTGCTGCCAAGAGCCCCGAATAGGGGACGTGAGAATGCCCTGAGCTCCCAGGCAGAAGGGCACAGCGATGAGCAATGATGTACTCAGCTCTCCTCTGCTTGCTGCCCCCAGGGCACAGGCTGAGCCCCCAGGGGAAAGAACGACTTCCAAGCTCTGGTGTCACTGCAACCTCATGCAATTTATCTTCTGGTGCCAGACACGCTGCAACGAGCTTTTGTAAATTTATTAGAGAAAACACACGCCCTTATCACAGAAGGCAGTTATTCTCAGGACGCCATGTGGTCAAAACTGGCCCCAAGTTCAGATGTTGCTTCATAACATTTTACTGAATCTAAAAAAAAGGAAGATTATCTCAATTTTTTTCTTGCACTGTCGCTAAGGGACAACAAAATGCGGTTTTGTGTTTTAAACTACTTCCATAATTTCAAATACCTTTCCCCCAGTGTCATCCAGCTCAAGAAGAGCTCTGAGGCAAGGGAAACCAAACCAGATTCCATTGCCATGCTGCACCCTGACACAAAGAACGTGGGAAGTAAAACAGTGCAAATAAACCCAGAGCTGCCACAGTGAGCATCCAACACCGCTCACCCAGTTCCCCAGCAGTCAGAAGGCTGGTTTCTAAAAAAGACACAATAAAATCACAATAAAAAAAAGGAAATTCTTTTTTTTCTTTTTTTTTTTTTTTTAAGCTATCCTTACTTTCTGAATCTTCAGTTTGTAACGGACTCATACTTCCAGTCTGAGCTCTGGATCTATCTTGCCTTACAAATGAGCCCTACAGTTAAAGAGCATTGAGGTTAGAAGGAACGCATCAAACATCACATGGCTCCCAGTCACAACTGCAGAACACTGGAAAGACATATTCAATATTCCCCCATTTTAAAGAGTCTGTGAGACGATTAATTCCTAATTATTAGCCACAAAATGAGCTCCGCAAAATGAGCACAACATCCTCAATCTCTCTGTCGACGGGTGTGAACTATGCAGAGTGGCTGCATGAACATCAGACACTTGGAAATGGCCTCAGACGTTTTCCAAACACCTTCTAAAAGTGTTCTCACACTGCCCACCCACTTGGTAAGCTCTGCCTATGCCTGTTTATTGCAAATATTATTTGGGTGGGCCACATCTCCCAAGGAAACTAGCACCCTCATAGCTGGAGAAAGCTCCTGGGGAATGGCAAAGCCAAACCTGCATCCAGCTCACAGTGATAGATTGGGTCATTCAGGAAGGGGACACATAGGCAGATGAATTGTTCCATTTGAATACTACTGTTAACTAGGAGGATTCATGTAGGAAATGATGGATTATTTGCCATCTTTCTCCCACTAGGTTTTGGTTTGTATTATTCATTCACTGAAGGTGTTATTTTCTCCTTAGCTGCACTGCTTGAATTATTCAACTCGTGAGGACACCTCTATTGAAGGTAAAAATAAAGACATGATGGTTTTGACAAACTTCAATCACCCCTCAGCACAAAAATGTTTTTCTAATCTTCCTCGTTTCTTTCAATAAAAGCTGACTGATGAGTTCACGTCACTGCAGCCAACCCCAGAAGCAGACGAGGATGCAGAGCTCCTTGGGGCCCTTGACCTGACCCAGCAGAACTACTTCAGCAATGGAAGCCACCAACTGTTTATGCTACGAGTCCTTTCCTGTCCTCCATCACAGACTGCCCAGATGTCTGGTGTGAGTCTTTTCTGGAGCACTCTGACATGGCTTTTGTTGTCTTGTATTGATTTCAACAACTGATGGCTTTTTCCCTTCAGAGGAGCCCTTTTGAAGACTGTCCTCTCAGCCTCTAGGCTCTCAGACCACCTCTCCGCTTCTCCTCAATTTCTCCTTGCAGCCATATCTCCATGACACTTCTCTCCTGTCTCCAGAAGCCACACATCCATCTGCAATACTCAAAGATCAAATCAGACTCCAGCAGAGAAATGGCCAATTCTGAGTGCATCCCCACAGTCCTGTCAGACTGTATCCACCGGAGGACAGGAACTGGCAGTACTGTGGGTCACTGGAGCGTTCTGGTGCACTCGGTGGGGATAATCCACAGATCACAGGTGCCTTCACAAAAGGCAATTTCATGGGCTTCAATGCAGGTAGAGTGGCGGCGCTGCCAGCAGGGCTTCCAGAGACATCACAGCTTCACTGGACGCCTCGTCTGCACTCTTCACAGCCACCCAACACTGCCAAGCACAGCAAACACTTCTCAACGCCACCACGCCACAGAAACAAGGAGCTCCAGCAGGTCCTTTACAGCAGATGTGGAGGAGCTTATAAAGAGGAGCCAAACTCCAGCCATCTCCAAACGCACCCTGCTGCAGTACTTGGTGTCCATCCTGGGATGGCTGCTTGCACTCCCTTGTCGCAGGGCTCAGCCATCAGGTCTCTCCACAGTCACTCTAGGGCCCAAGTGCACCTGCTCCTGAGTGCACTGCAACTGATCTTTGATTCTATCTTTCAAGCACAGCGACACGACTCCAAAAGACACATAATGACTAAGAAAAGAAATACTGGACGTTTGAAAGATACCGAAAAAAGCTCTATCTTCCATTTAAGGGAGAAAGAACTTTACATTCCAAATAACCAACTAACAGTAGGCTCTGTGGCACGGCAGGGAGCACTGAACGTGAAGGACACTGCCCAAGATACATCCAGAAAAACCCAATTTCCAATCTGCAATCAAACTGACAAAGCACGCCTTTAAATATTTGATGCGATCCCAATCTCTGCTGCATCTCAGATAAACATTAGATTATTAGCCACCAGGTTAAAAAAATAAAGGAAAGAAAAGGTAGAATGATTTCAAGTGTTATTTCTGTGAGACTTCTCCAAAACTTGAGGGCTGGTGAGGACAGATTAATGTCCTTAGGAAACTTCCAGATGAGAGCAGATAAACGCACAGCGCAGTGTCATAATCAATGCTTCCTATCAAAGATGCTCTGAAAGGCTGTACATCTTAAGAACTGAGTTAATGGAAGAGATTTAATTAAGACTGATTCTCTGGCATAATAATAATAATAAACGTACGTAGGAAGCTGTGAGCCGCAAGTCTTTTTTATATCTGACCAGCCTGATCAAAGGACCTTGCTTATGTGCAAAGACCACAATATATGCAGCAGATTGTATCACAATGAATCTTTGACAAGAATGAAAAAACTCAGTGTCCTAGAAATACATAAAGGAAAAGTTAGAAGAGTTTTCTATTATTTTGTCAAGAAAATGCAGTTTTCTTAAATATAAAATGTATGATTTTGTATTTTATCTCGTAACACGCACAGTCTCATCACCTGCACTCCACAAAATTATCAACATGGAGTTAATATACTGCTTTGTCTGCTGCTGTTCTCCTCCTTGAAAGCTGAATGCAGTATTTAGAGCTCATTACTCAACATCACATTTATTAAACAATGCCTTTTCAGTAGCGTTTTCATATCTACATAATGAAAATTCTTCCTCTTCAGAAAAAGATGAGGGAAATGATTGGGATGAAGAAGTAATCCGAGTTGGCCAGGTGTATTCTTGTTGTATATTAACTAGCTTCACTTATCCTACGGGACACATCTGCGTTTGGCAATGAAGAGGCGCTGCAGAAAATATCACAAAGGCAATCAGACTTGGGAAGCGTGTGCCTGTACAACAGAGATCCAGAGCTGCCTGAGGGAATGGGCTGCTCAGGTTGGAAGCCAGATGCACACAGGGTTAATCTGTGCCCACGGTTCTGCAGGAAAACAAGGCTACGGGGCGATGTGGATGTGGCTCCCCAGGAAGGGAATGGCACGAAGGGAGTGGGAGCATGGGAGAATTTTGCAGCAGAGAACACTGCGGGGCACAGGGAAATCCATTCACCAACCTTGAGTTAGCCTCTGTAGCCCGAGACCCACCCCAATCATCTAAAAAGGGCTGGTTAACACTAAGACAGCCATGAAAGAAAGGACCACGGAGACACGCAGAACTCAGTAATGCCATTTGTACATCCATGCTCAGAGCAAATGAACCATGAACCAGAACCATGGCATGACCTGTCTGACTGTCCCAGCCCTCCAGACAACTGCAGAGCAGAATAACACACAGACTGGGTGGTAGACTGGGCTGAAGGGACCTCAGGGCATCACTTCAGATAATCTTCACAGGTCACACCTTTATCTTCAGGTTGCCCAGAGTGACTGTATGGTCTCCTTGAAGATTTTCAAAAGCTGCCTGGACACATCCATGGGCACCCTACCTTGGGTGCCTCTGCTGGAGCAGAAGTTGGACCAGGTAACCTCATAAGATCATACTACATTTGGGCTAGAAGGGACATTAAAGACCATCTAGATTCAACTTCCTGCCGTGGGCAGGGTGGTCAACCAATAAATCAGTCCCTAGATCAGGTTGCCAAGGTCCTGTTCATCCCAGCCTGGAACACCTCCAGGGATGGAGCACGAACAACTTCTCTGGGCAGCCTGTGTCAGGGCCTCACCATCCTCTGAGTGAAAAGTTTCCCCCTAACATCTAACCCAAATCTCTCCTCTTTTATTTAAAACTATTCCTTGATGTCCTATCACTAAGAGAACGTGTAAAAAGTCCATCTCCCTCCTGATTATAAGCTCATTTTAAGTATTGGAAGGTTGCAATAAGGTCTCCAGAGGTCCTTTCCAAACTCAGTTTCTGTGATCTTATGGATCTTCAAGTAAAGGAAGGGAGAAGAAATGAGGACAAAGCTACAAAGGACCACTTCTACACCGATCCTGTTTCAAGTTCCATCTTGCAGTAGAAATATTAAAGTGGCCTCTTGTATGTGCTTGTGGCCTGTCGTCCCATGCAGCTCAAGCAATAGCACTGTTGCACCTTTCAGTCCAAGGTGTGGCCGTACATTTATTGGCAAAGGTGACCAACAGTCACACACACAGACAAGCTTGCACGTACTGAAGAAATCAGGAGCACCAACAGAAATAACAACCCTCAAGAACTGGGGGCACAGCAGTTGATGGAAGCGCAACAAGTTGTAAGAAAGGGAATTGAAAAAAGACAAAACCTCATCTGGAGTATAGGAATACTTCTGATTTCTCAAGAGATCACTATTAAATACCCGCAGTGCACAAGCCTTACATCTGAAATGATGTAAGGCTTGTGCACTACTGAACACTGGGGCCAGGGACCCAGCAGAAGGTACTGAAATGAAAACTCATTAAACAGTGTAATTTTCTCCCTGTTCTGCCCTTAACTACCCCTGCCACGTCCCAGAGGCAGTATCTGTGCTGAAGCTAACAACTGCGTCCTCTGCTAAGCTCTCCCCTCACTCCAAAGCTAATGAATGTGCCTCAAAAGGGGCTGGCAGGAGTTACCTTCTCCCATACAGGCTGATTGATGGACGGAATCAAGTTGAGCTCAGAGAAGTTTTTTCTCAGCCTGCACTTGGTTTGAATTCAGCTCCCATTCCAGGCTTAAAGAGGCACTAGGAAGCCTGCAACCTGCCTATTTTTTTAAGTATATAATCAGATCTAATAACAGAAAACACCTTTCTCCACAAACTGTGCCCTTCTCGACAGGCACACGGGTTTCTTCACTCAGCAGTAAACACTGAGCCTCCCTGGCACAAGGGTTACGACGAACAGCTCTGGGAAATTTTCTGCTGAACTGAAAAGAAGTTGGAAGATGAAATCAAAGATGTGCATCAGATGTGCCAGTACCAGGAGCTGAGACAGCTGCACAACTGCACAGCACTCTCAGCCTGTAGGTATTATCAGCCATACAAAGTGAGAAGTAATCAGCCATGTCCTTCAAGGCTGTTTGTGTGCCCACAGTCCTCATCACCTGATGAGGTTTGCTCTGAAGTTAACGTGCCCAAAATGGGAGGCATGGACTGGGAGGTTAATATCAGTATTGATTTCTTGTGGCCTCAAACCTCTGTCAAATGCAGCGCATTTTCAGTGCTCCCCTGAAAATTCATACGGAATGCTTCATTCCACTTCAGATTTGAAATGCCAATCTGAAAGGTGCTTTGCTCCAGCTTTGTTGAAGAAACAATTCATTACAGCACTTAATCTTCCCGATAAAAGAAAAGGAGATTTTAGCCTGCTCATAAGCTCTACAGAAGCCATGACTAATTAACCTAATTACAGCAGTCTGTGACAAAATGCAATCGTACTAAAATTACGCCTCAAGTAACCAGAGTTGCCAAAAACTCCAAGGCTAATAAGCCAACACACATTAATAGGACATAAACACTAATAAAATTGACACCCGTTGCATTATTTATAGTAGCATCAATACTACAAACAATCACACCACAAAAGACAATCTGAAGCATATTCAGTAATAAAGCATTCGTTATCTGGAAATGCTGAAGTACATTAGGGCAGATTACTGACCAGTGACTGCAGGTCCTCAAGATGTGCAGCTCATGCAGACAGCAGTCCCACAGCGAGGATGCAGACTTTGCATCTTGGAGCCCCCACAGACATATTTACATCCCATCATCCCCCAGCTCTGCAAAAGAGTGGTGTGCAGAGCAGCATCTGCATGGCATCACGTGGTTGTGTCCCAACCACAAGCCACAGGAGACTCAGAATGGGAGAGGAAGCTCAGTGGGAAGAGCCCAGCTGGGAACCAGATGAAGCACACCCGTACTGTGTATCACGTGATAGAATAAGTTCTGAAGAGTGAGTGATGGGGTGTGGATGTTCTTTCTGGTGTTTATGAGCCTGAGCTGGCAGTTGTATCAACTCCATGACAGCAGTGAGGCAGCTGAAACCAACAGGATGGAGCACAGGGGTCCAGGAAAGGCCATTCCACCCACATGTGAAAGGGAACTGGCTGGCACTAAAAGGATCATCCCACAGAGCAGAAAAACTCACTGCAAACTGAGAAGGTGTCGGTCTGGAGAGTGCACCAACTGCAGGAGGACTAGCAAATGCATCCCTGAGCACTGCAAAAGCGTAATGCCTCCTCAGATGCACTAAAAGATCTTCAAAAGGAGAATCAGAGCCTGACAGTACCAAATCCTCCCAATCAGTGAAGAATTTCAACTCGAAGGACTTAAGAGGAACTGAAATGCAGCGCTCACCCGATATATCCATACATGGAACACGACAAGGGACAGAGAAAGGGTGCACATAATTCCTCCATACTGGAAATAGGTCTTGGAGAGAGAGGAGGAAAAGGGCTGGTTTAGTAAGAAGTGACAGGTTTGTTTTATGGCTGCAAATGTGACTGTGACGTTTTGAAGATGAGCTCGGTCACCTGTGTGTGCAGAACGGGGCACAGGGCCCATCCTCACTGCCAGTGAGAAGGCAGGGATGGGAGGTCCTCCTCTGAGCAGACACATTTTGCACAAACTTATCCTGAATCAGGTTGAAATCCAGCACAACTTCCACCTGCTGACAAGTGGGTGCAAAGGTGGGATAACACACATCTCTCTAGGATGCTCTCCCTCGGCTCTCATCCCAAAACACACAGCAGCTGTTAGACAACTTCACTGCCATGACAGCATGTTTTTTTGTGCTTTTCTTTGCTCACCTGGCACAACTGTGCCCCCAGCACATGTCTGCAGATGGTCATATCTGCCTTAAAGTCTCACCTCCTCCCAAAGACAGTGAGGATCTTTGCAATCTGGGTACATGAGACATTCTTATTCCTTACAGAAGGAAAAGCCTAAACCTCAGAGGGAAGAAAAGCCTTCTCGGAGACACAGAGGTAATCAGGAGTAAAGTCACACAGAGCCCTCAAAGCTCATCTCCTATCAACAGAGCTCTCCAACTCTGTGTGTTTTTGTGCTGTTTATGTATGGTCAGAACTTTTTCAACCAGTGCTATAAGGACTGGCCTGACAGATGCTGAAAGGCCCTCAGAGGAGATAAGAGATGCTGATTTCACACATTTCAGGTGAAAATACGTACCTTGATTCCTCCCCAGGAGTGATTAGACAGGAACTCCACAGGGCTTGTGACTCTGGGCTGTGCTGGGTATCTGAGAAGGAAATCCAGTTCTGCTGCATTGATTTCTTTACTCATCAGAAGTATCTGTAATTTCAAGCAAGCAAGATATCCTTGAGCAGTCAGGATACAGAGCAGCAAACGCTTTATCAGATTAATCATTCAATGTATGTAGCTGTCAAGTGTGCAGATAAAAAACACAGTGTCCAGTGCTGGAGGGCTGAAACATACCCTGCAGGTGCTTTGTGTCTCCCCAAGAGAGGACCCAGTATAAGTATGGAGACATAACATAAAACAGTCAAAATTTGGAAAAACTGTGGGAAAAGTTGTGGTTTATATTCACAGTGCTGGTGGAGATGCAGGCAGGAGGATGTGCTGCAGTCCCTGTGCTTGATACCTGCAGCTAAAGAACAAACAACTTTCTTGCAAGGAACTCGAGCGTGCATCCCTAGGGCACACCACCAAGGTCTTGTCCACCTCTCACCATTTTCTTCTATTGAAAGTAATTGGAGACGTACTGAGAGTGAAAAAAGCCTCACAGCACATGCACTGGGAGAACGAGTGTCCTTTAGGTCCCCAGCAGTGGTGTGCTGGTGAGCACATGGCCGTTCTGCTGCCATCAGTGTGTTACCACCAGTGATGGCTTTGGGGAACACATGGAGCAAGACCAGCACAGCAATGCCTGGGGCCATTCTGGAAAGCTCTGGAGGTTCAGGAGCCCAGCTGGAACCACTGCACTGAGTGCTGCCAGACTGCCTGTATCTCTGAGACAAAGTCTGAACATTCTGAACACAATTTCTGGAAGGAAAAAGAGCAATGCTGGCATGGTGAGCTTCTCGTTTCCTTGTTACAGATCCTAGACTGTATCTCATTACTGCCTACTGGGCAATGGCTTCTGAAGCATGCCTGGCATCTCCTCCACCAATGACAGTAATGAGCTACTCAGTTCAAGAGCCAACTGATTCTTTATATGGGAGAGTCCTGCAACTCATCATCTAATTCCCTCCACCCACTGAAACAGTGGATGCTGGCTTTCCTGATGCCTTGAAGTGATGCCTTAACTATCTTTCCCGTTCAATGCAGGGGAGTTGGACTAGATTACCTTTAAAGGTCCCTTCCAACTCAAACAATCCTACGACTCTATGATATAGTTGCAAGTACAATGTGTGCAAGGTGAATTGTTTATTCAGACAAATACATTATATGAAAATGTAAATCTCTTTTGGGTCACAATTAAGCCTGACTTTGTAAAATTTGTGTTGACTTTTACACATGGACATTAACTAAATAAATCGTTAGAGGTTATTTACACAGATGTATATTTGCTTTTCCTTTCACACTTCATATTTTGCTACATAGAATTAAAATAAAAGTCATGGCAATCACTGGATTAAGGCTAACTAGCCCTTCACACTGTTTAGGCTGCTCGAATTTGGTTCTCGCCTGCATTCCACATTGCAGGGCACTTACGTAGCCGTTCACTGCACAACCACTTTGTAACATAATGCCAAGCACAATTATTGACTGCATCTGATTTCGGTACAGAGATACAGAAACATCTCCTTGCTCACATGGTAGCATAAAAAATTATAGCAGAATACAAGACAGAGCAACAGCAGCCATGTAGCATGCCTTTCTTTCTGGACACAACCATTCAGCCTTGAAGACCTGCTTCCCTTCTGCAGATCCTGCAAGTAGGCATCTCTCCCTCAAACAGCCATTCCTTGGTGTAACACAAATCAAACACAGCATCTGTGACTGCTATCAGCAAGAGATGAAGAAAAGAAAATCAGTTCCCCAGCCCTTGCATTTGCTGCTCTGATACTGAAGGCATAGCCGTGCCAGCTTGGCTTTTCTCTGTATGCCAATATCTTTGCCAGTACAATCATCATAGAATCATAGAATGGCCTGTGTTGAAAAGGACCACAGTGATCATCTGTTTTCAACCCCCTGCTGTGTGCAGGGTCGCCAGCCACCAGACCAGGCTGCCCAGAGCCACATCCAGCCTGCCTTGTACGGATTGCACGCCCTGGTGGTGCTTACCTGGAAGGTAACCTGTGCAGTGTAGGTCAGCTTATCACACTCAAACAGCCCTCGGGTCGTGTACTGGAACACAGAGAAGGTGATGCTGTCTATGAGGTTCAGCACTCGCACCTGGAGGCTCTCATCAGGAGGTGCCCTCTCAATGGCTTTCTGGAACACAATGCTGAATGCCTAGGTGAGGAGACAAGAACTGTTTCTAAATGCTCTTTTCACACACCAGTGTATCACCTGAAGTGCTGCGACGAGCGAAGCCAGCTCAGACACTGAGCCCTGCAGCCACGACCAAAGCAATCCCAGTGCCCAGCAGTGCGGCCCAGCAGCAGCAGGATGCAGGGGACACCTACAGACTGGGCTCTGCATCTGCCTCTGGCTGCTTTCTCATGGCATACCTGCGACACTGTGCTTGTTTGGGCTTCAGCAAGATGTGCTGGCTGAATTAAGACGCAACGGGTAGAAGAAACATTTCTCAGACTACGTTCTCTCACCAAGATTACACAGCTCACTTCTCCAAAACACTGAGCCAAAGGCGTCGATGTTCCCAGAGTAACCTGTGGTTTCACAAATGCTTCAACTTAAAACCAGCAATTCCCCTAAATACAGAACAGTCCAAGGAGTGCGTTATTGTCAGGCTCCAGCTCAGGACTGGATAAGGAGGGCAGGCAGGGCTTCAGCATGGAGAAGTGGGATCAGCTGAGCACTAAAATCCCCTGGGCACGGGTGCACCGTGAAGAAGGATGCTGTTATATAAGATACCAAGGACTCTCGTAGAAACATTCTGATCTAAATTAAAGAAGACTTAAAAACTTTCGGAACAGATTGAAGAAGCCCATTAGCAAATGATCAGATCCAACTGGAGAAAGGAAAAGGCCTGTGTCCTCATTAGCAATGCAAAAGCCCAATACACTGAGACCAAGCTAATAGGAATTAACCAGGCCGGTACAAATTAATAGCACCAACCAGACAAGGCATGGCTGTGTTGACAGCATTATTTTTAGGGCTCTACAAAGGGAGAATGATGCCTCAACAAATTAAAGTAACATTGATACCTACTGCATTACTGAATAACTGCAGAATGGATTTTTCTGCTTACATTTCTTTAAATAGAGTTAAAACACGCTGCAGAATCGTATATAAATCTTGTGTGCTCTAATTTATAATGGGCTTTTAGCTGTATGGCAAGTATTTGAAAATCATCTCTGCACATCTTTCCTCAATGTTTTATGATCTGTCGTCCAAATTTATTAGATAAAAACATTTCAGTAAATAATTTGCCATGTATTTATACTCAATACTAATGTGAACTGGAAAACATAAAACAAACAAAACACAGATGAGGGAGATTTAAGGTGAAACTTCAGATACTCACATATCTACTACGTATGAATCTTTCAAAGGGCACCCTTGCATGAAAGATATCTGTACATTTCCCTGGTAAAATTATTTCAGCATATGGATTGTAGATAACAAAAAGAAAAGCTTCTTTGTGGATTGGCTCAAAATATTGTATTCTCTTCTCAATTACTTTTTCCAGGTCAGTTGGCAATGTAAGAAACCATTTGGAAGAAGTACTAGACTACAGTGCCATCTCATTTAACCCTCCATTCCCCAAAATGCCTTTCCCATAACAAAAAAAACAGTGTTCCATTTATTAAAACAATAAAAATGGAACTCTTCAATAAATACCAGAGTCTCTGCTGGCCAGAACTATAGACACCATCACAGCAACTCCTTTCCATTGCAGCAGGTCCTTAGAGAGACCAAGACTCTCTCAGAGACTTGGGCAGTATGAAGGGAATGCAGAAAGAGGGTCCATGCCTGAGGAGCTTCCAGGATCAAGGAAACAGCTTGAGAGAAGCCCTGCTTCCCAACAAGGAGCAAAAAACAAACGATGAAGTGATGCCCCAACATGAAGCAAAGACGTGAGCGATTAATTCATACTTCACTCTAAAGATCTAGTTCATTCACTGCAGCAAGTGGAGCCTCAGCCTACTCACACTTGCCATAAAGGAGCCAGTATCTCAAAACTAGTCAAGAAACCTGAAAACAAGGTCATAGTCACACTCCTACCAAAGCTCCTGGCTTCCCACCACGCTCTGCTGCCACGTGGCAAATGGGACAGCTCAATCACAGAATCACAGAATTGCAGGGGTTGGAAGGGACCTCTAGAGATCATTGAGACCAACCCCCTGCCAAAGCAGGTTCCCTACACCAGGTCGCACAGGCTCATGGCCAGCCTGTCATCCACCAGGACGCTCATGTCCCTCTCCACAGAGCTCCTCTCCAGCAGCTCATCCCCCATCCTGTACTGCTGCATGCCATTATTTCTCCCTAGGTGTAAGACTCTACACTTGCTTTAGTTGAACCTCATCCGGTTTCTTCCTGCCCAGCTCTCAGCCTGTCCAGGTCTTGCTGAATGGCAGCACGGCCTTCAGGCGTGTCAGCCAATCCTCCCAACTTTGTATCATCAGCAAACTTGCTGAGGGTGGCCACTATTCCCTCATCAAGGTCATTGATGAAGATGTTGAACAAGATCAGACCCAGCACCAACCTCCCCCTGGTGAACCCGTGCTGACTACCCCTGATAACCTCCTTTTCTCCCAGTTGTCTGGAGATGACATCCAGCACAGCTGTTCCATCACCTTTCCAGGGACAGAGGTGAGGCTGACAGGCCTATAATTACCAGGGTCTTCCTTCTTGCCCTTTTTGAAGACCAGAGCGACACTGGCTATGCTCCAGTCTTCAGGGACCTCCCCTGTTATCCACGACCTCTCAAAGATGATGGAGAGAGGTTCGGCAATGACCTCCACCAGCTCCCTCAGCACATGTGGATGCACCCCATCAGGTCCCATGGACTTGTGGACCTTAGTACTGCCTAGGCGCTCACACACCACCTCTTTCCTGACTAAAGGGAAGTCTCCCACTCCCCAGCCCCTCTCACTAACCTCCAGGGTGTGGGAAACCTGAGGGAGAGCCTTTTCACTGAAGACGGAAGTAAAGAAGGCATTCAGTATCTCTGCCTTCTCAGCATCCCCCGTTACCAGAACCCCCCCCCCTCACTTAGTAAGGAGCCCACATTCTCTCTAGCTTTCCTTTTGCTGTTAACATACTTGAAGAAGCCTTTTTTATTATCCCTTATCACTTTAGCCAGATTCAATTCCAGGCAGGCTTTAGCCTTCCTCATTGCATCCCTGCAGGCCCTGACAACATTCCTGTATTCTTCCCAAGTGCTCAGACCCTTTTTCTACATTTCATGGACCTTCTTCTTTCCTTTGAGCTTGTGCATGAGCTCCTCACTCATCCACACAGCTCTCCTGCCTCCTTTTCCCCATTTCTTGCTCACAGGGACACACTGATCCCAAACTTGGAAGAAGAGCTGTTTAAATGCTGACCAGCTCTCAGAGGCCCCCTTACCTTCTAACACCCTAGCCCACAGGATAGCTCCAAGTAGGTCCCAGAAGAGGTTGAAATGGGCTCTCCTAAAGTCCAGGATAGCAATCCTACTTTTTGCTTTGCTTCTTCCACTCAGGATCTTGAACTCCACCATCTCGTGGTCACTACAACCCAAGCTGCCCCCGACCTTTACTTCCTTAACAAGTCCATCCTTGTTGGTGAGAATAAGGTCCAGCAACACCCCTCCCCGCGTCAGATCCTCCACCACCTGCATCAGAAAGTTGTCCTCAACGCACTGCAAGAACTGTCTGGACTGCGCGTGCCTGGCCATGATGGTCATCCAGCAAACATCTGGATAACTGAAGTCCCCCATAAGCACCAGCACCTGGGAACGTGATGCTACATCCAGTTGCTTATGGAAAGCCTCATCAACCTCCTCCTCCTGATCAGGGGCCTGTAGCACACATCCACAACAGTGTCACCCTTATCAGTCTCCCCTTGATTCTCACCCACAAGCTCTCCACTGCTACATCACTCTCCCCCAGGTGGAGTTCAATACAGTCTAGCTGTTCTCTCACATACAGAGCAACTCCACCACCCCACCTTGCCAGCTGATCTTTCCTATAAAGCACACAGCCCTCCATGACAACATTCCAGTCATGCAAGCTGTCTCACCACTAGGAACAGCAATCATTACACTGCAGTGTAAATGTCATTTTAGAAGCATTCTCCAGTTGTTCCAGTGGAAACAGTTCCAGGAAGGAATGTTCTCCAAAGCTGGGACACCATTTCTGGCTCACCATGTCCATATTCTCTAGAGCAATACTTTGCTGAGCAGGGAAGGGCAGTCTGCGTAGAGGAGACAGAAGAGCAGGCAGGCCACTGGAGTACAAGCCCTTTGGCTGTGTCTGTCCTGCATTTATTTTAGAGCACAGGACACAAGCAGGTTCTCTCCCAGCATCATCCCCATGAAGGTGTCCAAACTGTTACCAAGAGCCTGCCTGTCTCCAACCTGCCAGCAGCCTGCTGTAAGGGGTCAGACGCCCTCAGATCCCATCAGGACTTCCAGGCTAAGGGCTCTTGTAGGGGACCCTTCTTGCCTTGGACAGGTAGAATTGGCCACAATTTGCCTGTTGTACAGAGGGCAGCAATAAATCCCTGGCGCTGAGGTCTCAGTGGGACAGGGCCGTGTTTACAGAGCAATTTGATGTTTTAACACTGTGTCATTTGGGAAGTCGGGACTGTTTCAACATCAAGGTCTTGGATAATTGCTAAGGGCAGCAGCAATTCTCGTTAACTTATGAAATATCTGCACAGACATTATGACCCCGATGACATCACAGCTACAGAACTAAATGCAAACATAAAGAAAAGACTAACTGAGGAAGCAAGCGACTCACAACACTGTGCTAAATCTTAACGCATAAATATATAAAATACACTGAAAAAAGTACTTTGTTGGCTCTTTTCCAAGACGACCTCTTTCAAATCCATTGCACATCTTCCTCGGCCAAGCCAAGATGGCTGTGAATATGGAGGAGATAACAAATGGCTTGTAAAGTTCTACTTTGCAAATAAACTTCTGAAATCTTCTGTAATCAAGGCCATTAATGCACCTCCAAGCCAGACTGTGGCTTTCTACAAGCCGTCAGTTCACTTGCCTCAACAGAAACCAAGCAAAAGAAAGGAAAGCTCATTAAGACTGATCTAGTCTGATCTCAATCAGGGCTCAGCTGCCCTGCAGTGCTGCCACGGGACTCACGGGGGCAGTACCTTCAGAGAGAACTGGTACATGGGGTGGATGGCACGAAGGTCGTTCATGGCAAAGTAGAGCAGAGAGGCCCGTGCGGCAGCAGGCCTGTAGTGCTCCCTCGCCTCATTAATCTTGGCTTCAGTCACCTTGGACTCCTGGACCTGGAGGGAAAACACAGAACGACGGCACTGTGAGAACATCTCTGTGAGCTCTGTGAAGCTGCAGCTGGGGGGAAGGCAATTCCTGCCACAAAGACACCAGGCCAACTGGTGGCCAACCTGCCCTCAACCCACCCGCCTTCTCTCCCAGCAGCCTCTGTCCTCGGGCACATCCTTCATTAACTGCATTCATCCTCATGTCCAATCCTCTGTTTTCCCAAGCCTCCCCCTCCAAAGTTCTCACTAGGGTTCCTGCTCTTCACTAACTGGAATTATTTTTATAATCAGTGAGTTTCTCCTGCTAATTGCCCCCATCCTGTGCAAATCATTAATAACAGGACTGAACAGACAGTGCTGCTCATAAGACAGCTTCTCCCAAGCTGAGAACTGCTAATTTTCTCAGCTACTTGCTGCCTTTCCTCTCTAGCACCTAATGCCTCCCTGCCTTCCTGGCCAGGTGTCAGCATAGCTGCCGTGATGGACACAGTGAAAATCCTTTTGGCAGATACATCATCCCACTAACATCTCAGTCCTGTTCATTCTTTTATTCCACTTCAGCAGCATGAAGCGACATCCTCGAGCCTCCTGGGGATTATGGTAGGCTCACGCTACGTACAGCCAGAAGTGCCGCAGCGCTGATCCACCAGGTTCAGCAAACAATTCCATGGGGACATGGCAGAAATGGGATCAGTACGTGTGGCACAGCCCTGCAGATCACAGCACAGCCCCCAGAGAAACGCACACTGCTAGGCACAGACCCGAGCTGCTAGAGCACATCAAACCTTCCCACTGAGACACTGACTGAGCACACCCTGCTGCACACAACCAACACACACGCTGGGGTCCGTGGCACATCTTCAGAAGCAATGATGGGCTGTAACATCTCAGATTCCTTCATAAAACAGCTTTAGAGTCTCTTGCAGAAACATGCATCTGCATGGATCACGAATACACCTAACACACTTCTCCACATCCTGACCCCATCTTTGATAGCATCTACATCTCTCCACTGACTATGCAGGGAGCCTTCAGCATGGTCCAGACAACTAACTTTCAGTTGTCCTACCCCAAAATGCTTAACAAATCCAGAAATGCAAAATCCAGAGGAGGAGACGAAGACAGCTGCTTTCCATAAATACAATGGAGAGGACTCCTCAGAAAGAACATCTTGACTTATTTTTTCTGTAGCCAAACCAAGAACAGAGTAGGGGTTGATTTGAGAAGCAGACTTATAATATTGCCCTGAAGCAGCTTTCTACGTGGGTACCAAACTCATCAAAACCAGGTGCAATCTCTAAAATTCATCCTCACTGCCACAGAGTTGGAAGGGATCATCTCTACAGCCCCCACTTGTTCAGAAATAGAAACATTTCAGGAACAGTTAATTCAATAGGGCGATATCAGCCTTGCTGTGTCAAAGCATTCCTTCAGCATCCCCTTTGAGGAGTACAAGCACACCATCCCTAGGAAGCTGGAGGCACGTAATGTCCCTCAGACAGCTAGCAGAAATCATTTCATTTCTTAATGTGGAGGCATGAAGTGAGAGGCAGCCTGATCCTGACCTGAGCACACAGGTAACATGTCCGTGGGCTGGAGGACAAGCACAGGCTGTGAAGATGGGAGGGCTGGGGGGGCAGCAGCTGAGGACAGCCAGACCGGGGTCCTGCTGCAATACATGCTGTGATACATGCAGTTCTTGAGCCTACCTGGTGTAAGGGCAAAGCCACCATGCACTTAACTGTCCCTGTGTGGCCAGCAAGGTGACCTGGGTAGGTGACAGCACTGGCAGCTGATTTACATCCCAAGGAATGGAACAAAATAGCCAAGTTCTTGCAGATTCACTCGAGATCACAAACTCAACAGACTGCGGTCCCCTGGCAGCACTAAAATGCAGCTTAATTGAGGAAGTGTGATGCGTTCAGAATTATGCTGGAGCAGTTTAAAGCCGCCTTGATACAGTGTGTAAATTTTATCGTCTTTACATCAGCCACTGCCATTTTCCATTGGTCTTAAATAGGCCATTTAACATACAAAAGCTCCAAAGAACTGAACGGCTTGAAGCTGGCCAGAATGAAGAGCACTTCAATTTATATCACTTTCTCTTCACTACTCAGCAGAAGAAGAGCCCAGCATTGCAAAGATGTGTTTCACCCACAAATCCTTGAAGAATACGTCTCACACAATTTCCTCTGAGCTATCACTGTCATTTTACCTTTTCTTCAATTTCTGCTGCTGTCTGTTTAGTGGTCTCCAAGTTCTCCACCAATGCTGTGTCTCCCAGGAAGTTCCCAGATGCTGACGACAGCCGAGACAACAAGTCGTCCTCTAACGTTTTCAGGGTGATTTTGAATCCATTCTGTTGCTTTGTGAGATCTGACTGCAAATAAGCAATTAATAAAGTCTTAGGCACAAAACATGCAGGATTAACCCCCTTCACAGGGTAACAGGCTTCTAAGTGACTGTTGCCACAGTCCACATTGATTATTCCTGCTTTGATTCCTGCATATGAACAGAGCTCTGGGAATTCTCCATGCCACTGATTCAGGGAAGGAAGCACAGAAAGCAACAGGAGAACTCAGCCCTTCCGCTCAGAAAGTATTAAAGTGTTGGAAATAAAAAAGGAAAAGACTTTCAGCTTCTGTCTCAAAGAATCACAGAATTAGAGAACGGTTTGGGTTGGAAAGAACCTTAAGGATCATCTGGTTCCAGTCCCCTGCTGTGGGCTGGGTTGCCATCCACCAATCTCAAACACACATCCTGTATCTCTGTCTTAAAAGTAAGTATTTGTGAAGCTTATGTCAGCCTGGATAGTTCCTCTGGAGCAAGCGTAGGTATCAACAGATACAACTTGTCCTTGTTAACCTCTGCCTTTCCCACTGCAGACCAACACCAGTACCACCAGCAATGGGAAACAAGCGATTGAACGCGGATGGGGAGAACATCAGCAGGCTCCCTGGGGTTCAGGGCTGAGCTACTCATCTTGGGATCAAAATGGCAAGGTCTCACTCAACTGCTGCTCCCATTTGTACCCTGCACCCAGGGTCTCCCTCAGACCACCAGCCTGCAGTGCTAGAAGCTGCGCACACCAGGACAATCCCCAGTGGCAAAGGGTTCGCAAAGACAATGCTAATGTGGCCAAGCAGATAGAGACCAGTGGCAACCATTTTGTCACAAGGACTGACCTGAATTTGACTGTTTCTGTGAAATAATGCCCCTTGGCTCTCCCCAGCCAATTGCTCTGCTTCCCTTTTCTGCACAGATCCCACTAACTGACACTGCTCATGGCAGAAAGAGACTTATCTCTCATGGCTTCTTTCTGAACTTCTCCTCCAGAACAGAGTTCCTCCTGAGAAATGTGACTGCAGTAATCCAAGTGCTTGCTCAGGGAAATAGCATCTTTCCTGGATTTGAGGTGCACCATGTCATGGCACTTTGTGGTCCTTTTGCAAACACCTACTCTAGAATCATAGAATGGCCTGGGTTGAAAAGGACAATGAACATCATCTGGTTCCAACCCCCTGCTGTGTGCAGGTCACCAACCAGCAGCCCAGGCTGCCCAGAGCCACATCCAGCCTGGCCTTGAATGCCTGCAGGGATGGGGCATCCACAGCCTCCTTGGGCAACCTGTTCCAGTGCCTCACCACCCTCTGGGGGAAAAACTTCCTCCTCATATCCAACCTAAACCTCCCCTGTCTCAGTTGAACTTCCCCTGTCTGAGCACCTATTCCAGAAAACACGTTGTGGCACAGCCATGCACCTGATTTGGATGCTGTGAAGATACAAGCCTGGTGGCTATTCCCTACAAAAACTGAGCCAACCACTAGCTTGACTGTGTATGAGAAACACTACTCTGTTGTACAGTTTTAAATCCCCACACTTCCTGTAAGCGACAGAACCAAGTAGTATTTGCTCCGTTACCAAAGTTTTTTCAGCAGATTAGCTAACTCTCCCATTAATAAGTCATCTTCCAATATTTGGGCTGAGATTTCACACACTTGCTGCGCACGCACTCGTTTCGTGTCAGTGCCAACCTGAGGATGCAGCAGTGCGCACCGACGCGTGCCGTGATTCCTGCAGCAGGGCTGTTCTCAAAGGCCTGCTCCTTAGGCCTTACACACAGGTGGTGAATATTTCACAAGTCTTGAAACACGCCTTAAACTAACACAGTTAATTCTGTAAGCTCCTGTCATTCAAGCATAGCATGCCTTGAAAAATGACATTTTGCAAGCTATTATTGCAGACCGCGGCCTGCGAGCCTGCTGCTCCTAATGAGGCCGCATGTGACTTCTGCTCCAATAGCTTGTAATCACTATGCAGTGTCTGAAAAGCACCCTCAGAAGGGCACACAATGCTGTATTTCCCTCAAAAGCCTGCATCTGTTGCAGATCTCTCATGCTATTGTTTTCAGCAGGAGCAAGGTCATCATTTCTTCTTCCTGCAGTGGAGCTCATTATCTGCTATTTCACAGCTGATACATAACAGTGCTGGTTCAGGAAGCAGGTGATGCTGGAAGCACTTACTGTTTTGTTCCTGCAGCTCACCTGGGCTACAGGCCTGGTGCAGGACTTGTTACCAACCTGTGTGATCTGGAACAAGACTTGGAGCACAGCAGTGACGACTTAGAGCACCCGTGGAGAAAGGACCTCTCCTTTGGGAAACCCCAAAGTACACACCTGTACTGCTCCCCACAGCTCTCAGACAACAGCTTTTTAATATCAGTGAATGAAATGGGGGTAGAAAAAAGGATACAGAGGGGAAAGGAAGAAATAAGCTTAAATATTTAAATATTCTTACCAGGAAAATTACATCCCACACCAATCTGCAGACAAGCTGAGCAGTGGGCCCAGGTGAACCTCATGAGGTTTAACAAATCCAGATGGAAGGTCTGCACCTGGGTTGAGGCAACATCTACTACCAAAACAAGCTGGGGGATGAAAGGATTGAGCATAGCCCTGCCAAAAAGAACTTGAGGGCACTGGTGGATGACAGCTGGGCCTCGCAGCACAGAAAACCACCCCTATCCTGGCTGCATCCAAAGCAACATGGCCAGAAGGGCAAGGGAGGTGATCCTGCCCCACTGCTCTGCACTGTGAGGCCTCACCTGGAGCACTGCATCCAGATGTGGAGTCCTCAGTACAGGTGAGACATGGAGCTGTAGGAGCATGTCCAGAGAAACACCACAGAAATTATCCCAGGGATGCAACACCTTCTCTACAAGGGCAGGCTGAAAGAGATGGGGCTGTTCAGCCTGGAGAAGAGAAGGGTCTGGGGAGACTGAGACCAGAATGTCAGTATCTAAAGGAGAGCTACAGGAAAGAAGGGGACAGGCTCTTCCCGCAGGGACTGCTGTAATAGAACAAGGGGAAATGGTTTCAAACTTAAAGAGGGGAGATTTGGGTTGGATATAAAGAAAAAATCTTTTTCAGCGAGGGTGGTGAGACACTGAAATAGGTTGCTCAGAAATGTGGTGGGTGCCCCATCCCTGGAGACTTTCAAAGTAAGGATGGATAAGGCCCTGGGCAACCTGATCTACGACATGGAATCAGTCTCTCTCCTTGTGACAGCAGCCATTACCAGCAGTGCTGTTGCCCTCAGTGCAGCAGTCAGCGACCTCTCCATGCTGTGGGTCACCCCATACAGTGCCCAGCAGCAGCAGGAGCTGCCCACGGTCCCCAGGCTGCAGGGATGGTTTGGCTCCCACAAAAAGCCACAGCTCACGCATTAATTGTGGTCATTATGCATTCTTTATGCCATCTTTTGGCTCGTTAGTGCATGAGCCCGTTTCAAATGAAATGCATCGTTAAGGCTGCACGGATAACATAGTTTAGAATCTCATTAAAGAAAAGATGATTACAGAAGTGGCCTGGCCTGACCGAATGTGTGCACTAAATTCATTCTGACTCTCAGTAAATATTCAGCATTATACATACCCATTATACCACTAAGTGTGCCTCTAGCAACAAGGCTTTTCTTTAAAATGATGTATTGAGACAGAAGCAATATTTATTTAAATGCAAAAAGAGAGAAAACATTTTGGCCATTTACAAACAAGAGTGAATAAGAATCAGAACAGAAAAAAATTAGTTATCAGCCTCACAACATTTACAGTGGGACACAAATGCCTAAAATTAAGTGAGATTAATCCTACCTCTAAAGTAAGAGTGAAAGATGGAGAAAAATGTCATAATGTGAACCTGCTTCCATTTAGAAGAAGAGTAGGAAAAATAGTTTTCTACCCACATTTTTGGAGGAAAAGGCTTGAAATTGCTGTCTAAGTGCTCCCAAAAATACCAAGAAAACAAAAAGTAGCAGAAAATCACTTCTTCCTCAACACTTATCATCTGAGACAGGTCGTGAGAGATGGAGCTGTGCAGCCTGCAGAAGAAAAGGCTCTGGGGAGGGCTGAGAGTGGTCTTTCACTGTCTGAAGGGGCTGTGAGAAAGAAGGGTACAGACGCTTCTGTAGGGTCTGCTGTGATAGGGCAAAGAGAAACGGTTTCAAACAAAAAGAGTGGCACAGGTTGCCCAGAGGTGGTGGCGCCACATCCCTGCAGACAGCCAAGGCCAGGCTGAAGGGGCTGTGATGGAGCTGTGGGTGCCCTGCTCAGTGCAGGCGCTGCACTAGATGACCCTTAGGGGTCCCTCCCAACTCAAACCATTCCATGATTCTACGAGAGAAATCTGATCTTACAAGGTGCTCAGCAGCCTCTCCGCCTTTACACATGAAACGCTATTTGTCTGAAAATATGTATATTATTTTTCATCTCATCCTGCCCACCTTGAGCTGCTCCAGGTCGGGCCGCTCCGCGCTGACCACCGCCGCCAGCAGCTGCTCCTCGAGGCCGTCCCGTGTGACGGTGAAGTTGATGAGGGTGCACTGTGCCTGTAGCTCGGGCTGGAAGTGGGGGTTTGCCAGCTTCGTGTGCAGGATCAGACGGAAGGCAGGGTTGAATTCGCACTCCTTGTCCCCAATCTTAATGTACCTGAAATTGGAGCAAAAGGAGCATGGGTGCACATTCATTCCGGGACAAATGGTGGCATCAGCCAGTGGAATCCACCAAAAATGGACTTTGCCATCTCCATACAGAAATCACTTTTAGAGCAAAATAATTTAAGATGGACACACTTGAAACACTTCTGATTTAAGCTAAAAACCCCAGAGCACCCCTCCTCAATTTTGGAGTGCATCTGAGAAAGCTCACAGTTTCCAGCGTTGGGATGGGCAGTTGAAACCGGGAGCTCTCCATGCTTTTAATGGAAGACTGTACTCTTCCCAAAGATGGAATATGCAGGAAAAGCCTCACAGCACAGAGATTTTGATTAGCTACAGCCACAACTGCCTGGTGTGCTGCTCAAACCAGGCTGCCTCAGGTGGCACTGAGCAGCAAGGCTGGGTAGAGGGAGCAGCTCAGTACCCTTCTTGGGAGGAAGCACCACTTGGGAGAGCTCAGCTATCTCCCATTCCATCCAGTACAAAATTCAGAGAGCTGGGAGGCTGAACTCCAGGACATGAGTGCTCTGAACACAAATCTAATAACACCCACAGGAACTAGAGGAAAAGGGGAACAGGAAATGCATGGAGGGACAGTGATACTTCCAGGGATGCAGATGGGCTGTAGTGAAAGCAGTGGGGTCACCACAGGAATTTGAATACACTCTCCAGTCAAACATCAGTCCCCTCAGTCTCTCCTTGTCTACCCCTGTTGTTTATACGGCTGGGAAACAGGGGAAGAGAGAGAACACCCAGCACAAGCAGCTCTGGGCAGCACCCAGCACAGCCTCCACTTCTTGCCCTGGAGCCACCAGCATGTGTCTGTGTGGTCAGCCACAAAGGACTGGGACTGACACAGGTGCTGGAAAACAAAAAGCCCACGGTGAAGTACGAAAACAGTCCCCATGGAACTGAAGGAAGATGAGATTCAGAGTCCAGCCAGATTTCTGTCATTTCCTGCTGCAGTGTGAGGTACTGAGGCAGTGCCACCAAGAACCTGCCCTCATTAGAATCACATATATATTCCTAATGTATACATCTGCAGCTGTAATCACAAAGGATGCACAGTGTTTGCTAAAATCCAAGGTTACCTTTTCTTCGTAACAGCCATAGCTATTTTGGTCATCCAGCATCAGGACAGCCAATTACAGACACCAAGGTCACCCAACCCAGAGGAGGATCGCAGGTCTCACTTTCACGTGAGCTTTGAACAGTGCTGTCCAGCTAAATGAAAAATCCAGATTTATTTCATCCTATGAGTGAATGACCTGTGACTGCCTGATTTAAACACTCTTGAAGGGAAGGTGTTCGTGCTGCCATAGACAAGCATACTATATGAGGTCAGGAAAGGAGAGCACAGCAACACAAAGAACACTCACCAGGAAAAGGGTAGAAATGGAAGCACCCGGGCCACAGAGCCTTCCCAAAGCTCACCTTCCTTTCTTGATTGTTTCTCGCCCCAGTAACGGCCCCAGAACTGGATCCACGGACTCTCCCAGGTTTTCAACCAGAACCAGTTCTCCTGCAGCCAGGGCTCGTTCCATTGTGTCCAGATACCTGTGGAGGCAGCATTAGCACCCAGTACAGCAAGCCTGGGGCTGGCTGAAATGCACTGCAGCAAGGAGGCCACCAGGGGACAGAGGGATGCTCCAGCTGTGATGCACAACATGCACGTGTCAGGAAATGGCAGAGAAGAAGAGGGGTTGGATGGTGACAGCATGTGATGCTGCAAGTGGCACTGTCCAGGAGGGAGAGAGGCAAGCAGTAACAGCTGTATCCTCTTTCCCAAGAAAAGGTGGGCCGGATTGTGAGGTCTTTTTGCAAGTAGTTTGTTTTCCCATAGAAGCCACTGGTGCAGTTAACCTTGCATAAAAGCAAGCAGAAGAGCAAGCTGCATCCTTGCTGTGCCCTGGGGTCAGGAATGAGTTTAGGACAGTGGCACTACCATTGAATTCTTCTTTCCTCACAAGGGAATTGGGCCCCTTTGCAATGTCTGACTCCCCTCTCAGGGTATCTGCCAGCTGTGTATGTGGTCAGGAGGGGAAAAAGAGATGCACAAATGTCTGCAATGGCAGCATATGAATGTTACAGGGTCTGTTCCTCCTGGAGATTGGTGCCTTCTCTGGCATCCTTACTTTTCCCCTTTGAGTAACTGCAAGGTATAGTGACCTGGTTGGCCAGGAAACAGAAGTTTGCTCTAATGAAAAATACCTCTGTTTCCAAATGTCTTCTCAGCCCACATGAGAGCAAATCTAATAAATTCTTGTTATTTTCTATGATAAAAGCAGAGACAGATCAATGCTCCAGTAGAGGCAAAGCCAAATACCCCCAAACAAGCACTAAGCTCTTGGGTCACTCTCAGCTACTGCCAGTGCAAAATAATGCATAAAGAGCCAAAAATCTCAGAGTTAGCATCCAAGCAGGGATCTGACTTCCCAGATGGGAGTCCTCACTAGTGGGTACAAGTTCATATAGCAGGAAATGGTGATTTGACCAGAGACAAATGCCAGGAGTCAAAAAGCCTTCCCACAGAAGATGTGCCCAGAAGAAGGCAGGGGTGCTGTGATGAGAACGTCCCAGCTGGTGCCAACACAGAACAGAGTTAGCCCAGCGGGGTGGTGACCCTCACACCAGCTTCACCTTTGCCTTCTTCCAAGTTGTAGGAAGCTTCACGCATGGTGAAACCAAGTCAGGACACAACACGACATGAGCCTGAGGGTGATGGCATAGTCCTCTGCATCACCCAGCCTCCAGCACACTGCACTTTGCAATCTCTGTTTCTGAGGAGTTCCTATGGTAACTTGGCCAAGCACCAAGCAGACCCTATTTAATGAGGAATCTCTATCATTTTGGTAATGAATAAGCAACAAATACTTTTGAGGGCTTCCCTTCAATGTAATGGGCTCAGATGGCTGCAGATAAACACACACCGCTCGTCAACCAGAAGGAGCAGGTAGCCATGAAGAGGCACTGTTATGTGACACAGCTGATGCTTACCCCTTCTGCCCAATTCGGATCACCCGCAGGTCTTCGCCGTACTTTGCTTTGATCCATTTGATTCCCTGCAGCTGGGGATCCACCAGGAGGGGCCAACGCTCGCAGTTGGTGAGAATGGTGGCATTTTCAGTGGACATCCGATCAGCTGGCAGCCCCTCATTCTGCCAAGCTGCAACGTCAGCATCATCTGTCAGCATGGTCAGAGGGTCTAGGGATGGGGTTACAGGGATCGGCACCTGGGGGGAAGGAGAAATGTGTCAGCACAAGGCAGTGAGCACGGCTTAACACACACAGAGACGAGCGAGCGAAACAACTCAAGCAAATTTAGCTTAATTAAAAACTGAGAAGTTTTGTTTATCAGTGTTTTGCCATTCTACGGGGTAGTTTTGATCTAATATTAAGTGTTTTCCACTCCTGTTGCGAATGAATGTAAATTATGCATGGATCCCAGAGATTTTTGCCTGCTGAGTGCTGAGAGCCCTGAAAAGCTGCAGCCCACCCAGCCACCATCAGACCACACTGCTGTGTATCAGCACTCTGAGATGACAGCTTAGAAGAATATAATTAACACTCTCATCAGCCTGCTGTTGTGCTGCAAAATGGCATCTGCAGTTCCAGAAACACTTCTCTGACATGGGAGGCCGCTTCTGGGTGCGACAAGTAGAAAGTTATCTGTGCCAGTTATCTGCACATGAAGGGTCGTTAATTTCCAAATGGAAATAGAGCCAACTTATGTGAAATCTCTAAGCACCAAGTCAGGCCCTTTTTGGAACATTTCCTTTCTTAACCAAGCTTTTGGTTTAGTATTAAAGAACACAGGATGATTTGTTTTCCTCTCTCATCCTAGGGAACTTGCTCATTTTCTCAGCTTTTGATTTGGGCACCACTGCAGTTGTGACCTTACATAAAAGCCTCTTGGCATTTCACCAGGGTTTGTAACATCCAGTTAGGTAATGATGTGCAAAAGCTCAGTCTTGCAGGAGACCGAGCACATGTTAATTTATTGATGTATTAAGTACCTAGCAGGAAATATTGTGAAATATTACCAAGTCTGAAGCATGATGGCCATTTGCTCAGAACACCAAGACGTGGATGAAGCTCAGGAGCTGAGAGGCATGGCCAGCACAAACAGAGCTCATGTCTTGCATGAGGTACCATCTGGAGTCTCTCCAAGCCTACCAAAGTGCTGGCAGTGAGCTCTGTCTCTTTCAAGCAGTCCCTATGCCATACTATCTCCTCTCTAGGCTGCCCCTGACTCCTGCACAAACTGATACTGGTCTCCACGTTTGGGATGCTGCTCTGCGGCTTCTCCACTGTCCATAGGGGAATGGAATCACCCGCATGGTGCAAGGAGACCACAATGTCTTCCCCAAAGAGGAAACAAGCGTGGCTCTGACTTGATCCTCAGTGCAACTCGGTGAGGCGGAGGGGTGCTACTTACTTGGAGGACGCCCCATGGACAACAATTCATGGCCATGTTATGCCCAGTGACAACTGCTTTTCAGAGGAAGCAGGGCTTACTTCTAACTGCTGCAAATATGGTTTCCAGACTTTATCCATGAGGTCTTGTCGGTATTTCTTGGTGAAGTACCCCAGGTAGGAGACAAACGCTGTAGTCAGCAGGACATCCCCACACAAAGTGCTCTGCTGCCGTCTGAAGTCCTTCACAGCTTCAGCCCATCTCACATTCTCAGAAGCCAGTCCTCCAACCTGCAATTTCCCAAATCAAATTCATTGTTACAATGTCTCTTTAGCAATACTTAAGGATTTGACTGTATCCATACATTGTCCCTGACCTCACATGTCATTTCCTAAAGTTTGAAACCAACGCAGGAAATCCACAACAGTTACTTTGCTAAGCTCTTCCTGCTCTGTGAAAAAGTCTGGTTCTGCACTTGAGTCCCAGCTGCTGCTCCAGATCTGTTCCAAATTCATAAAGGGAAGATCCATCACGCAGTGGATTGATCCTCACCCATTCCCAGCAGAATCCACATAAGGATTTCTATGGCAGCCCATCAACTGTCGATTGCTTAATTGCCTGGATGTCACAGATTCACCCCTCATTACACTCCCTCTCACTCAGAGACTCTCCTCCAACAGCCACAACCCTCAGCTATCACACACAACTCATGTGGATGGCAGGTGGCATTTCACCTTCATCCCAACGCCCTTGGATCTGCATTATCCTTTCCCACAAGGTCCAGTCCAGGAAACACAGTCTTCATGAGCACCCAATGGATAAGCCTTCTTTCCAAAGGGCAGATCCCCTTCTACCCTCATGGATATCACGTAATGCTCTACCAGACAGCAGGATCCTCCAGGGGATGTGCTCTGCTTGGCTGGGCCAGATGCGTTCATCGCAGTGGGACTCAGCTCCTTCGGCCCCAAGCAGGTGACTCTACAAGACTCTACAAATCTTACCACCAGGTAAGAACTCCTGACACCATTACCCAGCCTCCCACAAACAGAGGAATAAGAACATTTTGAAACAGAGTTTCTATCTCTGTCTTAATAGCCACTGATGACTTTTTCCTTCATTACTAAGGTGTCATGGATGCCAACCAACCTTTTGGCACCCGCAGCATCTTGGAGCTCAGAGAACCACAGTTCAGCTATGCTTTCTGTAAAAAAAAAGTACATCCTTTTATGTGCTGCCTGACCTTTTCAACTGCTGAAATCTGCTCTCACAGTGGAAAAACACCGAACAATCACGCCCGCTTCACCTTCTCCGTACCACTCATGATTTCAAGCCCTTGATATCCCCTCTGCTGTCTGCTTTTGAGGTTGAAGAGCTTTAAGTCTATTCAGTAATTCCTCAAACAGAAGCCTTTTGATTGCCCTTGCAATCTTTATCTTTACTGAATGATGTAATCTTTATCCTCCGGTTTCTTTTTGTTGTTACTTTCCCTGCACCATTTCCTATTCCACTTCATCCTTTCAGGTACAGCAGAGGGGCTGGAGGTGTAGCTTCATGCTCGGGATTTATTTGGAATGGATTTACATAGTTCAGATCGTGACTTTTTTGGTTTTTTTTTTCCGTTTTGTTCTTTTCCTGATAATTGCTAACATCCAATTTCAGCTCGGGTTTTGGGTGTTATTTCTTTCCCCCATAGGAGCACAGAACTCTGAGCTCCACTGTTTAATTCAATCACAGAACCACAAAATGGCCTGAGTTGAAATGGACCACAATGACCATCCAGTCTCACCCCCCCTGCAATGTGCAAGGTCTCCAACCACAAATTCCTGAATGACAATAACCAGCTCAGCATCACTTTGCATTTATGTTCCCAGCACTTCACATCTCCATCACTGGGTGTCATTTTTACAGTTCTTTGTACTTTTCACCACTACTGCATTCGTATTTTAGACAATCTGTGCAACCTGCTTAGACATCACCTTTTTCAGACTGTTTATGAATAATCTGACCAACAACAAGAACCAAAAGAAATCAGCAAAAATCCCTCTGGTGGTTTTCCTACCTTGACAAATCTCTAAGAATCCCATGAAAACTGCCGATCCCAGCCGGAGCAGAAGGATGCTGACCATTTTCTTTGACCCATTATTATATTTCAGAGCTATCCCTAAACCTGTTCCAGCTGAGCTCCCCTTTCATCAGCATGAACCACCATCCTGCTCACAAAGACCAGGCTTTCCACGCTGCCTTTCTCCATCTCGCACTGCTGGCCTCGCGCTCCCTAAGCCTTGAAAGAAAGTCTGCTCTTGATGCATTTGGGATCACAGTAGTCCTTCTCGGGACTACAACACTTGCAGGCCAAAGGCTCAGCAAACAGTCTCAAGTGCTTTCCAACCTTACCATGTTACCACGTGCAGGCACATTTGTATAGATGAAGTACCCCCAGGTCCTTCCTCCAGTCTCCTCAAGGTAAGTTCTCATACAGCTCCCTTGGTTCTCCACCTCTAAGAATTCTTTATCATCTGATCTTGCAAAACTCGTAGACTCTCTACCTACTCCTAATTATTTTCCTGAGGTGATTTTTTTACTGTCCTGGTTGCCTTCATTAAGTCTCGTAAATTTTAATATCTTTAAGAAATCTCAGGTGTCCTCTACATCAGATCCTAGAAGTCATTTGGATTCTTTTCATCTCATTTGATTACCTGTAGCTCTTTGGTAATGAGGGATAGTGAACAGTCATTCCCTATTCATCTTCTCAGTACCGTTCACAGTGTTACTGGCTTCTGTCACATCCATCCCTACACCCTCTTTTTTCCAAAATGAAGAGTCCTAATCATTTCCTCCCCAACCATTTTGTGTATGGAAATGACAATGCTACGTACTTCCCTGTACCCTCTCTAGGTTACCTGCAGCCTTTTGACAGGCCGGCCTGTTTGTGTTGAGCACACAAGATGGAGGCACACCACAGATTTGGATTGATGGAATCATTATTTGGCTTTTGTTTCCTAATTGTTCCCACCAATTCCTAACGCTCAGTTCGCCTTGCTGCCTCCAGACATGTGCTAGACTGCTGCTTCTGAGAACTCTCCACAAGAGCTCTTATGTGAGTGACAACAGTGCAATTAAGACCTATCAGTGTAAATGCATGATTAGGGTTCATTTTCCCTGGATGCAATATTTTGCATTTGTCATCACTAAATCTCATCTGTCACGTTCGCACATCTTCACTTACAAACCTCACCATCAGCCTCCCCCTTTTCTGGTCCATAGGTCCCTAGACATTCCCTGGTCCCTTGGATCATCGTCCCTACATCACCTATAGTTCCTCAGATGCCAAACTAAAATCAGGGCACCTTAAAGGTGTGTCTTGTCTTCACTCATTGGTACATTTTTCAATCCAAAGCAACCACTGCCTGTGTAAACTTAGATTTCTTCTTCATACTACCTCAAATACATTTGTTTCAAGTCTAGGAGGATAATTCTTGTCCCGTCACATAGATGACACATTGTGCATGTCAAATGAAACACACATCAGCAAGAGCTGTCAGGATCTATTCCAAGATCAAAGCCAGAAATGAGAGAGAAGGTATGCATTGCCCAACAGTAACCTGGGATCCAAATTCCTCACATGCACTGCAAAACAGATCCATTTTTGACAGCTGCAGTAGCAAGCTGTGCTTTCTAACCAGGTCTTTAAAAACAGTTACTGGCATTGGCTCTGACACGACCTGCTCTCCTGCACTGGCAGCTGTGCTCAGCACTCCCTTGCTGACCTCTGCCCCCGCCGCTCCCCAGCAGGCAGCCACTGCTTGGAGGGACCCAGGGAGCCTCTGCAGAATGCACTGCCCTTGGGCCTCACACAACACCATGGAGGCTGTGAAGTCCTTCTAGGTTTTCTGTCTTGATTGCATTGGGTGAAGAGATGGAGGGAGAGGCAGAAAGATCATTTACGAGTTTTATTTGCAGCATTAGGAGAGCATGACTCAAAGCTCTTTTCAAATCTTTGTATTTAGAGACACTCCAGCATCAGACTCTGAATGGGACAGATACCTGTTTCAATTCCCTTGTTTGCAGCTGCACTTGTTTCTAGACTGTGCACTCTTTGGAGCAGCAGCAGAGCCTCCACGTGGTTTGTGCACATATTCATCCCCTGGCAAAGCCATAATGCAAACAGACCCAACTCATTTTTCTTTGCTTTACAGAAGCCTAGGGTTCACACTGGCCTCCTTCAGACTCAGTCTCCTATCTGTTCTCAGCATTTGTGACTGTCATACTGAAATATTCACCCAGCACAGCAAACAGAACAGAACAGAACAGCAAACTCGCTGCCTTCTCCTGGGCATCATCTTCCTCTGCAGCAAAGACTGCACCGCTCACACGATGCTCCAGTTTCATATGATGCTAGATGCAGGAACAGAGATTTGCTTCTGCCTGGCTCTGCTTTCCCTAAGGAGGAAAGGAAAAGTGATTTTCAACCTGATGCTGCGGGAGGGACAGGCACCCTGGCACAGGCTGGGAATGATGCCATTAGCAGACTATGGAGAAAATGAAGTTACTCAGCTCATCTCAGTTATACGTGCAGTTGGAAGAAGGTCTCCACACTCCCAAAAGCGGAGCAAAACCACTTTCCAAGTTCATTTCCCTGGCCATCACCTCTGCAGGCACAGGAGGATTTTGACAGATCGTGGTCCCTGCTACAGCAATGTACAGCATTTGAGTAGAAGTCCAAATTTAATCTAAATGAAAATGGCTTAGGAACATCAGCAGGGACTGGTAGGGCTGAAAAATAATGATCACAATTAAAAGCAGAAAGCCTGAAGCCCAGCAGTGTCCTTTATCTGCCCCAAAATAGCAACACCCTCTTCTACCGTGATGCTCACACACACATGTGAAAGCATCCTCATTTCTCCTGTTAGTATTTTGTTTGCTTCTCTAGGATGATCTTCAAGGAAAGACACAGAACTCCATCACCAAAACACTTTCCTTTTGTAAGAGCCTGATGGAACCATAGGAAGGACCCACGTTCCCACCTGGGAAGCAGACGGGCTGCACAGTGCTTCTGTTTGTTCACACAGCACCGAAGGGAAACAGGGTTTACTTGCACACCACCTCTGAATTGCTGTAACAGCTTCAAGATTTCCAAGTCTGCAACCGTGCTTTTCACAAAGGTCTGGCAGCAAAAGGGCTCTTTCCAAAATCAGCCATCAGAGCACTTGGAGAGGAAAGCAGAGAGACTTTGAAGAGAAAGCAATTGAACTGTTACACAAAATGAATCATCAGCCGTGTACCCAAATGAAGGGGAGCCGTGTTGAGTCACTCACCAACAAAGGATGGAGTCCAGCACCAGCAGATCATTTGACCCAGCTCTGCTTATGTGCAGGTGCTGCCCGTGAGCCTGTGAGGAGTCCCAGCTAATTAGTGAGCTAATGAACGTGCTCAAATGCAAATGTATTCCTACAGCTGTTACTTGTCTGAGACTACACAGCCCACAACACAAACCCAGTGCTAGCAGACCAGGAACAGGCAGACATCAATACAAAAACCTCAACCTCAACCAAAGGAAGGTTTTCTAAACGTATGCCAATGTCTTGTCTTGATTTCAGGTCGGGACACACTCTTTTAGAGGAAATTGCTAAAGCATAAAACCATGGAACCACACATCTCTCGAGTGACAATACATCTCGTTAAAGCAGTTGCTCATTTTGTTATTCAAGGACAACTTTGCAAACATAGCTAAGCCCTCAAAAAGAAGCACAGTTTTCCCTCACCGCCACACTGCAGTTGTACCTCAATGAAGATATCATGCTTTAAGCCACAAATTCACATGCTAAGCATGGATGCACCCATAAGAAATCAGGCTGTTTGTTACAGTGCTACTAATGGAGGTGCAATTAAGCCACATTCAGTGTAAAACATGCACACATGCATATATATTTCTATGAAAAGAACTGAAACCACTATTTCTGTTTCTCTTCCTCAAAACACTTTCTTCTTGTACCTTGTATTTACTGACTCCGACATGACTCAGAGCCATGATCCATCTCTGCATCACATTAAACAGGATTTCGTTAGGCTGTGGAAAGACACAGGGAAATACTCATCCTGCAAAATCCCTCCAGAAATAGAAGCAGCTCTTTCGAACAAAAAAGCCACTTTCCTGTTTTAATTAAAGGTTTTGAAAGCATTCAGCGAGATTTAACCTGAAGAACATGAAAGCATAAAACTCCTTCTGTGGCTGCATGAAAGAGATCTCCATCAGCACAGGAAGGGACTTATCTGCTGTTTGCTTTGACCCCTCTATCTAAGCACATCACAGCCCTGACTGCAAAGCAGTGCCTGTGCCACAGCAGAGCTGTGTGCCCGCTTCCCATGGAGGCACATGCAGATTAAAGAACAAAGCGTGTTTTGTTTGTTTGCTCTTTGTTTTTCACGTTTACCACTACCAAAGTGTGCAGGTGGGGGAGCTGTGCAGTTTTCTGAGAGCATTCAAGTGCCTGTGGAAACTCACCTGAAATCCAGGCTAAGGCAATTTGCTGAAGGTCACCTAAGAAGGTGTGAGAGCAGCAAGCAGAATCCAGCACAGTGCAATGCTTAAACCATTTGCCTCTATTCCTCTTTCTCACCGCAGTGGGATAGAGGACCATTCATATACAAAGCACTGACCAGCACAGCCACAGGCTGGTAGAACAAGCAGAGACATCTGCATCCAGCAGCACTTCTAGAAATACTTTTGTATTCCAAGCTGCCACTGGCCTCACCAGCAGCAGCCGCTCCTACAAGAGACTGAGAGCAACTTGCAGCCCTGAACACGTGCAGACCAGGCGGGATGCTCTCTTGAGGACATGGGCCCAGACTCTCTCAGGAAAGTGGTTTGAATGCAGCATCTCCTCTGCTCTGGGCAGAGAGCATCCTCTCCTTCAGTATCTTCACAAGGACTGGGCTGTCAGGACAGGGCCAAACATTTCATGGACCACAACCACCTCTGGCACTGCAGCTCCAGCCCCTCTGCCTGTGGGACCACCTCCTGAAGCCCCATCTCCATGCACCACACAGCCAGAACAGAACCTAAAATGCAAAGCATGAGGGAGCACAAAGCTGGGGCCCCAGCCAGCAGCAGAGTAGGAGCAGAAGCCGTTATCTTGTATCTTGAGGCAGTGACAAGGGCATCGCCCAGCACAGTACTGGAGGCTGCACACAGTGAAGATACAACAGCCGGTGATGCACCCTGATGGACTGATAACAGGGACATACACTGCTTTTTCAGAGCTTTTCACCATTATCTTTTTGTCACCTCAAAACCTGCAAAGCTTCTCCTATATTGCCACTTTTCTTTTTACCATATATCTCTGTGCTGCACAGTTTTGGTCCCATTAATACTTGATCACGCAATTAAATCACAAAAAGGACATGAGAACAGTGAAGAGTGCACAGCAGCTCTTTAAGCACACGCACTGCCTACTCCAATCTATGAAAACAGCCAATGCAAATTCCTTTTCATTACTGAAAACTTGCTGCAGCGCAGGAAATGTGACGCATTCCATAAAGATTAGAGGCTGTGAAGCACTGCGCGCACGGCCGGCATCTCAGCAGCACCTGACGTCTCCCATTGATGCCGCTGCCAACTCCCATCTGCTGCCACTCACCAGCCAGTTTGCAAGAGTGATGGTACATGCTGTAGCTTCAGCTTCTTGCTGACACTTGAGTTTGTCAGAAGTGGCCTTCTCAAACTTGGCTGTCAGCTTTCCCAGGTTCTCGTTGAGGCGCTGCATAGGAAAAAAGGGGAAAAATAACAGCAACCTTAAGGAAACTCCTACTGCAGCCTGCAGGCGGGGAGAACCACACTCCACCACACTGCACACAGCCTGGCTGGCACCTGGGATGAAGCACAGAGCACCGGTGAGTTCTGCAGCTTCAACAGCTGCTCCCCACTGCTTTGTCATCTGCACAGGGCAGAGACAACACAAAAAGGCATTCATCCACTGGCTCTGCCCTGGTGTCAATGTGCGCTGGGAAAGATAGGCCAATTGGTGCCGATGGCCAACACTACAGGTGAGAAACAAGTAAGGCAGCTAAGAAAAGAGAATTCTGTGGTTCCCGATGCTGCAGCCACTTCAGTTGCAGACCAAGGCTCTGCTGGCCTCAAGTTGTTGCTCCAAACCCTCGGGGGCTCCTCTAAGAGCTGGAGGTGTGCTGGAGCCATCTCCAAGCTGCATCTGCTGCACGGCGTGTCCTGCACGCGTTACCTGGGACCAGCACGTGTTTGGGTGGGCTGCAAAGCACTTCAGGGCTGGGATGGGGCACAAGGAGCCCAAACCACCTGAAATACCCCCGTGCCACTAAAGAAGGGCCTTTGGCTTGGACAGCACTGCTTACACTTCAGTCTCAAACAAGTCAGCAGCTCCCAAAAGGACTGGGAGCCTCTGGCTTCTGATAAGAGAAGCAGAAGCAATAATTGATCTTATCTGCACCCAGTGCAAAATGCTTAAGGCTAACTGCCTGTAAATCACTTGAACGCTCCTTGAGCTATGCACTAGAAACAAACTTGAAAATGAAAAAGGATTATTTGGGGGATATCTGTAGCTCTCCAGTATCTTGGAAAATACAGAGTGGTCTTTTCTCTGCCTTGGAATTAATAACACAAAAAGTTTATATCTCTGCATGCATATAAATGTATGTGCATTTATATATATATTCACATACACATAAAACCCTATTACAGATGCACGATCTGATAAAAGAACATCTAGGAGCCACAAGGAACCAATCACTCTGCAATGGCCCACCAGGCACAGCACAGTAACACCAACGTGTGCGCCAGCAGAGGACCACAAAACCCCAGAGAGAGCCATCCTGCACACCATAATACTGCCTCTTTAAAAAAAATGAAGTAGCAATAATAGCTAGCATTAAGGCTTTGGGAATAGACTGAATGATGGAACAAAAGTTCCGTAGCACCTTACTTCACAGCTGAGATGGGAAAAGGAGACCTCTAAAAACCCACCTCTGACTGGGTGCTGTACGTGTATCTGCAGCAGGAGGAGGCTGCTGGAGTGCTCTGCAGAATTTTTGTAAATACTTCTAATTAAAAGTGCAGCAAACACTTCAATAATAAGCAGCCCTAGGAGGCAGCAAGAGAGTTGGATACTTCTTATAATGAAGATGTGCTGGGGAAGAGGTGTGTATGACACTGTGCTGCCCCAGGGGGACATCCCAAGCTGACATAACTTATGGAAAGAAATTTGGCAGCCCTGCTGACAACGCACTTTGGTTTTGAAAGGGGATTCCTGCTGTCAGTACAAAGGCACAGCCAGGGAGGACCCACCCATCACCAAGAGGGATCCCAGATCCACAGCACTTTGGAAAGGCAAGTTCTACAGTGTGCCCCCATGCCTGCTTCCACACGTTGATACAAGCAGGCACTGGCCAGGGATGTGGATAGCAAAACAGGTTTTTGGAGCAGCTGCTCTCTGTAGAACCCACTTACAATCACACAGTGATTTCACCTATTCAGTGATGGCTTTCTATTCTTAAGCTGAGGATGATGCGAAGACTGCTGGCTGGAACAAATGAGCAGACTCAGCTGGAAGAGTCTTCATCCTGCAGAGCATCTGCTGGCCAGAGCCAGCTGCCAGCCCTGCTCCCTGCCCCTGCACAGCACACCAGACCTCTCACTGCTCCGAGATAACGAGTTTTCTGAGGACGTGTAAGTAGAGGCAAATCACATCTTAGAAGTTAGATAGGAATAATAAGAATTAATAACTAGCCATCCTATTAAGGCACAAGCAGGAGTGGAGCCTGGGGATGAAATGCAAAAAGCAGCAATAAAAGAGAGATAAAAGCCCTACAACCTGCTCAACCCTCAGATCCACCCGTTTAAAAATACATGAGGGAGGAGAAGCAGCTTTCCCCAGAGCAGAGGATTGCTCCTCAAAGCAGTGATGGGTCCCAGGCACAGGTGAGCCCATGGCACGGCTTCCTGCGCTCTTCCATACTTACTGCAATTTTGGCCTTGATGCTGGCCAGCCTGTCCTGGGCAGCTGCCAGCTCAGCGTTGGCTCTGCTCAGGGCCTGCCTCTTGGGCTCCACGTCGCAGAACACCTCGTGGAAGCGCACAATATTCACCACCCACGAGCAGAGGCCGGCTGCCGCGTAGGACTTGGTGGTAACGAATTCAGGTTTGAACTCGGGATCCTCTAAATAAGGCTGGAGGGCTTTGAGGCAGTTCTCGTGGATGTTCTCCTTGTCGAACTTGATCAAGGAGTCCAGGAACCCATCCACCCTGGCCATGGTGGCTCTCGCTGCCTTCCAGCTCCTGTCCTTGGGAATCTTTCCTCCCGGGGCCATCAGCACCATCACGGCAGCAGTGACATTGCTGACGGCTGGAGGTGGCGACCCAAAGGATTTCAGTTCTGTCAGGTTCTTCTGAAAAGGGAAAACGAAGTCGTTAGAGAAAAACAAATGAGTTTTTTGTTTGTTTCACTGCTAATATACTCAGGCACCTGAGATACTGACCTGATAAATGGGCTTTGCTCCACCTGAAAGTTACTGCCTCTCAATAACCACTGTGCATGTTTATGGCATGTGCTCCACTCCCACACTCAGCTCCTGGCTTCCCACCCAGGACCAGCACAGCACACTCTCCCTCCCCACACACTCAACCCTTCCCTGAGCCCAGGGCTCTGCAGAAAGGGGCTTTGTGAACTCCTGGTAGAATGGGATAAGGCCAAGTGAAACCTTTCCAGATAACGACCTCTATATAGCAGTCTCCAGCCCCTCTAAGACTGCCTTGCAGGGCAGCTCATGCTCCCTTGATGCTCAGCTTCTCCCCATGCCAGAGACACTCACACATTACAGTTTGCATGCAGCTGTGTCTCCATCACACAGCCCCAGTTCAGGCACTTCAACCAATGCTCTTTAGCGGAGCAGTCCCCGCATGAGAGAGCTGCTTGGCTCTCAGAAGGGACGGGCTGATTCCTGGAGGCGTGCTTGACCTTCCCTGCTGCCAAGCCAGGCAGTTTCAGTGCATCCTTAACAGCAGGCAGGTCAAATCTTGACCTAAGCACAAAACCCTGCTAACACTTAAATCCTCTCTCTGTGCACACACAAATTAGCTTTTGCATGGAAAAAAACAGCACAGGTGAATTTGCTGTTCTCAGATCCCAGGCTGCAGCCGAAACAAGGACAAGGGCTAGAATCAATACCCGTTTAAGAAAAATCTGTGAATTTCTGTAGTTCCTGTTTAAACCAGCTCTTAATAACTTCTAATCTGCATTCTCTGATGTTCTGCTTCCACCAGTTTGTCTACTGAAGCAAGTTTGGTACCTCTGAGCATTTGTTTTCAGGAGAAAGGTGTCAGCTACAAAGCTGTCACCAAACGCGCTGTCTCTGCTTGCTGCTAGCTTTTGTTAATAATCAAGCTGACAGAGACAGACCCTTGGGAGCTGCGTGCACTTGTGGTATAAAACGTCTCTAATTAACGTGCTTAGTGACATGGAGCTGACTGTGGGCACAGAGAATGCCACAAAAAGCTCTCCTCTATCCCAAATCCCTGCTTGGCTGGATACAAGCAGCACTCTGGTGCATGGGGTGGCAAGGATGGCTTTGACATCAGTCCTTGTTCAACCTCTGTCTCCCTGGTAATGGGATGCTGAGCCGGTACTGCTGCTTTTTTTTACCAAGAAGTGAGCACTTCCACAGCAGGACAACTCAGTACATTGCTCTGAATTCTTACTCCATGCATTCGCATACCTGCAGGATGGGAATTGGAGTGAGGATGCTTGCACCAAGCGCTGCCTGCCTCAGAAACACTGACCACTGTGGCATCCCTGGAAGTCTCTCGACCATCCTGGAGGATACTCCTTGCACACAACTTGGAGGAGAGTCACTGCTTTTGATACTGTCACTGTCTTTGGCTCATCGTCATCCCTGCAAACGCTGGGCAGCACTGGCTGAGCACCCTTCCAAGCTGCCCACCCATCTCTGCAGCACGGCTGCTGTCTCCTCGTGGAGAGCTGCACTGTGCCTAACAGAGACCCACGGGGGGGGAAGGCAGTCCTGAGGTGGGTATGCCATCATTACCCCAAAACAGGAGAGGGGGCTGCACAGACCATGAAGTCCTGTGTCCTGTGTTCCAGGGCCTACAGGATGTGGGTGCTGAGGAAGAGCCCAGGCATGCCCATGGCACAAGCAAACAGCACTACGAGAGGCAAAAGGGCTTTTTTCTTTCCTCTACAACCTGTTTTCCCATGTTTTCAAACACAGTATCATGTATGGATGTGCATTTCTGATTTTGCAGGTGCTCTCTCTGCTGGGCCTACAATAACCTCTACATGGCATTCATCATGGTCCATGTGATAAATATCTTAATTGCTATTTATATTCACATACACAAGTCACTTTCATAGCCCAGTGGGTAGAGCATGGGACTGTTAATCCCAGGGTCGTGGGTTTGAGCCCCATGTTGGGTTCTGGACTGTTGTGGTGGTTGCTCAGGACAGGAGAGGCAGCGTGGAAGCATGCAAGGCAGAACTTTTTATTTATGCATACAGATAGAGACACCTTAAATTGCCTCGCACTTTGCCTCAGTCACACTGCCACCAGACCCTGCAGGAGCTGTGACCACTAAACTGCAGGGATGTATGAGAGGCTGCAGCAGCTTCCGTTTGAACAAACCTGCAGTTGCTTTTGGCTTAGAGAGCTCTGCTAATGCTGCTTGCAGGTGTCTAGAAAAAAAAAACAGCAAACCCAACACGAAACCTGAAGGATGCAGACACGGCCCCTGTATTCCAGCAGTGAAAGTCACAACATGCCCGCTGCAAAGCCACACAGAAGCAGAAAGGCTGGAGATGATCACCTGGTCCAACCATCACACAAAAGCTTAGCAGAGGATGGTTTCGATCCATCGACCTCTGGGTTATGGGCCCAGCACGCTTCCGCTGCGCCACTCTGCTCCACCTCTGGGGAGACATCATCGCTCTGGAAACCCATTCCTGGTGACTCATTTTGTTTTCCTCTAAAGCAGAGCTATGACTTGAGGCATGACTGAGCCATTCTGATCTGGCAAATCATTCTGAGTTTCTGGCTGCACCTGGTGCACAGCCATTTCTCTGCCTGCTGAGCAGCAGGAGCTTGCTGCTCCAGGTGCTGCTTTCACTGCAGCCAGGAGACCAACGGCAAGAGTGTGTTGCCGGGGTATGCCTCAGTGCAGGGCTGCAAAATAGGAACTTCCAGACCACTCTAATTGTAAAAATCTTCTCAAAGTAAATCCTTCCTTAAATCAATCGCTTTGGAACATCTCTGACTGCAGGAGGCCATCTCCCACTTACTGACTTCCCCGGTGGCTTCGCCCTTTGAAGTGGTCCTGTCTGCAGGAACGCATGGCCCCACCAAGAGTCGTTTCACCCAAAGACTGCTTGGTCACAGCTCTCTCTGGATAAACCCAGCAGAGACCCAGTGAGGCTTCAGCACCAGCCCTTTTTGTATCAAGCAGGAAGCCAAGCCGTGAGTGCACCTACAGGGCCATGCAGCCGTGCTCAGCAAGGCCTGAGAAACGCCTTAGGTGAACAGAGGGCAGGAGGAATCCTGTCCCACACCTGCAGTCAGGTGGAAAAGACCAGGCCAGCCCCTAAGTTCACACTGTTTTGTCCATATGACAGGGAGATATGAGCCCTCCCATCACAAGCTGCTTTCCAAAGTTGGGCCACGTGGGGACTCAGAGGATGCCCACGTTCACCACCAGTGTGAACACCAACCTGTGGGGCTGGCCTGGCAGCTGCTTGTGCAAAGCCATCAGTCCCTGTTACACAGCTATGTGCTGGGGAAAAGGCTCCAAGCAGATGGACATCAAGTCTGCCTCAGTGGTGCTGTGAGTGGCACCCAGCTCCCAGTGGGCTGATTGCGTGCTCGCGTAGTAACACCCAGAGCAAACACTGCTTTTGCTCTCTCTCTCAAAACTTTACAGATTCTGCAACGGTTATGAAGCCTGGCATATAGCCTCTTCTCTGGGACCTGATAGGGACAGCAGAACAATTTCCCTTCCTCGTGGGTCAGGAAGATGAGCAGTGGAGTCAGCTAGTGGAGAAAAGCTGCATACAAGGAACCCACCCCCAGGTCCTCCTGCCCCTGTATGGCCATGGCTGAAGGTCAACTGGAGCAGCCTCTGGATCAAGTACACACAACCCAGGAAGGAAGTGAAAGCAGGATCAACACAACACCCCAAAACCAGTGACAGACCCCTACCACAGAGATGCCAGCTTTCTATGGGAGTCCCAGCCTTACCTTGTTGAGGGTGTTCAGAGCAGCCTGGGCAGCTGCCAAGGCAGGCTCAGCTTTGGCCAAGTCTTCCTCACAGTCCTTCTGTCTCTGCTGGACCTCCTGGGTGATGAGTGCCACTTTCTGTTCCTCTTCATCTGCAGCTGCCTTCTCCCTGCTCACTTTCTCCGTCTCCACACCCACCACCTGAATCAGCTTATCGGCATCCTCATTCTTCTGCTTCAGTTCCGCTTCCTGGGCTGCCAGCTTGGCCTTCAGGTCATCCACCTGGGGGAAAGAAGTACATGTGGGTGCACAGCTGCTCAGCACCTTGCTTCCCCCACCCTGTCCCACTTGAGGGGGCCCAGCAATAGCTAACAGTATGGAGGGGCCATGTATAAAGCAAGCAATGCCCTGGGAGTTCAGAAAAGCACCACTGTTTGTCAGCAGGACACTGCAGTTCTGCTTCACTCCTGGTTTCTCATGTAGGGGATGGAGAACCCATGTGCATGGTGTACAGGCCACAGCAGGCCGCTAGCAGGAACCCTGTAGGGAAGGAATCAGAACCAGAAGGATTTACTGCTAAGGATGTTGTCCCAGCCCTGCTCACTGCCTCTGCTGGGGAACTGGCTAGAGGCAAATGTTGCTTTGAGGAGGATTCACTAGGAAGCAAGCAAAAGCCCTCATATTGGGCATATTCCTCTTCTTGGGATTATTTTTTCACAACACAGAAGCTTCACCAGATCACTGCAGCTGCTCTTATTATAAAGCCAAATTCACACAGCTTCCATCCACCTATCAATGCAACAGCCATTGTTAGATTGTATTCTGGTGGATGAACACCTTGATATGAGCCAACAGAATGCACGTGCAAATCAGAAGGCCAACAGCACCCCGGGCTGCATCAGCAGAAGGCTGGCAGTGGGCAGGGAGGGGACTGTCCCCCTCTGATCTGCTCTCATGAGGCCCCATCTGGAGCACTGTGTCCAGACCTGGGGCCTCCAGCACAAGAAAGATGAGGAGCTGTTGGAGGGCATGCAGAGAAGGGTCACAGAGAATGCTCAGAGGGCTGGAGCACCTCTCTTATTAAGAAAGGCTGAGGGAGCTGAGGATGTTCAGCCTGGAGAAGGCTCTGGGAAGACCTGACTGCAGCATTTCAGTACCTCGAGGAGCCTACAGGAAAAACTGGGGAGGGACTCTGTCAGTGAGTGTGGTGATAGGACAAGGGGTAACAGCTTTAAACTAGAAAAGAGAAGATTTAGGTTCAATGTTAGGAGGAAATCCTCTACCCAGAGCTGGTGAGACCCTGGCACTGCTGCCCAGAGAAGTGTGGGTGCTCTGAGGACCCACACACCAGCAGCAGCTGAGCCCTGCAGGGCAGGAGCCCTCCAAGCAATGGCTGCAGCACCTGCACAGCCGCGAGCTTGGGCCGGCTCTCACTCAAGGACAGAAGATTTCTTTCTAAAAGCTGTTTTGATGACTTTACACAGCCTCTGTGCAGACTGCAGAGTCGTTTGCTGTCCTGCTGTTGAGCTCATAAAGGATTGTTAATAGCTCCTGGGGTACAGCATTGCCATGTAAAAACTCTCACCGCGAGGGAAGTCAGATGCTTGTTTTTGTTCACAATTCTGCTTTTATGCATGAAGAGAGAGCCCCATTTGGAACACACACAAACTGAAGCTATTGACGTTTGTCATCAGCTTCAAGTGGAGAATGGTTTCTTAGGAATCTCACTGCACTCCTGCACTGCACACTTCATTTTCCACCTCCTGCTGCCCAGGGCTACAGCACTGCTTTAACCAGCACAAAGATGCGCCCGTAAATCCCAGCAGCTCCAGACACATGGGAGCACGTAATCCCCTCAGTCAGCAACCAGAGAGCAACCTCTCGTGCAGCTCTGTGTCTTTTGAGATTGCAGGAAATTGAAGTGGGAGGCTTTGCTGATTGCAGATCGGCCTTGTGACCTGCCCCAAATCCGTGCTCACGTGCTGGATGCACACCCAGCCAGGAGCTCTATGGCTTTACATGACCACAACAAGGCAAACAAGGGATTATAACCCACTAGCTCTCCACAGCTCTACAAAAGGAGCAGATGTATACTCAGCCCTCAGCACTGACTGCGAGAACAGACAATGCCCTGACACAACCTGCTTTCAGCCAAGAACGTATTGTCAGGATTAAAGAAAAAGAAAATAATCAGGAAAATCAGTTAGAGCTCTTCTTGAAAGAATTCCTAATATCTCAATTCAGAGAAATATGTGCTACCAAGTCACCTGTCCAACTGGTTTGGGTCATGTGTTAAGCCCCCAGCAGAAACAGTGCAGGTTGGGGTGCCGTGTGGATCCTGGCACTTTGCTGGACCCTCTGCCAGCAGAGCTCAGCATGCTGGGGGGTGGTGGTGGCTGGCAGCCTTCCTTACCTCCAGCAGGGCTTGGGGGCACACTAGAAAACCATCACATTTTCTCAATGACGATAAAGCTCAAATGCAGCTGAGCAAGGGCAATTTAACAGCGTTTGCCCAGCGGATAGAAAGAACGAGCAGCAATGCCTACATAACCAAACTTACTGTCTTTAGTGATTTCCTGGGAATGGTGTTAGGAATGCAAACTGATGACCTTACTCCTCCAGTTTCACCCTTTCAGCACAGCAAACAGTTTCTCTCAATACCATGCTTGGATCCAGAGCAATAACAGTCTGTCACATCCATTTCTCCGTCCTACACATCACAGAGATCACAGAATGTTTTCACAGAATCACAGAATTGTAGGGGTTGGAAGGGACCTCCAGAGATCATCGAGTCCAACCCCCTGCCAAAGCAGGTTCCCTACAGCAGGTCGCACAGGTCGGCATCCAGGCAGGTCTTGAACATCTTCAGAGCAGGAGACTCCACCACCTCCCTGGGCAGCCTGTTCCAGTGCTCCGTCACCTCACTGTACAGAAGTTCCTTTGCACATTTGTGCAGAACTTCCTATGCTGCAGTTTCCGGCCGTTTCCCCTTGTCCTGTCTCCATTCACCACTGAAAAGAATCCGGCCTCGCCATTCTGCCCCCCACACCTCAGATATTTACAGACCTGGATCAGGTCCCCTCTCAGTCTTCTTTTCCCAAGACTGAACAGACCCAGTTCACTCAGCCTTTCCTCATAGCAGAGATGCTCCAGGCCCTTCACCATCTTTGTGGCCTCCGCTGGACTCTTTCCAAGAGATCCCTGTCTGTTTTGTACTGGGGAGCCCAGAACTGGACGCAGTGCTCCAGATGAGGCCTTACCAGGGCAGAGCAGAGGGGGAGGATCATCTCCCTCGACCTGCTGGCCACGCTCTTTTTAATGCACCCCAGGATGCCATTGGCCCTCTTGGCCACAAGGGCACACTGCTGGCTCATGGCCGACCTGTCATCCACCAGGACACCCAGGTCCCTCTCTGCAGAGCTCCCCTCCAGCAGCTTATCCCCCAACCTGTACTGCTGCATGCCATTATTCCTCCCCAGATGCAAGACTCTACACTTGCTTTTGTTAAACCTCATCCGTTTTTTTTCTGCCCAGCTCTCAGCCTGTCCAGGTCTCACTGAATGGCAGCACGGCCTTCAGGCATGTCAGCCAATCCTCCCAACTTCGTATCATCAGCAAACTTGCTGAGGGTGGCCATTATCCCCTCATCAAGGTCACTGATGAAGATGCTGAACAAGACCGGACCCAGCACAGACCCCTGAGGAACACCGCTGCTTACAGGCCTCCAACCGGCCTCTGCACCACCAACAACGACCCTCTGTGCTCTGCCAGTCAGCCAGTTCTCAACCCACCTCACTGTCCACTCATCCATCCCACACTTCCTCAGCTTTGTTATAAGGATGTCGTGGGGGACAGTATCAAAAGCCTTGCTGAAATCAAGGTAGGCTACATCCACTGCTCTCCCCCCATCCACCCAGCCAGAGACAACATCATAGAAGGCCATCAGGTTGGTCAAGCACGACCTCCCCCTGGTGAACCCGTGCTGACTGCTCCTGATCACCTCCTTTTCTTCCAGTTGTCTGGAGATGACATCCAGCACAGCTGTTCCATCACCTTTCCAGGGACAGAGGTGAGGCTGACAGGCCTATAATTGCCTGGATCTTCTTTCTTGCCCTTTTTGAAGACCACAGTGACATTGGCTCTCCTCCAGTCTTCAGGCACCTCCCCCATCCTCCAAGACCTCTCAAAGATGACAGAAGGCAGTTCAGCAATCACCTCTGCCAGCTCCCTCAGCACACGTGGATGCATCCCATCAGGTCCCATGGATTTGTGAACATTGGTGTTGCCTAGGTGCTCTCGGACCACCTCTTCCCTGACTGCAGGGAGGTCTTCCATTCCCCAGATCCTCTCACTAACCTCCAGGGTCTTGGATTTCTGAGGGGGAGCTTTTTCACTGAAGACAGAAGCAAAGAAGGCATTCAGTATCTCCGCCTTCTCAGCATCCCCCGTTACCAGAACACCCCCCTCACTTAGCAGGGGAGCCACATTCTCTCTAGTCTTCCAGTTTTGAGTTGGAAGGGACCCTTAAAGGTCATCAAAAACTCCTGAGGAGACCCAGGTCTATTGGGAGACATCACACCACTGCCTTTGGGAAGGCACAGGGACAGCAGAACCCATAGACACGATCCCATGAATGGCAAGCAGAGCCATCCCCAACAGAGTGCTGCTAGAAATAAAAGCATGAAAGGTTCTCCTCTGTCTATAGATCTCATGTTAACAGAAGGCCCCACACTTCCTTCCTTTCATGCCAAGAAGGACCTTCCACTCTAAAAGTCTGTGCACATAGCTAGGCTTTGCTTTTTTGCTATTTTTTGCTATTGCATTTCCAAATCTAGAGGCAGACCACTACTAACATCTGTTATCCAGGGGTGTGCAGGAAGCCTTCCCAGCATAGCTCCCATCTGCCCTCCCACAGCCCAGGACTTCTCCAGCAGTCACGGTCTCCCTTCTTGCACTGGTAACCCCATACTCCGCCCAAAAAATACATAAGTATTGTTAACCATTCAGATTGGCAGAGCCAACTGCAATCCTCCAAGCTGCTTTCTTAGTTGCATTTCCCTGGTCGTTCCTGGGTGAGCTCCACAGTGCTCCTGCTTGGGGCTACAAACAACAACCCAGAATGCAACAACATGATGCACAAAACAGCACGATGCAAACAGAGACGAGCACAGAAGATATCACTGACACCCTCAGTACCAGTTCCTTGGAACGGCTGTTTTAGATGGGAAGGATGAAGGCTGATGGAGATAAACCTCTTGTTTGTCTCCATACAGTAAGAGCCACCCTGGAGACTGAGGCCAGGAACCCCTATTCACCTCGTCTCTGTACAAAAGAAACAATGGACACTGAATGGAATGGGAAGGCCGAAAATCAGAAATCCACAGCCCAAATACAGAGCCCAGGAAGCACTAAAAGGCTTGGGGCAATGTGGACACAGGCACACACAGCAGGACTACAGAGAGCTGCTTAAAATAGAGAAGCAGCTTCACAAGTAAGGCAGGAAGAGATTGCCTCGTGTCTTGAATAAGAGCACAGTTCTGGGCATTCACCCCTCTTGAAAGGCACGAGCCCTCACAACTAATGGTGCAGCAATGTGAGGCGTGCTTTATAAGCAATAATCCAGAAGATTCATTGCCACCTCCAGGGAAGATGAGACAAACACCACTGTCTGCCAGCACTGGTGAAAGCAGAAGATTCTCTCTAAGTAACATGTGGCTGGTAAGAAGGAAAAAGCAAGATTTACATGAGGGTAACAGTACAGAGGGAGACAAAAGTGGCAAGAAAACCACAGCAGACAATGATCCCAAAGCAAAGAGAGAACACTATTAACCTCATTCCCATAGGCATCATTAATGTAATGACCACATCAAGGTGTGAACAGGCAGATCCAGCATGTGCTTCAGAACACTGACTGCCACCACTGGGCACAAAAGGTCAACATTCAGTCTCAAACTGGTAAGAAATGTGAAAAACATGCGAGCAGCTTCCCGAGTCCAGGACAGTTGCTGATAAGACATTAGTAACGTGAGATGGAAAGGGAAAGAATAAAGCAAATTGGAGATTCAAGGGTAATGTACTGTGACTCCAACAGGGAAGAAGTTCTTGCTACCACCCAGACAGAAGAAGAATTATTGAAGAAAACCTGGAGGGCAGACTCCCAGGAGACTCATTTTATCTGATTGTCCCTGCCTTGCTTCAAGAACACAAAATACATCACAAAGGTCAGCAATTAATTGATAGAGCAAGCAAGACTTGAATCTAGAATCCAGATACGTAATATTAACCAAAGTCATCCTCAAAATTACTCAGCAATGGGCTCTGAGCAGAGCATTGACCTCTTCATTGCAAACACCACTGAAAAACAAATGACTCATCTCGCAAATCTTCCCAACTCCATTATGTCCTAATAACTGGAAGCCAGCTTCTGATTTTCTGAGTACAGGGAATGACAACCACCATCCTCATGGCAGGCAAACAAAAGTATTTTCAAGAAGAAAAGTTGGTGGCCAAATGCCAAAAGAAAAGAAATGGAGACTAAAAGGAAGGGGAGAGGTTGCCCTGAAAATGGACTGGCTAAGTCAAAAAAAGTGTAATAAGTACCTGCACAAGTACTGGGGGGACACTGAACACTGTGTAGAAATACACAGAACTCCTCACTAGCTCCTCACCTGTGCCCATGTACCGGGAGACCAGAGCAGGAACAGGGGGAGCACAAGTCCTCAGTCCTAAGGCACAGCCAGCTCATACCCAGCTATCACAATGTTCCCTCCTTGCCTTGGACATTCAAAAGCACAGCATGCCGCTTCCAAGCACCACCAAGCTACAGACGGCACCTGAGCACCAAGCCCAGCCATTTCCATGAGCGAATGCTACACTTCAGACTTTCAAATCCATATTCAAGATTGGTACGATTCCAATAACACCAAGTATCTACACTCTGGTTCCAAATCAACAGCAGTTTTGACTGTTACGCACATCTGATAATTTAGGTGTTTAATTTTAGGCCCCAGTGCTAATTTTAGATACTAATTTGACCTATCTTGTCCTGACTGTTCTGCATCTTAATCAGCTTCACAAACAGGCTCTTCTCACCCCAGCCTTACTCCAAGCAGATGTGTTTTCCTTCACACTTTTTGCAACACCAAAACCTGCAAGACAGGATGCCTACAGGTGCTTGGCTTCCATGCCATCCTCAGTCCTCCCCCACTGCTCAGCTCCCATGTCAGTGAGCCTCTGCCAACACAACAGCCACATGGAGATAAGCCTGAAGCACACAAGAAGGTCCCCACATTTGACCACTACTGGGACTTGTTCCTCTATCTTAGTTGCTCTTGACAGAGGAATAGATCTAAATCATCTTGTCCACTGGTGCGGCATCAGCAAAACCAGCAGCACCCCATGTGTCATGGGAGTTACTTGTCACCAGAAGTAAGGCAGGTGTAAGGCCTGCTTTGCAGTGAGGGCAAATGCTTTCAGCTCCAACTGGCTTCACAAGATGCAATGAGTGGTCTCCTCTAACAGCTGGTAAACCTCAGCTGCTTTCTAAAGAGGTGCTGAAACCTGCAAAGGGTCCAAGAAACATGTCTGCTCCATCCCCCCGCCCTCAAAGACCTGTCCTGTGCCATGCAGAAAGCAACTGCTCGAAGTCAGATGTAGACTATTGGAGTCGAGAGGCACTAATAAAACCCATATATCACCCTCCCACCAAGCACGTAACTTGTTGAGCATGACAGACATGATTTATGCCACCAGAGCACACAGGAAAGAGGCTGAGCCTGCTAGTCCTACACTCACAGCGATCTGCACGCTCCTCTGGAGCAGCTTCAGGAGACCCCATTTGCTTCGGTAGGAGCTAGTAAGTGAACATTTATAAGAGTTAATAGAATATGAAATGGAGAGAAAAACAGGCAGTTGGAGTCAGTGAAGAGAGGTTGTGAAACACTCAGAACAACATCCAGTCATTGCCACAGATGGATGCCAGTCATGCTTTTAGTGGGGGATTTCAGGACAGCTCATCTACATTTCAGACATGCACTGGTATTCCTAACAGACAACATAACACAAGGATAAACGAACACTGGCTTCATTTTTAAAGGATTTTTTGTTTAATTTAAAAAATAGGAATCTTGCTGAAGTTAGTATCGGTTTATTGGATGAAATTCCAAAACCAACTAATCTTCCCGCATTTTCTAAGTTATTTTGTCACTGCAGCTGGAATATAACCATGTAAAGAAGATGTACACACCCAGCTGGTTCTCTATCTTGTTTTAATTTCTCTGAGCTTTTATTTGGGATTAGCACCACCCAAGTAGCAGAGACCACACGCACGTTTCTTCCCTCCTCCCCTCCAGCACAGAACTTATGCCCCAGGAATCCAGTTCAAGTCAGTCAGGACTTAGCACAGATTTTCCATCCTGCACAGCTTCAGCCTGTAAAGCCCTCCTGTGAGCCAAACAACCAGCGTACGACCCCAGGCTTTCCTCACCTGGGCAGACGTACTGTTGAGCTTCTCCAGGCCGTTCTCCAGCCGCTCCATTTTTGCTGTTAAATCCTTTCTCTTTTTCATCAGCAAATTCTGATAGAGTTTGATCTGCTCGAGGAATGATTTAGGAGTGGTGTAGTTGTACCGCCGCTCGTTGCTCAGGTACAGCTGGGAAGTCTCATTGACACTTGTGTGCACGTAGGCCATGAATTTGCTTATCAACTCTTTCACTGAAGCCTGGAAGTGAGATGAGAAGGGAAAGAAAAAATACTCCAAACACCACACCAATATATCGTGCCGACCTGTGCCATATATAAAGGAATTTATCAACATTTTATTCTGCTGCAGCAAAATCCAGGACAGAATATCCAAGTTGATCCCTTTTCATTTTGTAATCTCTAAAATAACTTCATTTGCTCATGCACTTTATACCTCTTTTTATTTCTCTTTTTATCTTATACTTTATCATATTCCAAGCAATTTTTCTAGCATTCAACTCCATCAAAATTACAGTCTCTTAAGTAGAAATTTGAGCTGTTCTTCAGTACAAATGGGAATGTGCACACACATAAAAAGAAATATTGTAGACTTTACCCTTCCCAACCCCAATCCTGATAAACTAAACAAACAGAACCACCTCTCCCTTGGCCCAGCAGCAGGTTATCACCAACAGGAACCTGACATCTTTTTGTACTGACAATTACAGACAGTTATGCAAGTGGAGAGAAAGATGTTTGTTCCCTTGAGTAACAAGAATCATACCATAGAACCACAGAACGGCCTGGGTTGAAAAGAAACACAACGATCGTAACTTCCAACCCCCTGCTGTGTGCAGGTCACCAACCAGCAGCCCAGGCTGCCCAGAGCCACATCCAGCCTGGCCTTGAATGCCTCCAGGGATGGGGCATCCACAGCCTCCTTGGGCAACCTGTTCCAGTGTCTCACCACCCTCTGGCTGAAAACTTCCTCCTCATATCCAACCTAAACCTCCCCTGTCTCACTTTAAAACCATTCCCCTTGTCCCATCACCATCCACCCTCACAAACAGCCGTTCCCCCTCCTGTTCATGCACTCCCTTCAAGCACTGGAAGGCCACCGTGAGGTCTCCCCGCAGCCTTCTCTTCCCCAAGCTCAACAGGCCCAGTTCCCTCAGCCTTTCCTCACACAGAGCTGCTCCAGCCCTCTGCTCATCTCACTGCCTCCTCTGGACCCGCTGCCAGAGCTCCACGTCCTTCCTGTGCTGGGGGCCCCAGGCCTGGACGCAGCGCTGCAGATGGGGCCTCACAGGAGCCGATGGAGGGGGACGATCACCTCCCCCTCCTGCTGGCCGCCCCTTTTTCAGGCAGCCCACAACACAGCTGGCCTTCCGGGCTGCAGGCGCTCACTGCTGCCTCATGGCCAGCTTCTCGCCCACCAGGACCCCAAGTCCTTCTGCGCAGGGCTGCTCTCAAGCACATCTTCCCCCAGTCTGTGTCAATATCAGTCTGCATTGCCCCCACCCAATGGCAGCACCCTGCGCTTGCCCTTACTGAGCCCCTGACACCGGCTTCAGCACCCTGACACAGAGCCATGGATCACAGCCCTTGGCTGCCACCAAGACAACTCCCAGTCCATCCAACAGCCCGGCCTTCAAATCCACTCCTCTCCACGTTAGAGAGCAGGATGTGGCGAGGGACCATGTCCAAGGCCTTGCACAAGTCCACGCAATGACATGCGCTGCCCTTCCCCCGTCCACCAACGCCGTCACTCCACCATAGAAGGCCGCCACATCGCTCAGGCACCATCTGCCCTTGGCGCAGCCACGCTGGCGGTCTCCAATCACTCCTTTCTGCTGGATGTGCCTTAACACAGCTTCCAGGAGGATCTGCTCCATCATCTGCCCAGGCACAGAGCTGAGGCTCACCGCCCTCACCCTTTCTTAACCATGGCAGCAATGTTTCCCTTTCTCCAGTCACCGGGGACTTCACCGCACAGCCGCTACTGTTCACATGCGATGGAGAGCGGCTCGGCAGCCACATCAGCCATCTCCCTCAGAGCCCCAGGATGGATATCATCCCGCCCCATGGATTTGTATGCATTCAGTTACACCAGGAGGACTCGGCCTTGTTCCACCGTTGCACAGGGACGGAATCCCACCCCACGGCTAACTCAAATCTCCCCTCCTTTACGTTAGAACCATTCCCCCTTTGTCCAATCACCATCACCACACAAAAAGTTCGTTTCCCTCCTCTTTATAATCTCCTTTGAAACAACGGCAGGCTGCACTGAGCGGCCACAGCAAGCGGTGGTGACGGGGCAGGCACAGAGCAATGCCTGTGTCACCACGGGACCGTGACACAGAGGCGCACTGTGACCTCAGCGGAGAGGGGCTGACCCCAGCGGTCACGGAACCCCCCACTGCCACTCTCGAGCTACCTTGGCAGGTAAGGCAGCAGGCTCCCTCTGCTCCTGGCACGGCGGCCCTCCAGGGGATGCCAGTGCCCCACATCTCACCCCAGCGCCCATCTGGGCATTTCTCCACAGAGAGAATTTCTCCACGGATGCCGACGGTGCTTCCGACACCCGACGCGATTATCCCTGGATCCGTTATGCTTCCACTGGCCACTGCTGCAATGCAGACCAACAGCAGCGGAGCAGTGCCAGTGTCGACCCAGTCCCTCCCTGTCCCCAATGTCACCTACGTGGTGCCTCAGGCTTCTGTCTGGCCTGGGGCACCAGGTGTCCAGGGACAGGGAGCGCAGCTCCCACCTGGGGGCATGCCCCAAGTGGTTCAGCTGCCGCCTGGGGTGATGCCCCAAGTGGTTCAGCTGCCACCTGGGGTGATGCCCCAAGTGGTTCAGCTGCCACCTGGGGTGATGCCCCAAGTGGTGGGTCAGCTCCCACCTGGGGCGACAACCCAAGTGGTGGGTCAGCTCCCACCTGGGGTGACAACCCAAGTGGTGGGTCAGCTCCCACCTGGGGTGGTAACCCAAGCTGTGGGTCAGCTCCCACCTGGGGGGATGCCCACAACAGTGGTTCAGCTGCCACCTGGGGCGGTCCCTCAAGTTGTGGGTCAGCTGCCCTCTGGGGTGATGCCCCAAGTCGTGGGTCAACTCCCACCTGTGGGGAAGCCCCCAGCAGCGGGTAAGCGACCACGTGGGAGGAAGGCCCCAGCTGTGGGCAAGCGGCCACGTGGGGGGAAGCCCCCAACCGTGGGTCAGCTCCCACCTCAGGGGGTGCCTCCCATTGTGGTTCAGCTCACTCCTGAGGGGCTGCTCACTGTTTTGGGACATCTCCAACCTGGGGGGCAGCAGTTACCCCTGCTCTTGCTCCTACCTGGGGGCATGAAGCCGGGTATGCCTCCCCCCAATGCCCCTGCCCACTGCTGGGATCACCCCCCGGTGGCAGGGACCATGCAGCCCCAGCAGCCGATGGGGCAGCAGCCCGGGGCCACGTTGCGTGGGCAGCCCCCGCAGCCCGCAGGCAGCTGCCCGCTGCAGGCTGCCAGCCAGCCCGGCCCCTCCACCGTCCTCCAAGGACCTCCGGTGCAGCAGCGGGTGCGCCTCGTGCCCGGCACCCTGCCCACCATCTTAGAGCAGCCCGAGGAGCTGGAGGACCAGGGGCAGCCAGCACCCATCGGCGTGTGCCCCCATCCCAACGCGGCTCCGCTCAGCTGCAGCATCGCAGCGCTGGAATCAGCTGGTGAGTTTGGGGGCTGCAGAGCGGGCGGCAGGCTGGCCGCACCGGGAGGCTGTGGGAAAGATGGCATTGCCTCACGGCGCATTTTCTTGCTTTCCAGCAGCGACAACCAGCTCCGACATCCCGGAGGACATCACCGACATCGGTGACCTCCTGGCTTGGATGAACAGCGGTGAGTTTGGGGGCAGCAGAGCTGGCGGGGGAGTGTTTGCACCCATTTGGTGTGGGAAAGCTGGCCTTAACCCTGTGGCGATTTTCTTCCTCTTCCAGAAGTGGCACCCAAAGAGGTCCCGGACAACATCCCGGGCATGGATGAGGACGCGGACGAGTGCCCAGCCCCTGCCTGCACCCCCAGCGGGCACCAGCAGAGCGCTGGCAGCATCCGAGCCACCAAGAGGAAGCTGCCGCAGAGCCAGGATGCTCCAGAACAAAAGCGCTCGCGCTAGGCGAAGCTGGGTGGGCTCAGCCAACATGGGAGCATCGGCAGAAACCGGCCCACGTGGTGCAGCAGGAGACACGGCCACAGCAGGAGACACAGCCAACAAATAAGGCTACTACAGCCCTGGGCTCCTCGCCGGCCCTCGCACAGAGCAGCGGCAGTGCTCCAGGGCCACCGGCACCGGCCCCAGCCCAACCCCTCCAAACCTGGGCTGTCCACCAACAACACCTTGGACGGCGACAGTGTGGGACTCCATCAGATTATGTTACGTTATTTTATGTTATTTTATGTTCAATTATATTAAATTATTTAAATTATTCAATGTGTCATATTCACTTTGCCACGACGACCTGCAGTTGTTTATGCAGCACCAACCCCCCCCCAGAGCCCAGCCCAGAGCCACATGCAGCCTGGCCTTGAATGCCTCCAGGGATGGGGCATCCACAGCCTCCTTGGGCAACCTGTTCCACTGCCTCACCACCCTGTGTGAAAAACTTCCTCCAACCTGAACCCAACCTGAACCTCCCCTGTCTCACTTTAAAACCATTCCCCTTGTCCCATCACCATCCACCCTTGTAAACAGTTTCCCCTCCTGTCGAAGTGCTCGGTTATTTTCTGCACTGATTTGTACGCAGTCTTTCTGTCCAGCAAGGCAATCATCTCACTGACTGTACCATCAGTGCACACAACTTATGACCATGGCTCACGCTGCTCTGCGAGGGCTGGATGAGGTGCTCACCTCCACGCTGCCCATCTCTCGCAGGAAGCGCAGGCTGACGGACTCGAGGGCTTCCTGTGGCCACTCCTGGAACCAGTCGATGGCCGTGCAGCTCACGATCGCGGGGAACCTCCTGCTGCGGACCCGCAGCTTGTTGCCAACAGGCGAAAAACACAACGCAACCTGAGGGGCCCAAGCAAAGACAGGTTGAGAGGCAGGGCCACAAGCTGAAGCTCAGCTCAGCCCCAAGGTCCCGGGAGCCGAGGCCCAGCTCAGGTGTGCAGTCCAACCTGGGCTCCTCCAATTATTCCAAAAAGGAAATCTCATGCCAACACCTCAGGTTTCAGTAACCTCAATCCCTGAGCTTTTGCACTTGATGCCAATGAAAAGGCATAATCTGGCAGTAAACATGTTTTCTACTCTGCAATTAAAACAAGCAGTGAGTTCCAGCAAGGCCTAGGCACTGATGGCTCCATCAGCTTTCTGTGCAGAGCACAATGATGTCACTCAATGCCGGAGACAAAAAAGAGTACTTCCCATCCATCTGCTTTAACGCAGCATTAAGGAGAAGGGCAGACAAGGAAAAGCAATCAGTCTCCATGAAATCACATTCACAGTGCCCTTTTAGTTTACCTGAAGAGTCAACAGGAATATACAGAGGGAGGGGCACTAGGCAGAAGACAACCAAGGTGCCTGAAGACATACAAAACAGCCTTAGAGCCTGTCAAAAATTCCCCTCCACACTGACAGAGGGGCTGGATTCCTTCTCCTTGGGCAAATACATTGCAGCATGATCCCCAAATTTTCTCCTCAAATTCAACTTTCTGCTTGTTCCTGATCCTAAACACATGCCCACCTACATCAAAAAGGGAACAGGGTACCCCACTTCAGTGAGCATGTTCCTCCAACACAAAGCAGGCACTAAAGAAGAAGGATTGGTATTCACCAAGCAAAGGTCAAGTCTTTACTCTCTCTCCACCCCTTCAATTTGGGATCCCAGCACTGTACAGTTCTGTAGATGGGCAAATACTTCCTGGAGAAGTCCAACCCCTTCTTGCAGTGTACTTTCTCTACATGCTCAACATACCTAAAAGTCCAAAAACTGTTTTGGGATATCAGGAAGTATTTATAGGGGAAGAGCTGGGAATATGTGCAGCAGTTGAATAAATCTTGTGTCTCACGTCCCACTCAGTTCCCAGCACTCTGGTTTTAAGATAACGTTTTTTAAATTCTTCTGGCTACAGACTGTCAACAACGTGAAGGCAGATCCCCCGTGCAACTTTTCCAAGCAGTAAGACTTAGTCCTGATGCACCCCAGCTAAACCCCTGGTGCACTGCTTTGAAAATGGAAAGGCTGGTCCTACTCAGCTCCTGAAAGTGACAACATACAAGTCCCATAGTGCTGTCTCACACCCAGAAAGTGATGAGTACAGACAGCGAATTGTATGCTTCAGTACTTGCTCAGAGAATCATGGTTCACATCACAAACAGGCAAAAAAGCCTTTCAGGCTGCAGGCTGCTGTCCCTACAATGTAGCCCAAAGGATTTCCAACACTTGGAACTGCACTGACGTCGATGGGGAGGACCCAAGCTCCCACAGCCACTGTCTCACCTTCAGCTGCCGTCGAACACGCTCTATGAAGAACTTCCAGCAAGTCTCTCTGGAGTCCACCAGGCCCTGACCTTTGACTTCATTCCTCACACTGCTGATGATGTTTTCAACTTCATCATCCGGGAAGAGATCAGGGATTTCACCTAGAAGAAAAGGGTACATGCTGGTTTGCGGGGCTGCATTTTGTTGCAGCCTTAGAGCTAAGTGAAGCAGCTGCTTCCCTTCCCAGAGAAAAGTCATCACATCAGGCGCCCATGAGCCCCAGCAGCAGGGAGGTGGCACCAAAGGTTGCTCTGCTGAGACATAAACATTTGTGAGAGCCAACTCTCTTATACAAGCCCACAGTAAGCAAATGTGGAATAGAGTCAGAGTACAGAAAGCCCATTTCTTTCTAATTAACAGTGCTGATTTGATTACAAATAATAATAAAAATAATCAAATCCCTATTATGCGTTACACAATAATGAATTCTTTTTAGCATTACAAATGAATTTGAGACTTGTACGATTTCTACAGAACTTCATTTGCCATATACAGAACTTTCAAATAAGCCCCATGCCACTAAAACCTTCTAAAAGATAAAGTCTTAGAAGTTCACAGTTATACAACTGATTGCCCAAAATGTACCCAGACTTCTTTGTTAGTGGCTCTTCAGTTTGCCACTTTTCACTTCCTTTCTGGCATCTGATTTGATTGAAATCATCATTATTGAAAGAGACACCATCAATATGAGCATTCACCAGCTAGGAGAATATAAATCAGTAGATTTTAGATTATAATATATATTATAATACATATAGTCTTCTAGTTTCTTCGGTGAAGAAGTAAGAAAATGCAATCGTGTAGATAACAGCGAGCTGCCAGAGAGCTCAGCACAGCCCTGGTAGCTCCAGCCTGTGTTACAGAGAGGCAAGGTCCCTGCACAGTCACCTCTTCAGTGCAGCTCCAATTCTGTGCTGCAGTTGTGAGCCTAGAAAAAGAATCCACTCTGTCCTATTTTCCCACAAAGCAACCACAAAAAAACCGCACTGCTTTTCAAAGGAGCCATAAAATGACCTCAGCAACTCAACTGAAGTCTGCTCCTTGCTTCAGGACATTGCAGAGCTTCATCTTGGGTCAGGGAGATGCTTGTGTAATCTGCAGCAGGCAATGAGACAGTGGGAACTTCTCGTCGCCCTCCACAGCATCCCCTGTCCTTACACCTGGTTATGAATTCATTACAGGCAGGACTTGTTTGCTGCTCCATCTGGCCAATTTATAGTCACATATGGTGACTCTGGAGTTACTCACAAACTCTCAGCCCCCTGTGCTGCCGACTCTGCACCCTCACCATCCACAGAGGTCACCTGAACCAGCTGTACCTTCTTAATTCTGACTCATAAACAAGGCAACAAGTGGCACGCAGTTGTGGCAGTGATTTACGGGGGTGCCTGGGGAATGATCCCTCCCCGGGTTCCCTTGCACCATCACGGTGACACCTGTGCTGCTCCAAAGTGCACCATCACTGCAGTGCAGCCTGTGAGGGGAGGACTCAGGGCACACACTCGTGCCACGTTCTGCAAGGAAATGAGGCTTTTACATGGAGACAATTCTGCAAATTGTTGCAAGCAGCAAATGAAAAACTTAAACGCATCCCAAAAAAATGAAGAAGAAAATGACTGGAATGGGATAAGCAGCCATGTGACACCCACAGATAGGGTGATCAGTGGCTTCAGCATCATCCACCAACTCACAGATGCTTCAGTCAAGTGTTCTACCCAGAAGCAATCTTGTTTTATCAGACACTTAGAAAGTGGATGCACGGCATCCATAGGTCAAACTCCTCCTCTTCTGATACGTTCCTTTGGCTCTGTCCTCAGCTGCAATATCACAAGAGATAACATAACATCCACAGGCAGCATACCATAAAAGAACAGGAAAAACAAGGTTAGGAGACATCAGAGAGAAAAAATCTACCAGATGGAGTGCATCCTCAATAATGACACCTGAGTGCTGCATTTAGTTCAGATTTTGGCCAACATATCTTCTAATTTGCTTCATATACTGCCCTTCAGCATGCCCTACAGATGAGCAAATTTACAGTGAAAAAGAGGAGAAGTAAAAGCTAGATGAGATATACCTGATGCTAACAAGTCGTTTACCAGCACCAAGAACTGTTCGTCAGCCACCTGCACGTCGGTCATCAGGAACACAGTGCCTATGCTCTTCACACCAGCTTTCACGTACAGGTTTGCCAGGTCTGCCTGGAGGTTGAAAAGCAAGTGGACTTAGGGGTTGTCCTTGTGCAAAACATGGGCTAGGTGCCATCCTTCAATTCCTGCCCCTCTAAGCTGCACACAGGACATACAGGGCTGCCCAGAACAGCACACCAGCCACCACTCCAGAAACTTCTGGAAATTCAGCAAGCAACTACACTTCTTCTAAAAGAATAATTTGCTCCATTAATCACCAGATATTTGGATTGGATCAGTTGTAACAGCAGGGTGGGCCAACAGCAGACAGGGTGATCTGTCACCATCCTGCTTTTCCACAGATGAGAAACAAACAAACAAACAAACAAACCTTCACCCTTCATAAATTCTTTGAAAATGAATACAGAGTGAAGGGAACATCAAATTACCTTCCACCTCTGCAGACAGAGAAGCATTGAGGTGCTTTGAAAACACATTTTTTAATGTTGAGATCAAGCTACATTTCTAGCTGAGAGAGCAGGCTTCCTAAATAAGTAGGCAGGGTGGAGCTACAAAATCCCATGAGTGAGGCTGAAAACACAGAAGGGAGATGAAAACAGGCGGGACAGCTTGGTGTGACATAAAGAAAACAACTTGTTCACAACCACAGGTTATCCAAAGGAAGATGGTGGCACTACAGACAGTCCTGTAACTGCTGTGGTATAAATCTTGGCCTTCCAACTGCTGCAGCCCCTTCTGAAGTCCCAGAGTTAATGATGTTTCAGGAACTTAATGTACTGCTCAGGAAGCAAAGAGCTGGAGACAAGCAGAGGACCAGCCCAGCCACCGCTCTGATCTGATGATGCAGAAAAAGCCAGGCCTGGTCAGTTCCAATTTGCAGAGCTTGGAAAACTGGTAAGCAACCAGGAAAGCCTGTGTTAGGATGGGAAGACACCAGCTGTGCTCCGTGCTTTGCCAATGGCACTCGCTACCCTGAGACAGGACTCACTGTCCTGTTCGTGATGGGGAAGGAACCCAGGATCCACCAGCTATCACCTCTAGCAGGCAGAGCAGACTGCAGTTATTGTGGTGATTTTTACAACGTTTGTAAAGAGACTTATTTTGTCAGAAACTAATGGACTTCTAAAACTTCTTTTCACTGAAGTTTTTCAGTGTTGACTTCTAACTCTTAAGCTCATTGGCCTCTATGTATCCTCTGTATCTCTGACTATGATCTAGGAGCTCTGCTTCTCCCCTTTCCTGCTCCCTTTCCACTTCCAAATCACTCCAGATTTCACTGTTCAGCTAATTACTATGTCTTGTTTGGTCATAATAAATAATCAGAACTTTTCTGCTCCTTTACATTTTCCACTCATTGAACAACAAGATGTGGATGGGTCCAGCAACACTGCCAATATAAAACCTTGGGCTGGAGCACTGCCAGTCCTGGCCAGCTCACAGAATGGCAGGGGACAGCAGATCAGCCCGTATCTCTGTGCAGACACACTTCAACAAGATACCTGGTGATGAATTTCTTCTCTCTGCAGTCCGACACCACGGTGGGAGCTCTTCCATCTTCACTGCTCAGTATTTAGCACAACCACGTTTGCCGGCTAAGTTCTGCTTTTTACAGCCTTAAAAGTCACCTACCTTCAGGTCAGGGACCCCATAGCCTTTCCTCAGAGTGATCTGGAAGACCTCCAGAGAGCTGATGAAGGCTGCCAGCCTGGTCAGGCTCTGCTTGCCGCTGCCGCCCACGCCGACCAAGAGCGCGTTTCCTCTGGGGGACTCCAGGATACGGTTGATGCGGCAACTAAATTGAAGCATACGAAATCTCTCTTTAATAAGAGTATTTTTCTTTTTCTCTGCCCACTGCTTTCCCATACATATTTTATTCACTAAGAAATTGTATTCTGAAAGGGATGAAAAATGTCACTAAGAGACGTGTCAGCAATCCCAATCTCCGCCGAGACCTGCACAAAGGACACGGCTGATGGAAGAAGTTTGGTGGCAATTTGGACTGCGTCCAGTTCTTATTCTAGCTGCCAAGTCCTAATGGACAGAAATCAGTAAAAGAAGATAAAAGTCCGGCCGTCTTTGAGAGGAAAAGCACATTCCATGGATGTGCAAAGACCGAAGCAAAGTTGAAGGATCTGATGCAACTCTCCATAGGTTCATCTTCACAAAGCATTTGGAGCCCGTGTCCAGATGAGGCATCCTGCTGTGCCATGAAACCTATTTGTATATGACTACCATGGCATAAATCCTATCCAGAAAAAGCAGCTTGTTTTGTACTTAACCAAACGGCACTACTTAAGAGCAAGATTTTCTCATTCTTAAGAATGAACTCGTATTATTTCCTGGTCTGTCCACTTGTCCCAAGAGTCCCATGGTCAACTCTGCAGGTTTCTGATGCATCCTCCTGAAGCAAAAGATGACATCCCCACTTGTTGAAACTCTGACTAAGGAGAGTTTCAGGACCTACCTGTGAAACACACTGTCCTGTGTATTAAACACAACTCCCCTCCTCACACCACCACCTTTATTCAGCTCATATAAATTGAGTATCTTCCTACACTAACCTGCATTAATTTTTTTAAACAAGGCTGTGAGAAATACCACAGTGCTTTATTGCACCTAGAAAAGCAACACAGTCTGTGCAGACAGCTTCAGCACTCCCAGTTTCAGCTCTCCAAGCAATGTGCACTGCAGGGCTGTGTGCTCCGTGAACAGGCACGATGAGCCATGGACTGGGACGTGACAGATAGCTGACCCCCACCACCTTACGTAAATTCAGCCCATAAACTTTTGTTTCTTTTTTCCTCCTGAAATGAAATTTTCCAGCAAATTCAAGTTGAAATTTGTAAATATTTGGGATGGATTGAATATTGTGTTTCTGCAACACGTGATTTCCAAATGAAAGGAATAAACTTCACCCAATCTCAACAAAATCATGCTGAGTACTCAATCCTTGCTTTCCTATTTATTCAAAATATTTACTGGAAGGATAACATTAAATGTTATCACAAATCACAGTTTTGCATACAGGAAGGACAAGATTAACACTACTGTCACCTTCCTGGAAACAGAAACACCCATGGACACCCAGGTGAGTATGGCTCATTAATAGAAAGGAGTAAAAGCCCACAGTACAGGGAAAATCTGCCAGAGCACAGCGCCAGCACACTGCAGTGCAAGAATAACGGGATGCTCTGCTCTCAGAACAGAAACAGTGAAGTGGCAAGTTAAAAAGCTTTAACACCAAATATATATATGCTGCTACTATTATATCTATAAAATTGCCAGGAGATTGACTTCATTAGGTTGCCTTGTCCAGAGAGAATTGAAATCATATGCACTGATGTGCAGCAGGAGAGCGGCAGCCTCCTGGCTCAGACACACAGACCTGCAGCTCTGGAGATAATGCCTTCAGAAAGAAAACAAAAACCACTTAAAACATGGATTTATACCAGAGATTCTCAAGCAGCCAAGAGCCAGATCTGCATTTCTGCACAGAGAAATGAGGCTCTGTCTCTACTCGGATCCACAGAAAGCATTCAGATGATTTTTGAAAACCAAAGGTACGTCTCCCTATCTGCACCAAGACATCTAAGTGGATTCATAACCACAAACTGAAGACCTGCTATTTTCATAGAATTCCACATTTGACTTCAATCTGGACCTCCAGGTGCCTAAATGCAAGTGAGATTTTAAAAAAAAAATGAAAATAGCTTAAATACCTGAAAGCATTTAAACTGATAGGCTGAACATACATAACATCACTCCATGTGCATTTGAAAATGCCAGAAAGAAACTGTGTAAATATGGCTCTAAATCAGCTGGGAAAGCATTTAGGGAAATCCCAAAGCTGGCTTTGAAGTAAAGGCCCACAAAAATAATGAAGTGCTTGAACACCATCTCATTCATTAAATGGCCACACAATACGCAGAACAGGGAGGGCTGAGGACATCACACAGGTAACCATAATCTAAAATAACCACCAGCATGCAACACCCCCATCTCCCAGCCCCTGGAATCCTCATGGTTTCCCCCATCACCTGCAGAGAAGTGCAATATTTGTGCAGGATACATCAAGTGGGGCTTCTGCACACCTCCCTCTCCATCAGCTGCAAGTAAAGATACCGACAACTCTACAGAAGCAATCTGTGCAGATAAGTGCTATGAGGAAACTATAAAACCAGAAAATCCCCTTACACATGGCACATGGCATCCTCAAACAGCACCAGGTTCATGGCAGGATTGACTTCATTGTAGCTGTCCAAGGCTTCCACAAGGGTCTGGTTCAACTCCTCCCAGGTTGGAACAGGCCCATAGCTAGGTTCACCAATACCTTTAGCAAAATGGCAATAAACATTCATCTGCTTGGTCTGCTCTAAGGTCTCCTCAATGTCCTGCCAGAGAAACATACACATATGTATGTAACAAATACAGAAATAAAAACTCAGCTCTCTGCCATCTTTCTAAGTACAGTTACCTAGCAAATGTCTTTTAATACCCATATAGTTGCACCTGCGTGTTAGAAAAGGTTAAAGAGAGCAAGAGGGAAAAAGGAGTAAAGAAAAAAAGCTCCAATAATGATAGCCTTCACTCTCACAACTTTTTGGAACTCATGAAAACTCAACCCATTGCCATAGGAAAACATGGCCACCAGGAAAGCTCTGCAGCCTCAGCCATAACATAGAATCATTTAGGGCAGAAGAGACCTTCAAGATCATCACGACCAGCCTGGCACAAAGGAGGCTTTGGGCAAGAAAAAAAAACCCAACACTTTGGACCCCATTAGCACGCTTTAGAGTGGAAAAAGAGGGCTTGTGCTCTGCAAGGGCTTTGGAGTCTCCAGCTCAGGACCTGGATCCTAAAGCGGTGCTTTAATGTATCAAAATGGGCATTTCATCCCCAAAAGAGATTTCATGCCGTGAATATCAGCCTTTGGTCCCTGCAGTGTGGCTCTGGGCACTAGAAAGGAAGCTCTGGGCACTGAAATGAGGCGTTGGGCCCTCACAGTGGTGGTGGCTGGTGGACAGGAGAGGAATTGGCTGTCAAAGGAGATTTTGAGCTCTAAAATTCAGACCTTGGCCTCCAGAGCAAAGCTTTGTCCCATTAGAGAACGTGGACATCAAAAGGAGGCTTTGTGCCCTAAAATTAATGCTTTATGCCATAAAATAAGACTCCAGTTCTGAAAAATAAGGCTGTAGGTGATGAAGCAATGGCTCTGGATCCCAAGTACAGGCTCCACAGCATGGCTTGGGTTGGAAGGGACCTTAAAGACAACCCAGTTCCAATGCCTTGCTGTGGGCAGGGCTGCCATCCACCAGATCAGAAATGGAACAAAGAGCAAGACAGAGGGGAAGGGAGCTCTAAAACCAGACTGGCTCAGAGCATGCTAAGAGACAGAAGAGCATCTGAGATGGATCAGCAAAGCAAACCTTCCAAGGTGCAAACATGGGCCCAGATGATCCTAACCAAAACCACGGCCATGCCAGCTGTGCCAGACCAGGGAACACAGAGGTGCCACCTCCACCACTCCCCCACACCAAGCAGAGGGAAATCTGCTGCAGCCCACATGAAGGAGCAGCTGAGCTGGGAACCACTGCTGTCATCACGTTAGCAGGCAGAGGGACGCCATCTCTTTTCAGCTGCCGTGATCTTAATGTGACATGCTGCTTGAAAATCTGGTTAGAAAAGGGAAAAAGCAAAATACAACCCTGCTGAGTCTATGGTTATTTTACGGAGATGACAGATACAATTTAGAGCGTAATACCATGGTAACCCTCTCAGAAGGGAAAGAAAGACAGCAACAGGGCTTCCTCTGGTGTAAACCAGCAGGGAATTCATTTTTAAAAAGCATAATCCACCACTCCATCACTGCAGAGACCTGTCTTCTTTAATCAAGGGTAAATTGCCTTGAGCGTACCAATCAATTTAACTCTGCAGTGCACGGTGGGACCCAGAGCATGAAAAGGTGCTACAGAAACACAAGGGAAAGTAGCACCGAACTTTAACCACAGATGCACCTCCCAGAGGGGGAAAGGAACAGATAACGATGATGAACCCAGATTAACTCAGATTATAGAGGATTGAAAAGTGATCCTACCCCTTAAACGGTAACACCAGCAACAGCAAATGACAGTTTGAGGTCAAGGAGCCAGGGCTGCCATTCCTGCAGCTCTCACCCGATCCTGGTCCCTCTCCAGCCTCTGCTTGCCCCTCACTCTGTACAGCCACTGCCAGCCTCTCCTGAGCACCAGCAGCTAGATGTGATAGTAAAAGTAAGCTGTTTATTACAGCTAGGCTTCACAGTGCTTGGTGAGCCTTCTGTAATTTTACAAAATGAGTGCCCGGGGGACCATAGATTTCAAAGCTCCATGTCTTTCTTCTGAACAGCAGAGAGGGGCATCCCACAGCCCAGACCCTACTGTCTTTGCAGGTCATCAGTGACCTGAAAGTGAGGAGAAATTGTCCCTGGTTGTTGCTTCTTTCTCCCCTCAGCCCACCCGTTTCCCCCCACTGCAGTCTCCAGCTCCCTGGAGACCTGTCCCCTCCTGGCTGGGCACACATCCACCCTGCCCCAGTGCCGCACAGGGAAGACTGGCTGACTTCTGCAAGGGACGGCAGCCCAGGTTTCATCCTACAGCCCTTGGGCAGCTGATGCTGGAGAAGCAGCAGCATCACTGAGTACAGTACTGGGGCAACTGGGGTTGTTCTGCTGAATGTCAAGCCCAGAGACAAAAATAAAGTGAGAACAGGGGATAAAATCCCACGCCGTAGGAATATGTGGAATTCCCCACATATATTTTCACCCAGAGAGTGGTGACACTCTGCAGAGGTCACAGGTTGCCCAAGGAGGCTGTGGACGCCCCATCCCTGCAGGCATTCAAGGCCAGGCTGGATGTGGCTCCAGCAGCCTGGTCTGCTGGTTGGCGACCTGCACACAGCAGGGGGTTGGAGCTGGATGATCATTGTGGGCCTGTTCAACCCAGGCTATTTTATGATTCTATGGTTTCCCTGACCTTCCCAAGTCAACAGAACAAGATGTTTCATTTCAGGGGACTTCAGGGCTGGTTTCAGTTTGAGATTAAGGCATTCAAACTGAGACATAGGTATCTATATGTGCCCTGGGTGCCATTTAAATCTATGGATACCTCTTCCATATCCAATGGAGCCTAGATAGCAGCAAAGCTCAAGCAGTTCAAACAAGGCATCCACATGGGGTAGGCCAGGCATGCCCAACCCACGGCCTGCATGCTCTCCCCATGGCCACCGCTGCCCTGTGCCATCACGGCAGCCCTTCCCCTCAGCACCAACCAAACCACGCTGAGCCATGAGCCCACGTGAGCTGAGCCCAGGGAACGCGTCAATATCACAACAGAGTCACACAGCCCACTGGTTTCATGTTTTTGTTGATCTCTTCTGTGTATGTTGTAATTATTATTATTTTTTTTTTGTTACTTTGTACACATTAACTAAAGTATATATTAATGAGGGCTGCTCCAAAAGTAATGCCTACTATTTCACCCTATTGGTCCATGACATCAGAGACAGACGTCGGTGGGTTGGCAGGAGAGGTTGAACTTTCCCACCAATATCCCACTCTATGTTGTTGCCATGTGACACACAGCAGCAGAGGGGCACTCTGACACAACAGCATCTGACACAGAAGTACAGATGAAGCAAAGGTGTTGAACTAAATTCCTCCACGTGGAAAAAATGGCACCCGCTGACATTCACTGACACTGAATAGTTGCAGAGACCAATCAGAGGATGTGAGCACAGTGAGGCAGTGGTGGTGCCTTACAGCAGTGGCACAGTGACAGTGGGCCACCCCTGCTGCTGCAGATTGTTACAAGCACGGCACGCAGGCTCTTGTTCACTGCTGGCAAAAATGCATAGTAATGGTGGCATGTGGAATAGCAGTGTTTGCTAGATGAGAATTTGCTCAGTGTTAGTGTGGTCTTTGTATCTGTTGTCATTTCCATGGAAATAAATAGGAGGCATTATTTTTGGAGTAACCTACATGTATGTGGCCTGACACAACAGCTCCTCATTCAATGAGGTCCAGGGAAGCCCAAAGGTTGGACACCCAAGGGGCAGGCAAATAAAGCAGAGGAAGGCACCTGGGACTGAGGTGGAGTTTCCTGAAGCACCAGATCCCCACACCTGAGCAGCCACACGAAATCAGCCCTGACCTGGCAGCTTGGGGAGCAGGGCTGCACACCCCAGCACTGGATTGACCTAGTTATCCTCACGTGCCTGGATGTGTGCCTCAATCTGGAGCCAATCCCCACCTTAGATCTGCACAGCATCAGTTTCCTTATCTGCCTGGCCAGACCATGCTGGTGTTCTGCTATTATTTGGGGTGGACACCTTCTGGAGTCACCTACAGCTGCCACCCAGCCATGCAGGCCAGAAGGTAATGGGTACAGGAGAAAGGACACAGAAGCAACAAGTTCCCATATCCGCCTGTCAAAAGAATCACAGAATCGCTCAGGTTGGAAAAGACCTTAAAACTCGTTGATTCCAACCACGACCTACCCAAACTACCTAACAGCCCTCCACTAAATCCTCTCCACTAAATTCTCTGCTAAATTCTCTCTAGCCCTTCTCTTGTTGTTGACTTATTTATAAAACTAGCTTTTCTAATTTTCTCCCTGCACAGCTTTACTGCATACCTGTAAATCATCATAATTAGCTCACCCACTCTTCCAAAGACCATAAACTTTCCTTTCGTTCTTGAGATCCAGCCAAAGGTCTCTGTTCAGCCAGTTCAGCCTCCTTGCCCATCGGCTCATCTTCCACAGTGTGATGGTCAGCTCCTGCACCTTTAAAATAACTTCCTTAAAGCATTCCCAGCCTTCCTGGGCTCCCAAGATCTCCAAAACTACCTCCCAAGGAACCCTCTCAACCATGGTCCTAAAGAGGTTAAAGTCTGCCCTCCAGAAGATCAAGGTGGCAGTTCTGCTGACTCCCCTCCGTGGTTCAGCAAAGATCAAGAATCCAGCATCTCACGATCACTGCGCCCCAGACGGCCTCCAACCTTTACATCCCCCACAAGACTTTCTCTGTTAACAAACATCAGGTCCAGGATTTTGCCTTCCCTCATTGGCTCTCTCACCAGCTGCATCAGGAAGTTATTTCCCACACCCTCTAGGAACCTCCAGGACTGTTTCCTATCTGCTGTATTATAAATCCAGCTGATGTCTGGGAAGTTGAAGTCCCCACAAGAACAAGAGGGAGTGACCTTGAGACCTCACCCAACTGTTTATAAGGTGTCCTGTCCACCTCTTCATCCTGGTTAGGTGGCCTGTAAGACTCCCACAATAATATCAGTCTTATTGGCCTTTGCTTTTATTCTGACCCATCAGCTCTCAACCCTATCATCACCATCATTAATTTTCACACATTCACATTCTTTCTTAACATAGAGGGCTACACCACCGCCTTTCCTGCCTAGCCTGCCTCTCTTGAAAAGCTGGTAGCCATCCATCACAGCACTCCAACTGCGTGAATCATTCCACCACAGTTCCGTGATGGCAACCATATCATAGCCTTCTGACTGCAAACGGCCTCCAGCTCCTCCTGTTTATTACCCATGCTGCACACATTAGTGTAAAGGCACCTGAGCTCCTTTCGAGTGGCAGTAGCCCTAATATCCTCATGACCACGCTCAGGTGTTTCCACAGCCACCAACCTCACACCAACCCTCGTATTCTTCCTTCAAAAGGGTGAGTCGTCACCAAGACACAAGACTGTGGATCTTGCTAGCACAGCCCTCTCCTACAAGCGCTGCGACGTTACATGCAGGCTCTGTTCTAGTGACTCCAGTTACCTCCCACCCCCTTTGTACCTAGTTTAAAGCTCTATGAATGAACCCACAAATGAAAAGGTATTTTGCTGACTGTTGCTTTGGGGTAGTTTTCTTTTTTTGTGTAACACTCACATGCATGCAAGGTTCAAACCCAATCATTTTTCATTAGCTGCAACAATTAAGGCACAGGCTCCTAGAGTGTTTGTAATGAGACAATTAGCACAGGGCTCCTTGTCATAAGAGCTGTCAGGCAGTTTTGACAAAGGGAATCAAGCTGGGTTTGCAAGGCCTTACTTAAATGTTTAGGTACAATATTAATATCTATTATGGTATGATAATGACAGAGCCATCGGACAAACTGCAAACGGAGCCCCTGTTAACCACCTGTGCAGAACCAGCAATAACACAGCACACAGGCAGCAAGTTCCACTGCTGCAATTTGCATATGTTTTGTGCCTTTAACAGCTATCATTGGCTGCATGTATAATTACAGCATAGCTGGTATAACAACAATCCCCGAGTGCCTTCTATATATGCAGCTATTACATTATATATCCTGCTAACACATCCACTGTTTGATCGTTTGTCCGGGATTAAAAGGCATTACACACTGACCTACAGGCATTACATATGCTGATTCTCTCCTTCCCCAAAGGCTAAGGAAACTCAGGCAGCCCTGCTTTTCTTCTTTGTCTGAGGTGTTTTTTCATTCTGCTTTATTTTCACACCAGGGGTTGTGACCAAACAGCAGACAGCAAGGTGGGTAGAGAACTGGCTGGACCAGCAGGCTCCAATGTCACTGTTATCAGATCTACCTGGAGGCCAAGCAGCAGCATTGAGCCCAGGGTGGGACTGGGGGAGCAGAGAGGTACTACACCATGAGAGGCAGGAGAAAAGCTGCAGTTCAATCCACATGCAGGGGAAGACAGAGAAATGGGTTTGTTCAGGGTGAGGAAAAGGCCAAGGGGAACCCTCCTGCTCTCTGTGACCAGCTAACGGGCAACATAGAGAGGACTGAGTATTATTTCCTTTGGAAGTACGTAGCGAAAGGATGAGAAGCACAAACACCTCACAGCAGACTGAGTTTAACAGTACAGCGATGGCCATGGTGGCTGTGGGATCTTCAGTGCAGGGAACTCTGAAGTTGGCCCTGCTCGAGTCAGACAAGAGACCTCCTATGGTCATTTCAGAGCTAAACTACAAGATATAACGAATGTGTATCAACATTATTATATAAACACAGGGAAATGCATTCCCAGGGTTCAGAGCTTCACAACTTTTTTGGCAAAGCTAAACTTGGATATAAGGAAAAAGTCTTTCACAGTGAGGATGGGGAAGCCCTGGCACAGGTTGCCCAGGGATGTGGTGGGGGCACCTGGAGACCTTCAAGGCTCTGAGCACCTCATCAAGCTGTGACATCTCTGTTCATTGCAGGGGAGTTAGACTAGCTGACTTTTAAAGGTTCTTTCCAACTCTGAGGATTCTGTGACTCTATGATGTATTAAAAAAAAATAATCAGAAACAAATACCAAATAAAGGGCTTACAGAAAAACAAAACAAACAAAAAAAACAACACCTGAACCACAGCCTAAATAAACAAGACAAGACCAAGAAACCAAATTCCCTCCCTCCTGCATCTCTGTGATAAACTGAAAGCCATCTGAGCTCCTATCACTGTCGCTGCTCCAGAGGCTGGGAACTGAGATGTGGCAAGATGTTCTCTGATATCCCAGAGCCTTGACATGCTTCAAAGAGACCACAGTTAGAACTAAAATACGCATCCACTGCTTCTCTCTCTGAGAAGCTTCTCAAACCACAGGTTAGAAGCCAGAATTCAGTGTGGCCCACGCCAAAGCCAAATGCTGGTGATGTGTAGCTGAGAGTTAATGACAGGTCTGATTCTTCCCATGAATGCATGTGACCAAGTCACTAATTTGTTCAAGTTTCTGTTCTTAGATTTCCTACTGCTTGCCATCACTGCAGGGGGCATCCAAGCCTTTATTACCTTCTTGGTAAAATAAACATCAACAAGAACAGCTTTTGGGTTAGGGTGATTCAAACCTCATCATCTCAAACTTTGTTATCGGCTGGCAGCTTCTCCTCGGTAGGGAACTGGTTCTGGCAGTGATTCAGTCAGTAACTGAGAGCTGACTTGGAATCAAGCTATTTATCGATGCCTTGGATGTTACTTGTCACGTGTGGGTTGGGTAGCTGACCATGGAGAAATACAAGGATGTGCCAGTGCAGGCTGTCACACTGACACAAAGCCAGCACCGCTCCACCAACTAACAGTCACTTCACTAAGGGCTGACATCAGGAGCCCAACAACCCCTTCAGCTGGCCTCTTCCACAGCCACGCAGCCCAAACCCGCACCCCCTCCCACAGACACGGCTGGAGAGTAAACCAGCTTCAAACTGGTGCTCCTCACAGCCCTGGGGGATGGAATGCATCTAAAACCAAACATGGACTACACAGCGGACTGAGGTTCTTCTCTTTGCTCAGGAAGGACATCTGCTGCAACGCCGCAGGTGGGGAACACACACCTGCAGCTTGAAGCTGGGCTCCAAGCACCACAAAATGACAGCTGCACTTACTTGGAAGATATTGGAGAAGTCTCTCAGGTTGAAAATGTAGTGGAACTTGAGAGCCGTTGGGAGGAAAGCAGCAGCTACCCTCTGGTGCAGGCCCAGGGCCAGGGAGATGAGCTGCTGAGCTGACTTCTGTACAGCTTCTGAGAAATTCCTGCTTGCCAGGTGCTGCGCTAAGATGGTGCTGTAGATCCTGGACAGGGCGTCCTGCCCGGGGCTGGAGAGGGCGAAGACGCAGAAGTGACGCTGAGGAAGAGAAAGGAAGAATGGAAAGGTCAGGGGGCTGTGCAACCACCCCTGCGGCACCCAAGGCCCTGGGGGACTCGGTGTCTGTGCAGAATAAGGACACCTTCCATTTTCCAACTCTAACTTCCCAGCAGAGGAAAGTTGGCAAGTGACTTCTTTCAGCTCTCTAAGTGAGATTTTCAGCTGTATTCCACCATATATTGGAAGTTCAGCCCATCTGATGGTTTCACCAACTGACAGAGCATTGCCACTCCCCACACACTGTGTTTAACACTTAAGATTCAGCAAAGTTCAGCTAAACTCGTGTTGCAGCCTCAAAAATCTAACGCTGAGCGGTTCTATCTGGCAGCCCATTTGGCCTCACTTTCTCACTCAGTGCCTGCTTCCCCAAATCCTGACTTCTGTGGCTTCATCTGCTTTTCCAGCAGCCCCTGGCCTCCTCCCAACACTCAGACTGCAGTAACACTTGGCTCTCCCATCCCACTGAACCTTCCCTCCCAAAACAGGAGGACTACACCCATGCGATCTTTGGAAGGTGTCATTTCCCAGAAGACTGATATGGGACCTATCCCTCAGCAGAGGAGCTCATTTCCAGCCACAGAACTCTCCATTTTAACACAGAACAGCTAAAAGGAGCCATGGCTTGGACTGACTCCAGCCATGAGACTTCTCCAAGAAGCTGTGATGCAGCTGGGATGGGCAGAGCGGATGACTGTGGGCCCAGGTCAAGCCTCCAGCTCCAATAAAATCAAACCTGAGGTTTAACATCTCTTCTAAAATCTATATTTGCAGTACGTAACAAGATGATCTGGTGTGTGGCAACCAGCCCATGACAGGGGCTGGAACTGGGTGGGCTGTAAGGTCCCTTCCAACTCAAGCCAAGCTGTGATGCTACGATTCTATCACCAGCACCTGGTCATGTCTTTTTCTTTTGAAATACAGAAGTAGGTGTTCCTGTGACTGTTTCCTTTGATGGAACAGCAAAATGAGAGGGAAACCAGACAAGGGAATATGGGAAGGAGTCCACAGCCTTACCACTACAAATTTTGGTCACCCAACTGATTAATGCTATTTCTACTGATAAAACAACAGCAGCATCCCTGTCTGATTTTCCTCTGCCCTCATGCTCCAACAACGTCCTGTGAGATGAACTCAGACCTGCCCTGCTCTGGGCTCTACCTGCAGGCGTGGGTTGATGGTGAAGCTCCCTGCTGTTGGGTTCATGCACGACACATACTGCACGTTTGTGATCTCCTTCAGTGACAGCTTGGCCCTGTCGTACCTGCGGGCAAAACAGGCAGCAGGGTGAGCACGATGTCTGGGTTGGCTTCAGGGCTGCACTGGAGGCCCATGCACAATGTTCCCTATATCAGGGCTGAGAACATCCTTACCCCTCGCAGCGCTGCTGGCTACAACGTATAATTTCACTGATCTTCCCAAGCACTGTCACTGCTTTTTCTTCAAATTACCTCTGCCTAGAAAATGTTTGTTTTCTACTGGTTGAGTGCAAACAACATCAGGTGCTTGCAGCGAGGGCTCAGCAGGGATGCTGCATCCCCACGGGGGCTGGATCCATCACCTCCCCCTGCTCTCAGCACTACAGGACATCGATGCTGAGCATTCTCCCTCAAGACTACAGGCACACACCATGCCAAGAGCAGAGCCAAGAATGCCTCAGCGAGGCTGGGAGCAAGCGAGCTGCTGTGCTGGGAAAGGGCAAACCTCTGAGTGTGCCCCAGAATTCTCCAGTCCAGAAAGATGCAGTGGCAAACACAGTCCTGGAAGGGAGAATTGCACTGCACCATCCTCCAAAAAGCCATCCTGAAATCTGGGCCTGAACAAAGAGATCTGAGCAGTGCAGCCCAGGCAGCCTCCTACCAGTGCCCGTAGTCCAGGTGCTGCCTGATGAGCGTATGGGGCTGCACCGTCCCATAGGCATCCACTGCTGGCATGTTCATGTCATCAATGAAGTAGATGAGCTTCTTGGTGCCCAGAGGGCCGTAATTTCTGCCAGCCTTTTTCTCTAGAGGCTTCTCAAGCACACCTGCACAGAGGAAGAGACGCAAATGTAAACTACCAGAGGGTCATGGCTGAAAAATGAAACAGGCTCCCACCCAGCTCCATGCCACATGCAGCTGCAGCAGCCCAAAGAGCTGGGTGATGCAGGGCAGGCATCCTTTACTTCTATTAACAGGAGCCACACAGGTTCCCTGCTCCCCTCCCAGAATATCCAAACCTCCCCACAGTTTAACTACATATATCCAATGTCAGCTGCCAGATCAGCCTTCAGATTTCAGCAGGGTCATGCATGAGCAAGGGAAAGGACACAAAGACGAATTTATTGTTTCAGAGCTTTGGAAGATACTAGTTGGTTTTAGCAGAAGGCTGAGGTTGCATGTTGTACACTGTAAAACACGGTGAATATTTACAACACCAGGCCATGTTTAATAAAAACCATTTCACCTTTCTGCACATAACATCTCATAGCTATTGGTTCCTTGGATTCTGAGCTACCTTTACTGGCTCAGAAAGCGGAAAACCAAACAGAAGCAGCTGTTTTCTGCTGGGTGTGATGGATTCTCTCCCATGGATTGACTTGGAGCACATTCTGTTCTTAGGGGCTCACTGCTACCAGACCCAAGAGCAGAATTAGTTCCATTTACAAAGGCTGGGTTGTCAGCACATCTATAGCAGCACAGCAAGCAACAATTCTTTGTAATTAGGGAAGACCTGCAAACGCAAACGGGACTGCAAACTTCAATAAAACTCTCCTTGTTTAAAGTGTACATTTAATCCGATCATTACCATGTGCACAAGTTATTAAGGGAGATTTATGTTCTGTTTTTTGTTTTTGGTTTTTTTTTTCAAGCTATGAGTTATATATGCTTTAAAGCACCATTTGTTCTGGGTTGGTTTGCACTGCTCTGGTGCACTTCAGACAGCTTTTCTTTCCCACTCCTCAAAACTCAGTCCATTTCTGGTTGCAGACAGTTGCTGCACAAAGGAATGAACTGAGCTGAGAAAAATGATGAATCTTGCCTCAGTGGAGCATCTTCCCCCCCTTCAGTAATCTCAGATTTGAGATGTCTTGTAGCAAGTTAAATTAAGTGTTTCAAATAAGCATTTAATTTAAATTTAATTAGCCCTTAATGAACATATAAAATCAGCCCTTTTTGAGGTTACACAAGTATCCAGGAGATCCATCACACTGAAACACAATTACTGGGGATCAAATGACATGTTGGTGAAAGATGCTTTTTAGCTTGAAGCCACATCCCACAGTAACAGGAAGGGCCCACATCTCTACCTCTGTGATGCTACATACTTGAGCTGGAACCTGGAAGAAACAATCTCTGCAGATGGGACTTTGCAGGCATCACTGCTCTATATGCTGCCTGCTGATGGGGGTGGGAGAGGCACTTAGCCTAAGAAACTGCTGACTTGAAGGTTAGGGTCTTATCTTTTCTTAAGGAGATCTAAAAAAAAACAAACAAACAAAAAAAAAAACAACAACAAAACTGCTTTGTATCCATGTTTTACAAATTTCAGAGGTGCCTGCTGGGGAAAAAAGCAGCCAACTGACAAACTGCACCGAAAGGGACAAATGAACTCTAAAAATGAGCAGCTGGGAAGTCTGCCGAGCAGCATAAATCATGCTTCCCAACACAAGGCATGCAGCCATGCCTTCATCCCCGAGCAAGATGACTTGTTCCCCTCCACAGAGGAGGAGTGTCCCCATCTCAGACCACAGCTGATGGCTGCAGGAAACAGGGACACTGGCAGGGGCGTACGAATGGCAGCACTGCTCACAGTAGCTCAGCCCATCCAATGACTCCAGGGCATCCCAGAGAGAGCCCAGAAAGGAAAAATGGGACCAGGCAGGAGGAGAGGGAGCCCTCTGCCATCACCACGCTCCTGACAAGGTCTCAGTGATGCTTCAGGAATGGTGCTCTCATACAGGGCCAGAGGAGCAAAAGGACTTCAGGCTACATGGATCACAAAAGGGTTTAGAGGAGCAATATAAAGGAAGTGCTTTGCTTCATGGTGACCCCCAAGCACTCTTCAATTCAAAGCAAGCTGGGCTGTTCCATTCTGGGTTAATAAAAACACACAAAAGTAACTTTCTCTGTCTTTTGGGCAACTCAAAGTAAAAAAGCATTTCCAAAATCCCCCTGCAAGAATCCCCATCTTTCACTTTGTTTCTGAAGAAACCACACAGCAAACTGACCTTGCCTTGATCCCCAGGGCTCTGAGCCCCCATGCAGGCTGGGGGCAGACCTATTCCATGGGGGCAGACCTGTTCCATGGGGGCAGGCTGGGTTGCAGTGGGATGCAGAGGAAAACACCAGCAGCAGGTAGCCCTGGCTCCCAGCCTTGCCTATCTCCCTTCACACCATCCTCCTGGTAATTGGGATGCAATTCCCATCATCATATCCCCAGGACAGTTTGGATCCTAGCCAAGAATCCTATCTTATTCTGCATGGTTTAAATTCAAGCATCTTAAAGACAAACCTCAAGTCAAGAATGAGCTGCATGCTGTGCAAAATAGCAGCGGATTTAAGCATATACTTCAGCACAGCCCTGAACTGGAATCATCAGTGTTCAGAATTCAAATTCTCATGTTGGAAAACGTCATCTACCATGAAACCAGGGCTGCATAGTGCCAGCACAGAGCACACAAACCAAACAAAACCTGTAGGTGACCAGGCAGCTCACCTAGGGTTTCCTCTCCAAGGTGCAGTGCGTGTCCCACTCCGAACCCTACGGGATTCCTGGGCATCAGGTACCGTGCTAGAGGAGCTCACAGAACCACAGCATGTTTGGGTCGGAAGGGACCTCCCAGCCTCCCAGCCTCCCTATTGCCACGGGCTGGTTGCCCCCCACAAGCTCAGACTGCCCAGGGCCCATTCATGGCCTTGTGCACCTCTGGGCAGCAGTGCCAGGGCCTCACTGCCCTCTGAGTAAAGAATTTCCTCCTTACATCTGACCTAAACCCCCCCTTCTAGTTTAAAGCCTTTACCCCTAGTCTTTTCACTATCTGCCCATATAAAAGGCCATCTGCCCACTGCCACCCCTCTGTTGATGCAGCCACAAAAGTCCCGCAGCTCCGCTGCCGCCTCACCTTGCAGCATGGCAGAGGTGGTGTAGTAGTTGAACGGGACCTTCTTCACCACGTACGCATCTGTGTCCAGAGAGGAGAGTTTGTCCCCCACCAGCACAGACTTCCCAGTGCCTGCACTGCCCACCAGCATCACTGGGCGCTGGCGCTCCAGGAGTCGATCCATGAAGTACCGCAGCCGGACCGTCTCAGTTGTGGGCACGAGGCAAGCCTGAGGGCAGGGGGGAACAAGAAGGTGAGCAATTCCCATCACTGACAACCTACAGCCACGCTCTGGGGAGCAGAAAACCTGGGAGAGGTGGGAATGGATGAGGAGACTCCAGTTTGCAGACCACACCTGGAAGGGGAATGATACACAGCTGCCAGCCATTAAAATTAAACTAACTGTGCAGATGAAACCCTGACAGCTGGATGCTGGCAGCAGCATCTGGATCTCCCCACAAACACACATACTGCTAAAACGGTAACGACTTTTTCAAGTCATCTGCTCACAGCAGCACTTCCAAAAGGAGAGGAAAGTGTAGCTGGCAAATGCAGCTCTCTATCTGCAGACATTTTTCGCCTAGCTCACAAAAACATCTCTGTTTTGAGATAGAACAACAACGTGGTGTTGTGGGGGGCTTCATCCCAATGCCATCTCCCTGCTCTTGGTGAGCTGCCACCAAACCCACCTCTCTGCACATAGGTTGTATGTGAAAGGCCAAGGGAAGGTGATCTGCACAGTCCAAGCACTGTAATGAAAACTGGATGATTTAGTTGTACCTCACGCAGAAATGCATTTTTATTGAGAAGAGCCTGATGTTTAATGGTGCATCATCCCAAAGCCTGCTCACAGTCACCAAACGCACAACCAATCCACACAAGGCACACAAACCTGTAATGGCACTTCTGGATCAAATTCAAACTGGGGGATCAGTTTAGACCAAGGCTCAAACTTCTTTGTTTCTGGATCGATGTAAAAGTCAAAGACCGTTCCCTGAGAGGGAAACTTGATAGTCTTGAATTCTGCCACCCACCACTTGCTGAACTCCACTCTGTAGTCCACAAGCTGTGAGACAAAAAGGGAAGAAGATATGCTGATCTGTAGGAATTCATCAGTGCTGGAGAATGTTATCAGCCTCAGCCCACCAGAGCAGGATTGGTCCTTAAAACACATTCCACAGTATAATGGTCTTATTTTTTTTCCTATTGTTAAGCCTAATTTTTCATTTCCACCGTTTCTTCTCATCGCTCCTATTTTCTCATCTAAATAATTCACCCTCTGTGTTGATCACTCTCACAACAGATAGATGGATCAATCTGAAAAAGAGCAATACGTGCCTGTGACTAAACAGACCACTTGATTGATTTGTGGTGCCTGCTTCTTCCAACAGACAAGGACACAACATCCGTCTACACCGGTGGCCGTGGTTAGTCAAAGCATGCATACTAAAGCTTTTCCTCATAAATCACAGCACTCTATTAATATCAGTCGTTGTCTTCTGGCTTCTTTTAAACCACGGCGTTCTGGAGCAACAGGACTGTGCCAATATACTGAGGCAGCAGAAGGAACCGCGTGCCCTCAGCTCTGCTTTCTTGTTGTTCCTCGTTATGCCCTTCCAAGCATGGAGATTTTCAAGCATTTTGAATTTTACAAGAGCTCATTTCAGTGCTGGTCCAGGACTTGCAAAATGTGCTCATCTTTCTCCTCTGACAAGGATCTCCTGTATGACAACAGGCAGATCAGGGGTATTTCAGCTCCCTGCCCCAGGGAGGAGTTGCAGGGAGGGAGGGAAAGATGCTGTTAAAAAGATGTCTGTGAAACACTGGATGCAAAATTCATCCAGCTTTAACAGTTCAGAGTCTTCCTGGGGCATCTATGGCACTCTCCCCACATAGCTATGCCACATGCCTTCCCAGGCCAGAAACTGGGACTGCCAGAACATTGCCTCCATGCTGGTAAATCTCCATCAGGGCTCGAATTGCCACCAAACATCCTCTGTGAAGCTCCCTGAGCCATCACTCATCAAAAAGCCTAGAGAATCCTAAAACCAGCTTATCCGTATTCCTGATTTTGCATCCTCGTGCTGTTCAGAGAAGGGGAATAACTGTAACTCTCCATTCTCCCATTGTCACAACCGCCCAGTGCCAGCAGCAGAGCAGCCTTCAGCAACAGGGACACAGAGCAGTGCTGGAAGCCCTCTTGTGCCATTGCCCTCACTCCTGCAGCCCAAGATGCCTGCAGCTGCATGGATTCCAGCCCCAGTCTCACTGCCAGGACAGCCTCCAGCTCGAACTGCTTCCTTAATAACAACCCTGCATGGATTGCCACTGATCTCAGAGCCTTGAAATGGCCAATTTATCATCTGGTTTTGTACAGGGCCCTGCTACCCACCACCACATGCAGAGCAGCGAGAAGCCTTCCCGACTCTTTGCTCCTGACATTTCAGTAGCAAAAGGTCAACACAAAGGGCCCCTTCAATGGAAAGCAATAAACAGATTTTATATTGGATCATTTTTCATCAGGCTTCCCCACGCTTGGACCGCCGTACCCTCGCTCTCTGCGCTGACATTTACAGAGCATCAGAAGCAGCCCCACGCTGGGTGGCATCCCACAGGGCCGCTGCGTGCATCCTCCTGCAGCCCTCACCAAGCTCTGGGAGCCCACCAGGCCCTGGCAATGCAGAAATGGCTGCAACAGTGCCAGGGGTGCAGGAGCAGAGCTGTGGGGTGGGGGACATGGCACCCATCGGCCAAGCAGCTGCGTTCTAGCCAGCTTGCCGAAGGAGCTGTGAGCTCCTGTGGTTACACAGCAGTCTGCACTGCTAGAGCAAACACAGTGCTTCACATTGGAAATTGAGGGGTTAAGGCTTCCACAAGGACCACAAAAGCCATTCTCATCCAGCTCACACAGTACCAGGAGACACGAGGGCTCTTGGTAAGCACCAAGTCTGGCTTTAGTTGCCCATTACTTCCCAAAGCTCCTTGCTATGAAGCAAATGTGAGCAGTCCAGCAGGTGTTTCTGGCCCGTGGTAAGACACACTGTTCTGAGCTGAGCCTTGTAGCTGGGAAATGGGGCAGAACAAGGGACCAGGGGGGAGAGAAATGTCCCTTTATCCTCTGCTTCCCCAGGGCAACTCTAGAGAAGATCCTTGCAAGTCCCACCGTGTTCCCACACCAAAGCTCCCACCAAAGCCACTGTGTTCCAGCTCTACTTTGAGTACCAGGGTCTGAAGAGGGAGTTTAAATTATGCACTATCACATGATGACCTTGAGAAAACTCAGTCTTACAATACTACCATCATGTGAGGAATCACACCCACCTCATCTAATGCAAACTGATGGAAACAGAGGCAGACAGCTGCAATTAATCTATAGGATAGATGCGCTGTGGGAAGCAGCACAGGGAGGAGTGCCCTGCCTTCCTCTGCCTCTCAGACAGGAACATACTGGGACTGTCAGAGGCGGTGGTGATACATGGCCTGATAAACTCTCCTTCCCAAGAAAACCCTGATCTCTAGGTTGTGCCCTCAAGCACTAGTCTAGGGTCCAAAAGCTTGACTGTGGCCAGCAGCTCACTCCAGGGAACCAGCTGCCTGCCCAGAGGGAGCTTCCACCGCCACCCACCCCAGTAGCTGGCCAAGCAGCTGTGTGGCTGCTCCTCTGCACTAGTGCAGGGGCAAGGGAGTCGAGATGTCCAACAGCAGTAGCAAAAGCCTTGGCCAGACACTAAGAGACCCACACACTCTAAAGAGGGACCCTCTTTTCACATTTCATTTACAGTTATTGCAGATTTTCAGCAGCCACATAACAATTCTGGCCGGACTGAAGACTTAAGCACCCAAAGGGCACCACATCTTTGATCCTGTCTGACAGCCCTCCTCCAGCAAACAAAACCTTGGGGAAAGAGCACAGCCACTACTTCCACCTAAGAGGACACCCATAATCCCTGGGGCACATTGTGCCCTGCTGACCACTTCTCTTTCTGACATGGTTTTATCAGAAATTGAGGACTACCAGCTGCTGACACACACCTCTTTTTAACAAAAGCCACTGGTGCCAAAGGACCGGCTGGTTTGTGTCAGAGTACAATGTCTACCCATGCAATCTGATGGCTGAAAGGCTGCTCAGCTGATGAATCCCCTAATAAACCACACTTAATTTCATCTCATTAAGCCTATCCACAGGTCTCTATAAATTAACTTTGTGTTTCTCCCCATTAAAACACGCCTGCATGAACAAACATCCTTTCATTGCTTGACCCCTACACCCTCCCCTTTCTGGTACTATGGAGGTCATTTGCAAACAGATTGGTTGTATTCACATTTCTAATTCGATATCATCCACATGCAAGCCCCAGGAAGCCAGCATTACTGATAGAGAACTACATGTTGGAAAGTATTAAGGGGAAAAAAAAGAGGGAAGAAAAAAAAAAAAAAGAGAGACATGCATAGAAGACTGATGAAGCAGCGGCTTCTCATTACCTGGTCTTGAAACATTGATCCACCAAAGGCCCAGACAGCAGCAAAGACAAAGTAAAGTTCATACAGCTCCTTGGGGCAGTCGGGAGGAGTGTTCTCCTCCGTCAGGAGGCACTCAAGGAGGTAGCACAACATCTGAACCATGCTCTGCTCAGGAATGGGAATAATCTTCTTAAACCTGAGGGATGGAAATTGAAAGCATGGGAAATGTAATTGGGTCCAGCACTACAATCGCTCACAACACAGGAAGATAAGCCTAGAAATTCTTTTTTCAGAATATTAGCATTTTACTTTTTTTCAGTGCTTGTCTTATTCACGAGTACAGGGATAAAGAAAACCCCCATTCTCCTCCTCGGACCTGCTGGTGCTGGCACACACACAACTAATAACAGTAATCGGAAGTTTCAAGCATTTTAAAACTTTGATCCTCTTGAAAGAAGTAAAATGCAAGTCTTGCTAAAGGCAATGATTTCCTGCGAACACAGGGAGTTCAAAAGCGGTCAAATAGAGGAGTAATAAAATAAACCCTTTCATCTTGCCATTTTACATTCATTTAAGCTACACTTACAGAATTCCAAACTAATATTGTAGCAGAACTGAAGTCCTCCATAAAGTAATTATAGCTATTTGAAAGGTTGGTGCTACAATTTCTGAATTAAGCAAGCTACCAAAATACTCAGCTCAGGGCTGTCTGCAGCTGATCCTATGGATTTCACACTCTGACACAGCAATGTTCAGCAGAGTGGGAAACGTCCACTGGACTTTGCTGCTAGCAGCCACCGTCAGCTTCATTTCATAGGGAGCAGCTCCCTTCTGCCTCCTGCCCAACTCTAATTTCCAAAGGCTGCTGTCTTCATTAATTCAGACTCTTCTGATAAGTCCTTATTTTGATCAATTAACACTAATGCTCAACTGCAGCCTGACTTTTTTGGTGTGTTCTTTTGTTTGGTTGTTTGTTGGAAAACGGAAGCAAGCAGAGGATGTGAGAAGCTTCCTTACTCAGATTTGTTGGGACTCTGCTTCGGCCAATTCTCATTACGTGAAGATTAAGAGTGCTCTTTTTCCCTTAATGATTGATCAAGAACCACAGGACTTCTCTGTGGGCCCCACCTGGGAACTAACTCAACCCAAGAAGGATCAGGGCCCTTCCAAAAGTGCAAGTTCATATGCATTGGGCAGTTGGCCAACTGTGAATACATCCAGGCTGGATGACTGCAGACTGATCTCATTTTGTTCAAGTGCATTGGGAAAAGAAATTCAAGATAAAACTGCCTCAAGAGCAATCCTACTTTCTCTCACAAACACGGGAAAAAAGATGGAAGAAGGAGAAAGGAGATCTGATCTCTCCACCACCCGCACTACAGACTGAAAACTCTTCTTCAGCAGTGGTCTAAAATCTGCTCTACTGAAAAACAACTTCTAGGGTGGACGTAGGTCCAGCCTGATGCTTTTGGAGTTTGAGAAGACTTTCTCTTTAGGACGTCCTGGATTTACTTTCCAAGGGACGCAGAACTGGCACAAGAAGTACAGGCACAACCAGATTAAAACAAGACCTGCCAATAAAGGAGGGCAGGAGTGTTGGCTTGTTTCATTGCTTCTCTGTGGTTAAGCCAGTGATGCTCGAAGCTCTTAAGGGGAAGGAGGAAACTTCTCCCCTCTGCTACCACATCTCACAGCCCCAGCACAGCACAGCCAGCGTGGGAGCAGAGCATGTCCTCCTGCCCTTGGGGAAGCAGTCACTGCAGATGGTACCTTGTCCTCAGGGTGTCCAGGCAAGGTGGCAGATACTTGTCAAACAGAATGGTCAGGTTGGCTCTTTCTGACTGGATCTCTCGCTTGTCAATCCAGCTGCTCACTGGAGGATTCCAGCCCAGATCTGCTGAGTTGATATACAGGATCCCTTTAGGGTGAGGAAAAAAAAATAATACTGAGGACACAACAGTGACCACTCTTGGCCTTCAGCAGAACTGCTCAGCGACTTTCACACAACCAGCTACACCTGGATGCCCCATCATGGAGGGCATCCACAGCCCAGGCACTGCTCTGCTGCTCTGCCCTGCATTCCCACCACTGTAACCACCCCTCATCACAGAGACAAGGCAGGCAAAAGCAGGCAGAAAGGGCTGAGGAGCTGTGCAGCTCTGGGCAGGGTGTGCCAGGTGGGCTCCTCAACACCAACACAGCAGGCATGGGGCCTCATGGGGGTGCCATCGCCACAAAGGCTTAACAGAAGTTTGACATCTGGTGGATGAAAATCTTAACATGAGCCAGCAGTGAGCTTTTGCAGCCCAGAAGGCCAACAGTACCCTGGGCAGGGAGAGGACTGTCCCACTCTGCTCTGCCCTCACGAGGCCCAACCTGGAGCACTGTGTCCAGACCTGGGGTCTCCAGCACAGGAAAAATAAGGAGCTGTTGGAGTGGGTCCAGAGAAGGGCCATGAAGATGCTCAGAGGGCTGGAGCACCTCTGCCATGAAGAAATGCTGAGGGAACTCATTCTGGAGAAGAGAATGCTCTGGGGAAACCCCACTGTAGCCTTCCAGTACACTTAAGGGGCACATAGAAAAGCTGGAGAGGGACTCTGTGTCAGGAAATGTGGTGATACAGCAAGGGGGAATTATTTAGATCTAAAAGAGGGGAGATTCAGGTCAGATGTGAGAAAGTTCTCCTCCCCAAGGGTGGTGAGGCCCTGGCACTGCTGCCCAGAGAGCTGTGGGTGCCCCATCCCTGGAGGTGCCCTAGGCCATGGATGGGCGCCGGGCAGCCTGAGCTGGGGGAGCAGCCAGCCCATGATACAGGGTGGGACTGGATGGGCTTTAAAGGTCCCTTCCAACCCAGTGCTATGATTCTGCATATACCCCTAGAAATGTCCACTCTTCAGTGAATTCACTTCACAATCCTTCTGCAGAATAAATGCAAAGAAACACTAACAGTGAAGGGACACAACCTAGACAACATGATGACATCTCCTGACTGACTCAAAGTCAGAACGTGGTCCTGCTCGAGTCATGTTATTGCTCTGGGCCTCAGTCCCCTGAATATGAAAGTAGAAGACACCTTCGCTCCCTCCTCTCTTGCTTCATGCACTTTTCCTGAAGATCAGAGGCAATCTGGAATATGGATTGTCCATACAGGGCCCTGCACAGCTGCAGCACTCAGCACTGCTGCTGTCATCATCCAGCAGCATCAGAGAGCTATGGTTACATCTCCAAGACGCACGGATTTGGGTTTAGGATCCTCAGTTTGCCCACGTGCTTCAGGGATACGTTCTGCCCATCAAAGACAAGCATGATCACAAGTTGGGAACTTCCAGTGGGATCCAACAGAAGTCTGGTGAATGGCAATGGATCCCAGCTTGCCCCTGCAGCACCCCAGGGTGAGGTCAGGCCGGGACTCACCTGCTCTGGACACGGTCGCTGGGGTGGCTGTGCGCAAGTGGCTGATCTCAAACAGCAGTCGCATGGTTGGGTTCAGGGGGATTCTCTCATTGCTTGCCAGGGTCAGCACCTGCATATGGCACACAGACAGAGCAGCAGCACAATTCTGGGGTTAATGCATCCCCAGGAACAGGACTGACAAGCACTGAGTACTTTGCACTCAAAGCTTGGTTGCTGTCATATCGGCTCCTCCAAGCACAGCAACTGATTTCTAGCAGAGCAATGATCCCTCTCTTCCACAACTCAGAATCAACAGTACTCCCTTGGGGTGAGAGAAAAGGTGCATAATTATGCCCTATTCTCTACCTTTAAAGGGTCTGCAGTTATTGTCAGGACATCGTGGTTACTCGTGATTCCAGTTTCCCAAGAAAGGGAAATTCCCATGAAAGCATGCTATTTTCCTCACATATCGTTTTCTTAATGCAACATTGTTTGGTATAGCTGAAAAAAAGTCCTATCATAACTGCATCATTCAAGGAGGTGTTACTTCTGTGTATGCATTTCTCCCATGCTGAGCCACACCATGCAGTTCAAGCAATGTCTGCTGCTTTAATTTATTTTAATTACCTTATTATCATCCATCACTGTATTAAGAGACTCAATCCACATCGGATCAATATCTCCATCTAGTACCATCCACTTGGGGCCATCGTGTGTGATGTTGGCCAGCTCTCTCATGATTGATGAAAACAGCCCTGGGAAGATGACATGAATATCCTGATGAACAAATCTGCCACCTGCTCTATTTTCTCTAGCATCTTGCTAAAAATTATCATAATTAATGCTTTCATCTTAAGCATTCAGAGCACCGTGCACCTGTACATGTTTTAAGTAATAAATACTTCTGTATCACAATATGGGTCTAGTCTGCTTTGAAGGAATCATTATGTTATCAGCCAGCATCACTTGAAGATGACTGCAGACCTACACACGAGCTTCATTCCCACTGAGAATAAGGGGTATGAAAAGGAAAAAGGAGATGCTGAGAGGCAAAAGAAAGCATGAGTTACACAATGAAGGGAAAACCATTTGAATCTGCCTTGGAATTTCTTACGTTTCTTTTTTTTTTGTGGCTCAAAATATTTCAGGGAAATCAAGATGCATTAAACACTGGGTCATGGCTTTAGTGAGATTGAGGGGAGAACAAGCAGGGGATGGCATTGAATGACAGAACAAAATGTCAGTAAAATCAAGGAGACAGAGAGGATGCAGTGTCTCGAGGGGAGTAAATAATGAATGTTAAGAAGAGCAAGGAGGCTGGGAACAGAGCAGCAGTACTGCAGAGCAAACGGAAACTCCACGAAACCACAGCTCTGTTCCACACATGGAAACACTGAGGGAGATGCTGGTCTCCATGAAGAAACATCAGGCAAACATGAAAGAAAAACAAAGCGTCTCTCCTGATGAATTGTTAACAAACACACTTCTTTCCTCCAAGAGAAGCTACTTCTTTGTGACCCACACCAGGAATGGACAGTGGCATTACATGACTGAAAATTAAGCCTGCACACAGCAAATGCAGAAGAGTTCACCTGATTTTGGTATCTCAGTCTGAGATTAAGTCACAAAGGGGGACTCCACTGGCTCTGCCTCTAAGCAGCCACTCACATGTTGAACATGTGCCACGCAAACTGCCCCTGAATCTGCTCCAAGATCATTAGTATCCAAAATATCGACTGTCTCAAAGCATCAATGCTCTCCTCATATGCTCTGTGACAGCAGCAGAGAGAAAAGTGCCTCTCCTAACCTTGTGCATCCACACCACAGAGCTGTCAAGAGGCTTAAAAGAGGAGCTTGATTTTATAAAGCACACTTTTAGGGCTCCCTCGTGGGACCTTCCACCATCTAACAGGTACAGCCTTTTCAGCTCTCAATAATGAACAGTGATGAGATGACAGCATCACCTCCTGTTGGACTGTGGGAAAAATCTCCTTGCTGCTATTTGGCCAAAAGAAACAGAACTTTCAGGAATGGCCAACACAAAAAGTGTTTGCCTTTAAATCTCAGGCCAGAATCATCTATGCTCCCTTGAAATGTTGCAGGCCAGGCAAGAAAGAGTGCATGCCTTTACCACATCCTGTGCTGCTACTCCATGCCACCTGCAGCCCTCCGTCTGCTGCTGCAGCCTCCTGCACAGCTCTGCCTGCATCCCGCACTTCCCTCCCTCACTTTCCATTTAGGGTCCCTAATTACAATTAAATGAAATGAGCCCTGACATTGGAGCAAAGCGGGGCATCGGGAGGGGTCCGTGGCAGGGAGAGGTGGGTGACAGTTTGTCTCCTTATCTCTGATGAGATTCTGGCCGAGCATGATTGATGGCAATGCCTTTCTCCCAGACCAGCTGCAAATGTAAATCAAAACTGCGTTCCTGCATTGAACAACCAAGATTTGCCTGTGACCTTTCAGCCAGTTTTAAGCACATGGCTTATTTTCCTTGGGAGTGATGACGACTGACAGTCTGGCAAGTCCTGGTGTACTGCAGAGATCAGGGAGCAACTTGGTGGAAAATACTGTGGTGGAAAAGCATCACTTCCAGGGCTGGCGTGTGTGTTCTACCAGCAGTAAAAACTCAGGGCTGGCACATGCTGAGGGGCCCCAGCACTCATCTCTTTTGTCACTGGCACAGCTCACTCCAGCTTATCTGTCCCATTTAGGAACTGGTAACTGCTGGTCTTAAGGGACGTGACACTCTCAGGGCAATAGCATAAAGCAGGCTCATGTTACACTTCCCATCTGACAACCAAATAGCTGAAACATCCTACAAATCCTTTCAACCACAAACTCTCACATGGGTGCGAGCAGCAGACAAACGCCAGGCTTTGCAACCTGCACACAAGGAGTCCTCCTACATTGCTCAAGAAGTTCATAAAAAAAATTAAAACCCTTCTTTATCCACCCATTCAGGGAGAAAATACACATACCGTCCTTCCATTCTCTTGTCGCCGGGTTTATGATGCCAAAAAGCTCATCGTTGGTGACTGCTTTGGGGTTGAGGTCTGTCCAGACAGGCCGTCGCTTCATTATCTGGTAAGTCCTGTTCAGAGACCTCATTACCTGCGACTTGCCCGTGCCTGCATTTCCCACCACAAAGACAGAGTGCCGTACTGTCAGCAGCTCCTCCAGCTGCACCACCTGAAAAAAGCATGCCCAAATTTCAGACAACGATGCCATACTGAAGTTCAGACTTATAAAGCAGCTTCTGCTGAGCCTTTTCTTTAGAAGGATGTGACCAAGATACGCAAATGGGGTTGGCTCCAGTTTGATCTCGCCACTCTGATCGTGATGGTTGAGAACCTCAGACTGCAAATAAATCACCAGCACCATTTTGCCTGACCAATGGTGGCCTCCTATGACTGAGTGATAGCATCAGTAGACAAAGAAGAGCAACTGATATCATCTACCTGGACTTCTGCAAGGCCTTATCTATGATGTCACACCACATTCTTATCCGTAAATTGGAGGAGAGATACAGATTTGAACGATTTGAACTATTCAGTGGGTAAGAAATTGGTTGGATGGTCACAGCCAGAGGGTTGTGGTCAGCAGGTCTGTCTAAGTGTAGATTGGTGATGAGTAATGTCTCCCAGGAGCCAGTCTTGGGACTGATGCTCTTCAGTACAAGAAATATGTGGAGCTGTTGTAGCGTGCCCAGAGGAGAGATACAAAGATCACCAGAGGGCTCCAATCATCTCTTATGAAGAAAGATTGAGGGAGCTGGGTTTGTTCAGCCTGGAGAACAGAAGACACCAGGCAGTGGTCCTCCAGTACTTAAAGTAAGCTTGTAAACAGGACAGAGAATGACTTTCTACACAGTCGAATAGTGATAGGACAAGAGGGAATGGCTTTGAATAACAGAGGAGAGATTTCGGTCAGTCATCAGGAAGAAATTCTTTACTCAGAGGATGGTGAGGCCCCAGCACTGCTGCCCAGAGAGCTGTGGGTGCCCCATCTCTGGAGGTGCCCAAGGACATGGACGGGCCCTGGGCAGCCTGAGGGGCAGCCTGCACACAGCATAGGGATGGGACTACAAGATCCTCAAGGTTCCTTACAGCCCATGCTCTTCTGTGATTTTGTGATTTATACCTTATAGCTGCTGGCTGACAAAGCTCTGCTCTCTAGGGGTCATGCTTTCATCAAGCAACAAGGTTTGGCCCCTTGTAAACTCAGGGACTGAGTCAGTGCTGGCTTTCTGCACAACTGCGTCAGAACCAGCATAGCAAACTGTCTCCTCCACCAACGTCAGACCGAAAGGGGAATTCTGCACAGAGCCACCTCTGCGAAGGCAAAAATGGTTGAGGAAAACCACAATTTGATGGCAATGTAGGCACAGCTGATTATTTGGTCTTACTTTGAGCACAAAGTTGTCCTCAGCCTGCAGCCGGAGGTCCAACACAGCCTGCCTCACAAACGACTCAAAATTCAAGTCACGCTTCCGAGGCACATCCAGTGCAGGGAACAGGTCCCCAATCAGCCCCATAAACACGGGCACGTCATCAGTCACTATCTTGGGGATGTTGAAGTCACGAAGAGAACGCATCAGAACCTGGTCTTCAGGTCGCCCTGGGTCATCTCTCTTGAGGGAACCAGCAACAACCAGCACTGACTTGATGGCACGCAAGCCCCAGTCATAGTGATCCTAAGCAGGAGAAAAAGGAAGGATGAATTTATGTTTAGACACCACACTGCCATGATGCCATGAAGGGGGAAGAACTAGTAGCTCTGAACAGCCAGACAAGCCAGCAATAGAAATATGTCCAAATCTGATATTTGCATTGTGCCCAGAAGCCTCCTCCAGACTGAGCTACCTGATTTCTTTCCCGGATGAGATTTTTTTCAGGGACAGCATTAAAGAGTCAGATAATTCAACTGCTTCTACTACCGTGGGGACTCAATGCTGGCAGCAGAACAGCAATAGGACTTGCACTGAACAAGACCTAAGCAATTTGCTCCACCAAAATAATGAAACAACCTAAAGCAAGTCCAGCCTAGCCCGGATCTGCACAAGTTAATGAAGTGAAAGTTGTGTTAGTACATTATGAAGCCCCAAACACCCAGGTTTCTCCATTACAAGGTTACCATGTGCAGCATGTTGGCATGTTACAGCTCAGAAGCAGCACTGAGCTGTAAGGGCATCACTGGAAAAGGATCACAAAGAGGTATGAGAGGAGCTCTCAAGCCAGGAAGTAACTTCTTATGTTCTTTCTTTGTCCACAGCCTTTAGACAGCCCAAGACCCCCTTCAGCCTCCAGCACAATTGCAGTCACTAAAGAACAGCTGGGAAGCTTCAATCATGGAGCTGCAGTGGCAAAGCATTGTGTTCTGAGCAACTTTTGGGATCAGAGTGCTCCTCTGCTCCGTGCAGCCATGGAAACGGGCTCACCTGCTTGGACAAGAGCTCCTTGCACAGCTGGTACAGAGTAATGAACTTCCTGGCTAACGCACGGGCCTCGATGAACCCCTCAGCCACCAGCATGATTTCACAGATCAGCTCAAAGTCCGGCACAACCATTGCGCATGGCCTAGGAGGACGGGAGGGAGGAGAGCAGAACCTTTGACTACAGGTCTTATAAAGAGGGGACAGGCACAGTTTGCTGCCTACATATTAGTATGGTTTGGGCTTGAATTCAGAGGATGTAATAAAACAAACAGCCTACGCTACCAGCTGTTCTGATCACAGCAGGCTGTAGATGATCTTTAACCCAAATCATTCTATGATTCTGTACTGCAGCTTATGCCACCCCAAAGACACAGAAGCTCCCTCTCCAGCTCTTCCTGAGTTTATATGAGCTCTGTCCTGAGCTGAAACAGAGGGCTGTGTTGAACCTCACCTGAAAACATTTGTGTCAGCGCTGATGGGGAAAAAAAAAAAAGAAAAAAAAAAAAAAAAAAATCAGTCTTCAGAAGAAAATATCGTTGTTGAAATCTCCTTTCTACAATGGTTTGTTTCCAGGCAATAGTGTTATCCTGATGGGTAGCAGAGCAGATGCTGAACCTGCTGAATCAGCAATAGTGAATACTGCGTGATGCTCAGAAAAGGATAACACCAGTGGCTTGGTGCAGGAACCTGCAGACAGACTCAGATTTGGGCCTCTCCCCCACCTTCTGCAAAGTCTTAGCACTGTGCTGAAAAGAGGATGGGCCCCTCCCACTGCAGGCAGTGCTGGTGTGGGAGCAGAGGGGAAGAGAGCTGAGGGTGGGAGCCCTGTGTGTGCCCATTAACCCCACGTCCAGGTAATGTGCCAGAGGAAAAATGGCCATCCAGGCTCACAGACGTGTGATAATGAAACAAGTGGGATAACGAGTCCCAGAGCAGAGCAGACAGAGGCTGCAGCTATCTATCTGAGACAACTGTTCCACAGGAAAGTGAGAGGGAAGGAGATCACAGAATCATAGAATAGCTTGTGTTGGAAGGGGCCCCCAAGGACCATCAAGTTCCAACCCCTCCATCCTGCCCTATCCAGCTGAAGGACCAGGGCTGTACTTCTTACAATATTCAGCTACTGAGAAATGAGCCAAAAGGCAGCAACAGCCTGTGTTTGCTGAGAACGAGGAGTCGATCTGCAGCTGTAAAAGGGCAGTGGATTTGCAATGCTATCTTCCAGAATTACTCCTGTGAGACAGGTCATGCACTGACTTCACCAACACAAAGCACACAGCTCATTTTCCCTGCCTCTATACTCCTGGTACTGGCTTCTTGTGCAAGGCAGAAATCTGTGATTCTCCAATGCATTTTCTCCAAGAAAACAAAGTCAAGCTTAGACATCCCAAAAGACAACTCCTGTCAGCCCTACACAGGCCACAAAACCTGGCCTGGACTCACCTGAAGAGAGCTTTTAAGTTCTCAGGTAGCTCAGTTCGCCCAGCATAACCAGGGTTCATGGTGATGAAAATTCCCACTGAAGGTACCAAGCTGATCTCTTCTCCAAGAAAACTGAAGGATTTCTTCTTCTCCCGTATTGCATCCTGCACACTCTTCACCTAGGAGCCAAGGCAAAACGTTGGTATGGCGTTCAGTACAAAGAAATACATTAGACGACGATGCCACACTCCTTACCCCTGGCCCCATGACAGACAGAGCTTACCACCGGTTGGGTTTTATTGTTGCTGTTTCACTTTTTTAATCAACCATATAAATATCTATATAGCATTTGGAGTACATCTGTGTGCCAGCATCAATTTCCCATCACAGCTAAGGTCTGACAAAGCAGAGAACAGAGCTGAAGAGACTGGGAAACAGGCAAAGGAGCTGAGAAGAGTTGCACTATTTCTCATAAGAGCAATGGGTGAGGAGCAGGAAACGGCCCCAGAACTTATCACTTGTTAAGTTTCTGGGATATCAGATGCTTAATTTAAACCAAAATTACCAGGCAGAAGCTGCAAGGCCTCCCCTGCCACCTTCACTTACTAATATTACATTTGCCTGATTGCAGCGCTGTCTTTCCCATTCCTTGGGTTCCAAAGAACCGAGTTTATTAAAGACCCATCATCTCTTCACCAACACAACTTAAGCAAGGGAGAAATCTATTTTCACCACTCTAACCTCACTGCTGTTTGCCATCTTAAAGAGAAGCAATTAATCGAATATTTTCCTGTAAGGAACCGTATCGACGTTAGCTGCATGACTAAGGCAGCCAATTAAACATCGCCATGGTTACACCCCTAATAGCAGCCAGCAATGGAATGACAGCTGTGCTGCCTTCCTCAGACGCGGCTCTCCAGCCAGGAGCAGAGAATCATTAGCAGTTGAGTCATATCTGGGCTTCTTTTGTTCAGCTTCCCCTTTTATTTTAAGATCCTCAAAGACTTTTTTTCAATGACAACTTTCAACTAGAATCTGATGGAAGAGAAAATGAGGGAAAGGCACATAAACGCCTCTACTCGCCTGGGGCTTCTTTGGGACGTCACGTAAGGAACCAATTACAGCTTAGAGGGAGATGAGAAGAGTGAGGAGTCCATGGAGGGGTTCAGAACATCTTTGACTGAAACACCTACAAGAGTACAGAACTTTCTGGGCTCTAGACATTTCTTCCTACAAAACTGAGCCCAAAAGAGAACATATCAAGAACTCTGTACCTCCATCAAACACCAGGATCCTAAAACCCTGCATTCAACTGACACTTGGGTGCAGAAGAAGTTGAACCCTTCAGCTTCCCAGTTTTCCACAGTGAAGTTCCCCAAGGCTCAACATTTTCAGTGCTGCTTAAGTCAGAACTGCTTCATCCATCCCAGTGCAGCCGGGCACCCACCACCCAAATGCTTGGGGTAGTTGGACGCTGGGGGCTCACCATCCCACCTTGCCTCAGGGATGTCCCTGGTGCTTTCAGAGGGCACCAATGTGACAGAGCTCGAGGTGATTCCAAATTAATTCCAGATTCCCCCACTGGCCGTTAAGAGGAGGGGATGTGCCAGATTACATATAAACACAAGAGAACAGGGCTCCATAGCACGATGGGGAGGGGGCTCTCATTACCAGCCCCTCTCCCAGGGCTGCTGATGTGCATTGCATGGAACTCACTAATCACAGTATTGTTTGAGTAGGAAAAAACCCCTAAAGATTGCAATGAACAGGGACACCCACAGCTCCATCAGGCTGTTCAGAGCCTGCTCCAGCCTGACCTTCATTGTCTCTACAGATAAACCAACAAAAAGATGAGAAATCATCCTACAGGGATCCTACACAGCCAGGCACAGCTCAAACAGCCCTCTCTAGGCTTTGATTCCACACTGTGTATCCTAGGCAAGCACACCAACCAAGGCTGCAGGTGGGCAGAAGTTCCAGTGACACCAAGCTGCACCACGGGGCTGCAGGCTTTCCTCCCAGGAACTGCACCCACCCTGCTGGGAATGCCCCTCTTTACAGACACTGAGATTAACGCCACATGAAAACCAAAAGAAGGAAAAGATGACTTGGGGTTGGTGACAGGCAGGTGTTAGGAAAATACATCTTGGACATATTTCTATTCGTCACACATGATACAAAAGCTGTGCCTGACTGGAGGCAATAAATAACCACCAGAAAGCCCAGCAGGCCATGATCAGCCCCAGACATCCTCTCTCCTCCCTGCACAGCAGACTGAGTAGCCATAATACACTTCTTCCCTATAAAATGATGGGCTGCAATGATCTCACAGCACGTTAATGATGAAGTGTATTCCTCAGGACGGAGCACAGAACCACAGCATGCACTGATCTGGAGAAAGGTATTGCCTCCACACTAATGCTGTAATTGCAGGAAGAAAAAGAAGGGACAGAAATACTTGCAGCATAACTGCCACATGTTGTCAGTGCTGTGATCTGCGTGTGATAACCCTGGGATATCATCCCTCAGCCACGATGCTGAGGAACCAGCAACACGCACCTCCCACGTTTACTGCTGCTCTATGAGTGCAGCACAACTCTGCCCTGTCTGTGTGTATTTATGAGTGCTTCTCTGCTTACCTGCACAGCCACCACAGAAAGGACCTCGACTGAGATCCTGTTAAACTCATCAAAACAGCCCCAGGCTCCCGTCTGGGAAAGGCCTTTGTAAATATTCCCACAAGACTGAAAGAAATAAAAATAAAACAGAACGACAAAATTACAACAGTGACATTAAGAACGGAATCAAACCCAAAAAGAAAACGAAAAAAAAAAAAGGATGCTTATTTTCATTCCCAGTCTGTTTATTTTTTAGCAACTCACAGTCTATTGTGGGTATTTAGAAGAGTGCATGGAAACAGCAGGCACAACTCAATTATAATATTTATAGCTCCACACAGTTTGCCACTTGATTTGCTAATTGCACTTTCTTGATCTATCTGTGCACTCGTTTGATTTAAAGGTCACCTGTGCTGAATTACTTATGGCTCTGCTTCCTGGGAGAGCCCATACGCTGAATAAAATATGATCTAAGGCTACCAAATCATTGTACTGTGCCAGAGTGGCAGGGAGCAAAGCTCAACCTGATGATTCAACCTTCTACAGTGATGGAAGGTTCAGCAGGCTTCGCCTTTATTTGGCAGAGAACGCTGAATAAAGAAGGGCAGGTGGCAGCCCTGCCATCAGCCCATGAGCACGGTGGGGAGAAACGAACAGGGCTGAAGCATTAACACAGATTTTTCAAGCATTTCACATGAAAAACTAATTCCAGAAGGAAAGGTGTCATGAGGCAGAGAGAGGGATTTGGCTCTCTGCTTCTCAAAGAGCCACATGCGAGTCTTAGAAAAGGGAAGAGGATGGCATGGAGTAGAAAGTAGTAGAAAGTAGAAAGGAGCAGAGCAAGGTGGTGGATGGCAGTGATCCCAGAGGGACCAGCTGAGGTTTCAGCAGGCAGTGAGGTGCAGCACTGCAGTACCTTGTAGTCCATCTGCTCAGAGCAGTTAAACACATACACCATGATGCCCAGGGCTCGCCCCAAATCTTTCGTAGTCTCCGTCTTGCCGGTGCCTGCAGGGCCCGCAGGTGCTCCGCTCATGGTCAGATGCAGTGACTGGGTCAGGGTGATGTAACATCTTGCACGGCAAAAGGAAAAGGGAAAATGAGAAGAGACTGAGACCTGGTCCAATAGGTCACTGTTGGGACGCAGAGCAAAGGGACTGAAGCAACGCGCTCTGGTGAGCCTTCGTTCTGCAAAGCAGTAGCTGAGCACAGTGCACATGGAAGCTGAATATCCTCTGCATCAATTACCACCTCTGCCTGGTTGTGTGCAGTTCCACCACGGTCTGCTGATGGGCCTTCAGATTTAAGCTTCATTTGAAAGCCCATACTGCCTACTGATACTGAGAACATCCCAGGTAATGTGGGAAAAGGCTGGCTTTTCTGAGACCTTCCTCTTGCCACCCAGTACCCTCCAACTGAAAGCGTCCCATTGCCCACCACTGCCAGAAACTTGCTTAGGTGGCCTAGGAATCATCCTACTCAGTGCTGCCCCAAAGCTCCTCTCTCATGCTGATGATAGACATATGCTAGATGCCCACACACCTCCCTATAGAAGCCACGGAGTTGTAGTCATTATGGTTAACAAAACATGATGACCTAAAGGGAGCCTAAAACAGGAGGGGAATCAACTCTTGCAAAGGGTAGATAACTGCAGGACATGGGAAATGGTTTTAAGTTAAAGAAGGGAAGATTTTGGTTGGATGTCAGGGGGAAGGTCTTTACTATGAGAGTGGTGAAGTGCTGAACAGCTGCCCAGAGAGGCTGTGGATGCCCTATTCCTAGAGGTGTTCAAGGCCAGGTTGGAAGGGGCTCTGGGCAGCCTGGTCTGGTATTAAATAGGGAGGTTGGTGGCCCTGCGTGTGGCAGAGGGTTGGAGATTCGTGATCCATGAGGTCCCTTCCAACCCTGGCCATTCTGTGATTCGGTAATGATAATACATGGGGTCTTGGCTCAGCTGACTAACATGGTTGAGCCACCTGAGATGCCAAGTAGAGAGTGAAGATGCAACACAGGGTCCACAGAAGACTTGAATGTTTCTGAACTGGCAGTCGGAAGCCAGCTGGGACACTGCAGAGCATCTCAAGTCCCTCCAAGCATCCTCATAGAGACAACTGAACCACGTAGTAGGGGTCTACTTCAAGACAGGATGAAAGTTTTCTAAAATTATCGACTGCATGGGACTGTGGACAACCCATGCAAAGGCAAACACACAGGCGAACATATTAACCTGTGAGCTAAACCCCAGCCTGGGATCTGAGGCACAGATATCCCAGTGGGTACCACTGCTGGGTTAGAGATAGAGCTCTGCCACAAGAATGCTGAGACGTGGAGAAAGAACAAGGGGGATGTGGGTGTCAAAACCAAACCCATCCCATGTCTGGCAGCTGTGTCTGACTGCAGGGCACAGCCCAGCTGTGATGGTGGCTCCCGGGGACCTACCTGTCTGTCAGTGGAGTGATCACAAGCCGAGGGGTATTGCCAAGATACTCATAGGAGTAGAGGAACTGGGCATCACAGATGTTGGCGAAGCAGTGCCGCTCCTCATCTGACCACCTGTGTCGGAGCTGCGACAGCCAAACAAAAGCCTGTGCATTGTCCACCTGCAATGCACCCACATGCACTGTCAGAGTGCTGTGCTGAACTCACAGCAGCTCAGCACCGCGCAGCCGCTCCGCAGGAGGGATGGGGGAGAACTGGAAAGGTGAAGGCGTGGGAACTCATGGGTTCACATTATGACAGTTCAGTAGCTAAGCAGAAGCGACATGTGCAGGTAAAACAAATTAATGAATTAACACACTGCTTCCCAGGGGCAGGAAAATGTCATCACTCCCAATGTCCTCTCCTTCTTCCTTCTCTACCCCAGCTTTCATTGCTCAGCATGACACCATGCTCCTCGCAGCAAACTCTGCAGAGGTAAAAATCAGTCTTGTTTCTCCCTCCAAGGCAGCAAGCTGAATGGCATGTGGCTGACTCTCCCTCCTCCAATGCCCAGCCCAGGACTTCGCTGAGCTGCAAACACAAACCTTCTGTGCTATCATCTTTGCCACCACATCCCGAGCGTGCACATCAATGGTGCATATTGTCATGATTTTCTGCCTGTCACCCTTGGAGAGCTGCCCAATTAGCATGGTGACGAGGGTGTTCAGCTGGGTCACTTGCTTCTTGTGGTATTCCTTCATGGCGTTCTCGTAGCCTTCTTCCAGCCTGGCGAAGGCAATCCCAACCTCAGTCGTCCACCAAATTTGTGTGCAGGACAGAGCCACCTAGGGAAAGGAGCTGGCTCAGTACCAGGGAAAACAGCAGAACTTAGAGAGCACGTGATCCATGAGAGATCAAAGATAAAGGATCCGTGACATGAAATTAAATACAGCAGTCACAGCACACAGGACAACGGGGACCTGCTCAGCAATGTTCATTTAAAAACATGTCAGTGATAAAGACATATTTAACAACTACTTATTAGTAAGTGAGCATTTTTCATGTGCCAGACACAGCAATGGAGGCAGAGTTGGAGACCTTGAAGCTGTCAGAGGGCTCTTTCCTCTCATTAGCCCTCACCATCCATCTTCATCTCTCTCATTCTCTGGGCAGACAAACCTGTCTTTGACACAGCACTGCCCAAGCCCATGAGCACTGTAAACCAACCAAGAGAATATTTTCCCTGCAGCCCCAGCCAGACCACAGGGCTCAGCCTGGAGATTCTGTAGAAGAATGGCAGGGTGAAGGACAACTCATCACTACTGGGCAGCATAGCAGAAGGCTCTCAGTCAGCGAGATGCTGTTACTGTAAGAAGGAAAGAGCAGGACTGAAAAAGGCCAAGAGCTGCCCCTTCATGCACCAGACCAAGCAGAGATGAATGAACAACAGCAGATACCTGAGCAGGGTAGTCAAAGAGCCACTGTTGCCTTGGCTTCTCCTCATATGCCGTTACAGCTTCTGTCATCTCATCTCTGACTGTAGCCCTCATGCTGTTCAGTACGTGATTCAGCCAGACCTCAACCTGGAGAGATTAAATCACAGTAACACATCAGCTCTTCCTAAGCACTTTTGGCTTAAGTGAAGATACAGAATGGCACAAGAATCTCAACTCTCTAAACAAGCCTCAGCCTCTTTCGGACTCAGTGGATTTAGATGATTCTGGTACTGGACAACTTGCATGGGTAGACATCAACAGGCAAGATCTTTCTTGAACTCAAGCTATGGGAGAAACCAAAACAAACTCCTTGGATGTGTAATTTGGAGCAGTATGTTCCTCCTCCAGGCCACAAGAAGGATCACAGATAGGACTCAGGTGCAATCTACCAGCAGCAAGCAAGAAGTGCTGCCAAACTTGGGAACAAGATTCCTCCTGAAATTCATATTCCACAAAATCCTCAAAGAGAGGAGAGCACAAATGCAGCATGCCCCATCACCACGCAGTTTGGTGGCTGATACATACTTCAGCTTCTTGTAAGAATTGATACAGAAAGGTACAGCTGTGGGGACAGACTAGCTGAGCAGTAGCTCAGTAATTCGTCCTATGAAGGAACGAAGATGAGAAAATAGGAAAAAAACCCTTGTCTTCCAAAAGATGCCCATGCAGAGGTAGCATGGAAGGGCTTATTCTATTTCCAATGCACAGCTCCTCCCTTACGAGGATATTCTTAACAAGATGTAAGACTAACATTCAAAATATCTTAAATAAATGAATAAATGAAACCCCAATTAGCTGATAAAGGGCCCTTTGTTCCCTCTGTGGACTCCAATGCCAATGCATCAATTCCGTGAGCATGTAACCACAGTGGGACCAAGGGCCACTAAGTATGGAGCTGCTAAATCACACAAGCACCTCTTCCAACCTTTCTCTCATTAAGGGAGAGTAGTGGAGTTCTACAGAAGCCCAAATATGGTGTGGGAGAGCAGCCCCCCAGACCATTCTGATGGATGAGGTCCTCCCTCTCACCTGCCCACTGCAGTCACACGGCTCACTGAAGCTGACGTACTCCTCCTCCTTGCTGTACATCCCCAGGCCAATCTTGGTTGGCTTTTGCTCAGAGTCCAGCTGGAATCTCATCTTGGCCAGGTTGTCAAAGAGTTTGGAAAGATGACGTTGCACCTGCAGGCGGAATTGTATAAAGTGATTGAGACAGGGCAAGCAGAGCAGCCATCACCATACACAACTCACAGCAACAGTCATGTTCATAAGGAAGCTCTTGAATGTCTCAGTGTGACCACAGCTTTTCATGTATGGCCAGGATTACAAGCTTCCTGCTGTCCCTTCCAATACTTCCAGCTATTTCTATTCAATTCACAAAGCAGACATGCCTTAGTAAAGCACATTTTTCCATTGAGAAATTTCCTACATTGGGTAACAGCACAGAAAGCAAACATTCAAGCATTACATCACCTCCTAGGCCCGCTTTCCCTACCATGTAAAGATGAAAGGTCTCCAGCCACTGCTCTGCTTCATCCTATTCATCCCTCCACGCTGGGGAGTTTTATTCGCTGTGAATCTCCCTGCTTTCTCATTATTAGAAGGCAATTCTGGGCCAATGAAGTCATGAGATCTCCTCCATCATGAGACCTTTATTTCTGATGAAGATCCATGCTAAACAGCTTAGCAGCCCAGCCCTTCTACAAAACCACCCTGACCAAAAGAGCTCTTCTAGAATGAAAGCGATCAACTCCTGCCTTGTTCACAGCTGTATGAGACTGAAAAGCCAATGTGGAGGTGTCAGATTTTCTGCTGCAGGCTCTCAACATCAGCGCTTTCCCGATGGAAGCCAAGCAGGTCACCAGATCTTCTTCCAGATCACTTCCATTCAGTCGTGCACCAGATCACTGCCACCACCAGAGGCAGCTGTCTCCCAGGACTGATGTTCCCCCAAGGGTCGGCTCACAAAGCAGTCCCAGAGCAGAGCCGCCTCTCTCAAAGACAGCCAGGGATGGGCAGATGGTCGGAGGCAGCCTCCTAAGTGATGAGGCTGAGAACAGCCTGAGATGCATGGTGTGCTGATGCTTTCAGAGAAAGACAACAGACTTGTCTGTTTAAACCTGACTCACAAAGGACAACCACGCTTGCTCTCACAAACTGCAGCTGACATTCCTCAGTAGCCACCTTATGCATGTCCAAGTAGGGCCAGACTTTGGAAGATGCTGAACACTTTCAAGAAGAAACTGGCACTCTGCATCTGCCCAGATTAAAATCTCTCCTTTCAAACATTAAGTAAAACCATAGAAAGTTTTTCTTACATCTAGAAGTTTCTGCTCACTCATCTCCACATCCCACATCTTGGCCTGCTCACAAGGCTTCCAACAACCATTGCTATAGTTTTGCCACAGGAGCCCTGGGCACACCTGAATCCACCCAAGTTCAATACCCAGCTCAAGAGGATAACAGCACTGTGCATTTAATCCTCCTTTAGGGATGATCAGATTTTGAAAATACAGTGGAAAACCAGAGAGTATATTAACATATGATCCTACTTGACATTTACTTTGCTTTCACAAATAGATTCAACTAACAGAAAACACGCAGAATTCCTTCATACTCCACAGAGCATTTTGACACAGTATCTTCTCTTTCCAACCTTATTTTTTCCTCTCTATTTTATGCATCAATCAACTGGGCATTTGTAATGCTCCGAGGGCTGAAATTAGCCAGCAGCAGAGGCAGGTACAAGCAGTGGTAAAGGTTAGCAATAAATAACAACACTGTCAAATGCACGTACAGACCTGCTCCACGCATGCATCCACATTCCTAATTAGATGGAAAGCTTGAAGGTGAGGTTATCCACTACTGAAAGCTGGAACAAAGAGTTTATTCCTTATCCAACAACTCCTCATTTGCTGCAAAATTCTATCAGTTTGATAAGCCAAGCTTGGAACAAATGATGCCCCTCAAGCATTGCCAGCCAGAACACAGCACTGCGCAGCCCAGAATAGCCCCATTTCCTGACATGCTCCCATACCACTAAACAACCCTAGCACTGCTTTGCTCCTTATGAAACTTCCTTTCTCTCAGTGGGCAGAATTTGGTGGAAGAGTTCGTGGGGAGTGCAGGAAAGCATACATGGAGGTCATTTCCTAAAACAGGAAACTAGAAGTTCCCCCACTACAAGTAAACAGGGGGAATTGTGTATTTCAAGGGACTTCCCCACACTTAGCATTCCAAAACTCAGACTGAACAGAGAAAACATCCTTGGTTAGAAAGCCTAGGACCTGGGGCAGAAGGTTGGACACCCAGCCTGCATGCTGAGATGTGCAGGGATGGAGAGAACCAGGAGATCTACCTGCCTGCCTTGGCCATGGCCACTGTCTGGTCACCAGCTGTCTTGCCTTTCAGTATGGCACAAGGGCACACCAAGAGCTATGGTTCTGGAAAGAAGTGGCTGAATAACAAACGACTCCTCTGTCTCAGAAGGGACATCTCCTTTCACATCCAAATGCTCTGTCTGCAGCTCTTCCAGCAGCAGGAGGCACCTGAGCCTGGGGATCCCGGGTCAGGAACAAGCTCTAGCTGAATCTTCAAGAATGATATTTCCCTCCCCACAGCTCACTCACCACCAGTGGTTTGGCACCATCAACACGCAGACAAACTCTGCTTTGAGAAATGTTTTCAGAACCATCTGCAAACCTCACCAGAGTTACATCTGACAACAGTGTGCACCGACTTTCAGAGATGACAGATGAAGTTGGCTTGTGTGGGAATCATTATTTAACCAAGTAAAGGGGGTTAGAAAAAGCACTCAAAGAAAGGATAAGCTACCAGAGAGTCCCAGGACATGCTGTGATATCACTGACAGCTGGAAATGCAAAGGTGACACAGAGCAATGCTTACCAGCTGTGGGTTGGTGCCATTGGAAAGAATATCCAACAAATCTGCAGAAGAAATGAAGTAAAATCTGGGAAAGGCCAACCTCTTCCTGTCCAAATATTCAGCCAAAGCCTTCTCACACAGTGACAGCCTGGAGAAACAAAGCGAATTAATACCCAGGACAGAAGAATATCCCCTCATGTTCCATTCTGCAGCTGGGCAGATTCTTCCTTGCCATAGGAAAATGCCAGGCATGAGCTGAGCCTACGGCGTGGTCCTTTACAGCCTTCACTGAATAGGGCAGCATGGCATGTAGTAACTCACAGGTCTCCCTGTGTCCCCAAGGGCCAAACAGCCCAGGAGCCTCATAAAAAAGCAAAAACAGAAGTGGAAGAAGCTAGAAAGCATTTGCAGTCTGACTTGCTGCTTTAGACAAGTTCATAATTTTCACAGGTGATTTCACACTGTGATGAAAGTTTCTATAACTGCTTTTATTTTAACAAGCTGTATTTTAAAGTCTTATTCAAACCTAGTCAGCTCTTTGTGTTTGTGAAGCCTGAAGGGAAATTTGTTTGCTCCAATCTAAAATAAATCTTTCAGTGTTTACACGCTAAACTGCTGCTGAGCTTACAAACTTCATAAATAACATGCAGCTAGTCCTCTGTGAGCAACACTGGCTTTACCTAATATGTATATTTAAAAAACCACCTTATTTTAAGAGGATAGTTATTACTGAAAAAAAGCTATCGTATTAAGCTCTCAGTGTGTTCCAGGCAGACAAACTCATACGTTAAGTGAGAAGTGCATCCATCTCAGGACAGTAAGGTTCTTCCCAGGCAGCCTAGATCTTCCATATGCCAAGGGTATATATGCAGAGATAATATTGTAAATTAAAGAACATGGGCTCAGCTCTGCTGCAGATATTCCTGCCTGGACTGCTAAACAGACCTTTAAGACCTTGTATTTAGGGTGGTAGTAAGGCCACGTGCTCCTCAAACCTGCTGAATGCCTACTTTTGTACATGTGCAAATCGATAGGCAGGATGAGAATTTGCACATACACAAAGCCAGGCTCCACTTTGGGGGCTTCAAGGTGATGGATCACAAATAAAAGGACTCAAGAAAGATCAGACGTGCTGCTACTTGTGAATGCAAACAAGCCTGCAGTCTTAAAAAGAACTGCTCAGAGCACAGGTTAAGCTAACTTATTACAGCTGAGCCCAGCCTCTGCCAAAATCCAGGGACCAAAGTTCCACCTACCTACTCTGAATGTTCTCCAGTTGTTGGGAAAGGCCTGGTTTATTGGTGGCTTCAACTACATTTGGGGTTTCCCGAGCTCCATAGGCCAGTTCCTTAAAATCAACATCAATGCCTTCAAAGCGTTTGGAGTCCTAAAAAGCAACAGAGAACATATTCATGGTAAAGCACTAATTCTGTGATGGAAGGCCCCATCCTTCAGGCACCATATTTGTGTTGAGGGAAGAGATTCCCCACTGAGAGCCTCGTGCCAAGAGGCTTCCACCCAAATGCCCAAAACAGGCACTCAGCTTCTGACTGCTCCCAGAGAAGCCATGGATAAAGTGACCCATGCAGAAGTCAGTGCCTAGGATCCACCACTTTCATGGGGTTGAATTGCTCTTTGAATGTCTCCTCATACCTACTCTCCTTTGTTCAGGTGGTGTAACAAACCTCCCTGGCCATGGCAGCAGCAGACATTTTCACACAGGGGAAAGGACACTGACTCCATGCACTCTTCCCTTCCTGGTACAGCATCAGAGTATCAGTGCCCACCTCCAAAATGGGGACGTGGCTCCTGCAAGCAGAGCCTCTCCCTGCTTCAAATGGGGCATGGAAACCCCTTGTGGCAGCAGAGGGACACACTGACAGATATGCTCTGTGCCTAGTGAGGATCCTCAATTTTTAGAACAGTGAAGAATAAATAAAGCTATGTTCAGGATATTCCCGCTCCTCCCCTTCCTCCCAAGTCAGGCCACAAAAGCACTCAAAGCTCTCCTGGCAGCATCTCCATGCTACCCTGCACTCAGTGCTGGCAGTCCTGCCCCAGGGCTGAGCCCTCCTCACAAGGCACAAGGAGACTCCAGTACATCCCATGCCCTGCTGGCACAGTGCTCCCCAGCCCTGGGTGCATCCTGAGGAGGTTCGTCCTCCAGAAACACTGAGTTTCTGGTCTGTGCCACCTGCCAGGTGGGTACTGAGCTGCAGACAGCTGCCCAGCAGGATGCAGATCACAGCACGAAGCAATTTCACACATGCCATCAAAGAGCTGCCAGATATTAACAGCATGCTGGCACATGGTACAGCCTTCGTGGCTCTGGTCTTTAGGACCTGTCTATACTGCCCAGTGAGAAAAGCTGTGGGAGTTAGCTGTCCATACAGAGCAGGACAAGGGGACAGCACCAGTGTGGTGCATCACCAGGACAACACTGGGCTGTGCACACCCACCTTAGGTGACAGACCATGGCTCCGCACACAGGACCTGACACCATGTGTGGATGGGGACAGTGGGGACATTGCCAACTCCAGCCCATGCAAAGGAAGATCCCTCAGCATAGATGCAAGCAGTCCAGAGGGGCCAAGAACCAGATTGGAGCATTTTCAAAGTAATGAATAGAACTTGGTGCAAGGCTGGAAGGTGGGCTGCTACAGGCACCCCAAGGTCACCAATGACAAGTGTGCTCCAGCTGCTGAAGCAAGTGAACATCTGCTCTCACTCTGCAGCAGCACTGAAGGCATGGAAGCAGATGCTGCCAGAGCTGCTTGGCTCAGGTCTGTTTGGAGGTCTTGCAGCATTTCCATTATTACCTTGGTCCTCGATCCTCCAAATAAGCAGGGAACCCACCTGCAGCACTGAATGAGACTAGCAGCCTTGCACTCAGTCTCCAGTACCTCTGTATTTGCTCCATTACAGTGAAAACTAGCTTCTCAGCTCAGGCATAATCTACAATACAAAACCATCCCTGGGCAGGGTGAGGGAAACTACTGCATCACTACCAGAGTCTCTGCCAAAAGAGAGGCAGCTGGAGAGAAGTCCCACTCTGGGGAACACGGCATTATAGACAATCCCATTTCAGATCATGGAGGATCTTCTTCAACCCTTTCCCAACAGAAAGAGAAAACTTGGGCTTTCTTACGTCTGGAAGCTGCGTCCGTATATCTTCTGAGCCTATGAATATGCTCTCCAGGTGACACCACGTACGCTGCACTTCAAACCAGAGAGAAATGACAGAGTCCACAGTGGACAGTTTCCTCTGCCACGCAGATACTTCCTCCAAGAAAAAAGCAATGCATTTGGATGTCATTAAGTTCTGCAGCTGCACCTGGTTGTCTTCCAGAGTTTCAATGAGTTCTTCGTCCGACTTCAGCAACGGGATGTTTGTCCGTGGGTGAGGCTCGTACTGAAACTCCATGTTGCTCCAGGTCAGTTTTAATTCCTTCAGGACCTTCTCCATGCTCATTTCTCTCACTGCTTTGTCCACAATTCCACGAACCTCATCCTCGTAGTTATGCAGGCAGAGCTTCAGAAGATCAGCCAGCGTGGTGTCAGAGTCCATCACAAACTTCACACCCGTCACCTGCATCAGTTGAGCCCAATGTCTTTCTCTAATAGCAGGATTTTGAAGTTCTGCCACAGCTTTCAGGGCCGTCAGCATGTTCTTCACTCTGCTGTCCAGCCCTGTGAAAGCACCCCATGCCCTCATCTCTTTATCCAAATTTCGAATCTCTCTTGCAAACTTTTTGCACTCGAGATCCATGTTTTCCACAGTAATATCCACCCATTTGGTGGTCTGCCAGTCCTCGAGGCTGCTGTTCACAACCGAGATCACATCCCAGAGCTCTTTGAGAAGACACATCTCCTTTCTGCACTGCTTCAGTTGTTTATAATCTGGCACCATGACTTCAAACAGAGCAGCTGATTCATAAATCGAGGTCATGGCTGACTCCATTTGTTTAATCTCAATGTTCTTTGCATCCAGCAGCTGATAAGGCTTTTCAGCATCAAACCTAGAAAGAAACATAGTGAAACAACTTCTGAAGAAAACATTAAACAAATGGTGCCTCCAAGAGACAGAGCAGAAATTAAACATCTGTAGCATGCACTGATGGTGCTTCCCCATGCCAGTGTTGACACCACTTTTAAGCAGTACTATGCACTCAGCACCCAGGCTCAATGTCTTGCTAGCTCTGGGCAGTGCTCCCAACAACACAACACCCCAGGTGTTGAGATACAACATTGTGAGCAGGTAGGAAGTGCATGCAAAGGCTACAGACACTCAGAGATGACCTCATCAAGCTCTGTTCCTTAGGGCTCATGCGATGCTGCAGTTTGCCTTTACCTGAACGGTGCTTCTTTCCGAAACCTCTCTCTGAATCTGTGCTGCTCAGCATCAAAGGCTGCACAGCTCCTGCGCAGAGCTGCCATTTCGTTTGCCTGCAGAGGAGCCACATGCTGCTTCACAGCTATCGCCTGCTTCTTTATATTGTTCCATTTTTCTGGCAGCTCCTGCAAGCAAAATTTGAACAATGGTAGGGTGTATCTGAAACCTGATAGACGGCATATCTGATCTGTTTATTGATAAACCCAGAACAGCAATTGAGTCTGCACCATAAGTTGTAAGGAAGAATTCCCATGATAGAAAAGCTAAACACACTGTTTGGGATAAAACTTAAGTGGGATTCTGAGTTTTGAAGAATACTGAGGACTGGCACCTTACAACCAGCTGCTCTCATCACAAAAGTATTTTCAATAATTTAACAAAGGGCCCCATGTGAAATTCTGGGCTCCCACGATGGCTCAATACTTGAGAAAGAACACTGCTGCTAACACTAAGCCCAGCGGGACCCAGAGATTGCTGTGAGCAGCCGAAGGCAGGAGGATGGGCTGCCTGTGCCAGCTCATCAGATCAGATGGATTTTCAGAGCTAATTAAGAAGCAGGACTCTGGGGCAAATCCCTGCAGTCTGTGTATATAAAATTGGTGCTAAATAAGTCTGCTTCCTTTCTCAGGTCTGCAGCCAAGCTGTAGGCACACAGTGCTGCTGACAACCCCCCTGCTGTACCTGGGATTTCCTTCTGAAGGGGATGTATTTATCTATTTCTTCTCACTAGGCTTTTTGGGCCACATTCTCAGCCCAGACACCAATACTGGCCGAGGGCTCTGCTGTCCCTGAATCCCAGGGTTCTGCTTTGTCAGTGCACACACGGAGCTGCTTCCTTGTCCTTGTCACCAGCTCCAGCTGAGCCCAGCCATGGAGAGAGAGGCACTGAGAGCAACTTATTCCTGCTTTTCCCACCCTATATGGCAGTGACTCAACCATTCAACTCCATGTTGCCATAAAGAATACAATTTGTTTGTTTTCTCCTGCATCTGAAGGAAAACAAACAAAACAGGAAACCAAGGAAGTACCAAACCCCACTCAGCTGCCACCTAAGCCTGCATCAGAGAATGGGAGTCCTTGCTACCCAGGTGCATAAGACACCTCCTTGGAAACCTCCAAGAAAGGCCCCACTTTCAGCCTTGGGTTCTGCACACAGCACTCAGTGACCACAGGGCATCCATGGGCCCATAGCCATGCACTTCTCCACTGGAAAAAGATTGGATCATAGAATCACAGCATGGTTGTGTTGGAAGCGACCTTACAGCCCCCCAGCCCCACTCCTGCCATGGGTTGGTTGCCCCCCACCAGCTCAGGCTGCCCAGGGCCCCTCCACGGCCTTGGATGGATGGGGCACCCACAGGAGAATTTCCTGCTACCCCCAGGGCTGGCTGGGTACCTCACAATGTTCTCTAACCTTCGTCTCATGGTCCCTTTCACCGAAGAAAAAGGAATTCTCAGAAGAAAACCAATTCAATCAGAGCCAGTAAAGGCGTCAGAACACTTTCAGAACCTGCTCCCAGTGACATCCTCTGAGTCAGGGAGATCTGGTTTTACAGACCCAGAGGAGGAATGAAGTCCTTTGAGAAAGCAACTCCTCTGCCAACATTATCTTCCCCATCTCCACAGTTGCCAAGAACTGGCTTATTTAAAAATAATTATAATTCAACCTAATTAACAGATGCATTTGAAAATGCATTAATTTTTTCAAAAGTAATCGCTGGGAGTTGGAGCAGGCAATTCTATGTTTTTCATACATAACAAAAGGCTTAATCTCTGCCTTAAAAGAAAATCTCAATAGGACTCCAAAATTTAGAGTTATCAAGGCACATCCCACGATAGCAAAACACTATCCAATGAGGCCCTCTAATGACTGGGAGTGGGGTCTTCAGTATTACTGCAATGCTATTAAGGTCACATTCTCTTTGACAACTCCTGTTTGAGTTCTCACTCACCTCTAGTTGCTTATGGACCTCCTCAGGCAGTTGCTGCTCATACGCCTTCAGCAGCTCCACGGTTTGCTTCAGGGGCTCAAACATGGCATCAGTGACAGTCTGCCTCTCTTTAACGGCCATGAGATGACCCATAATCTCCACCAAGCCATTATAATCTCCTTTTTCAACTCTTTTGCTCAGACCTTCATCAGCAGCTTTTATGAACTCTTCAAGGTCAGTCAAGCTATACAGCATAAAAATAAACACACAATGAAGGGAACATGGGGGAAGCTTCCTTACTAGCTTTACCTTGTTCTTAACCTTGCCTGCTATTGGGCACAGTCAGCAGAGGCATAATGAGCTCCTGGATCTTTGGTCTTTTCCAACACTGCCACACTTTTGTTCTCAAAACAGCGTTAAGCACCTGCTTAAATTCTGTGAATGTCACTGGGCCAAGATGTGTTCTTAAATTCTTCACCTAATGAAGACTAAACTGCTGAGTCAAGGACTCTCAAGCAAGAGCTCCTATCTGCCTGGTTGTAAAACTATACAAAAAGCTCTTGGCATAGAAATTATCCATCAAAGTCACAGTCCTGAAAAGAACACATGTATTAGGTTTATGTGGCAAGGGTTTGGTAGAAAGGGATGCAATGGGATTGCCCCACGTCACACAAGAGCAGCAGCTCCAGCTGCTCCAAAAGGGACCCACGCTGAGCAGCAAGCAATGCTGGCTGTGCTCCGGGAGAGCAGAATGAAGAAAGGGGAAAACTGCTGCACAGCAGCAGAGATAGAAGTGCTAAAATGCACAGAGAGAATCCTGCAGCTCCCAGGGTCAGTGCGGAAGGAGAGCAGGAGTTGCTCTAGGCATGGAGCAAAAGAAACCTGCAGCACAGGACAGGCCCATGGAGCAGATGGCTGTCCCCCTGCAGCCCAATAGCACCACTTGGAGAAGATCTCCTTGTGCAATCATGCTCATGATGGTAGTTTGGAGCAATCTCCCTGTTCTTACCTCAACCTTTGAGCCTTTCCTATCGTATTTTCTCTCCCTGTTCACTCAAGGGAGGGGAGTAAGAGAGCAGTGTGGTGAAGGTGAGCTGCCCATCAGGTGAAATTACCACAACGAGGTCATACCATCCACCATGAGCAGTGGTCTTCACTACTACAAATGTCTGCAAATACTTCTTCTAAGCATCCAAGTGCTACAGCGGCCTTCAGTTGCAACTGCTGAAATAAATCACCTGATGCATCACCCTGCACAAAGCTGGTAACCAAGCAGCTACTCAGAGCAAGTAGAACATGGCCTCAAAACTTGTTTGGAGAACTCCCCCTTTTTGTGACCTTGAAGCTACTTCCTCATGACTGTCAGAATAGTTGGATCAGGACAAATGGACAAACAGACATCCCACCTAAAGCTGCACAGCAGGTCCTGGGAGGACCTGCATGTAGGACATCAAGAGCACCAAGTTCACAGAGCTATTTCCACTTTACCCACTCAGCAGTATCTGTTCCCAGCAGAGAGCAGGGGATGGAAGCTGCAGGGCATGTGGTAAGTTGACAGAAGTAGGGACCCTCCTACTCCTGCTCTTGTATTTGTTAAGCACTGAATGTCCAGTCAAGACGAGAGAAAACTCATTTTTGTCAATACAGGTGCTGGAGAGAGGAGGTGGGAACAGCTCTTACCTGTGTGTGACGTGGTCAATGAGATGCTGCTTGAACAACAGACTCCACCTTTTAACCACATTCAGCAAGGACGCCTTGAAAGGCCGCGCGTCGACTTTCATCCAGCAATGGAAGACGCTGATGGGCTCGATGCGACTCACCTCCTCACAGATCTGCTCATAGGAGTCGATCTGCTCCCTGAACTGCTGGAGGCTGGGGGGCGTCTCAGGGACCCCATCCTCTGCATGAGCCTCGATTTCCGCAGCGGTGAGGATGTGCCCATAGAGCAGGAATTGGCGGAAGAATTCCTTTCTGTCATCCCCATAGAGGTACGAGTAGCGATCGAAGCTGCTGCGATATTCACAACAGGCCGCCATCACGGCCTGCACGCGGCCCATCAGGTCGTGGCGCACATCAGCCAGGTCAGCCATGTCCTCCATGTCAGCCTAGGGGAGGGAAGCAGAGCACAGTGACAGCGGGGCCTCCGTGCTGCCGCGGGGCAGCGGGCAGAGCTCAGCCACCAGACCTGGTAGTGGGGGAAGCCGCTGTGCTCAGCCAGCCTGGGAACCAGTGAGGAGATCCTGTAGATGTCATTGAGAAGGCTTTCCACCATGTCATAGAAACCATCATTTGTGCCGGGCTCCAAGGAGGGACGAAAAATCAAATCTGGGATCACTAAATCCAGCTGCACTTCAAACAGGGGTGCAAGCCCTGCCTTGGGATCTGGCAAGGAAGAACAGAGACATCAGCAGCTTCCTCAGGTTGAGAGAAATGACCTCGAGTCACCACTGACATCCACCACACAACACTCATGTTGTGCCCCATAAGGACACTGGCAGATGTGACCAGGGACACCCACTCCAAGGGTCCTGTGATATTCTGCCTGCAAACAGCACAGCTGGCTTGCTAGCCTTTTCTCTAATGTTCCAGTAGCCACAGATCAGAATGGAGAACAGATGAGGCAAGAATGATTTAATGGTTGGAAAAAAAATAATAATAATAATGTTGTGGAATGGAGCCTTATGAAGTCCAGGCTCTTTAGCTAATCAAAAAGGAATCTGAGAGCTGAACAATTACAGGGCACAAGTTGCAGAGGAGAAAAACATCAGGAACCAAGAGGCACTTTGGTTTATTGGAGAAACACATTAAAAAAAAAAATAAATAAACTATAGCAACCGGAAATGAAAACCAAATTCAAATCTGAAGTTACGTGCGTGTTTTTAAACAAGACTGTTTGGATTTCAATTCCCAACTCAGTGTCCCTCACGTCCAAGGGGGAAGCATTTTTGGAAACGTGCTTTAGGTAAATACAAGATGCTTGCAGCAGGTTTAGTGCACCTCCACAGTGTTCTTAGGCAAGAGGTCTGATGAAAGAATCTCCTGAACCCACCTCATCTCCTTGCTGGCCTGCTGCCTGAGGATTGAGATTTTCTTCCCTACCTTTCAACAGCAGAATCAGCTCTTGAGATTGCTCACAAGTCAAAGACGGCATACCCCTGATGCTTTGTAAATGTAAAAGCAGGAAAGGATCAATATCTGAGCTGTATACAGACTTGGGATGATCCCTCAAATTAGTCCATCCAGTCCCCACAAATGGTGCACTGTCCTCTCCATACCTTCCCTGTGCAATGCTTTGCTCCAGTGACCAGGAGATGGAGGCACTCACCCAACCTGGATTTGCTGTAGGCAGCACAAGAGGCACAGCAAGAAGGCAGGAAAAGAGCAACTTCCAGGCACAAGGGAAAGTACAGAACAGAAAACAGCAAGGGAGACCTGACTCCTGCAATGCTGCTTCCTCCAGCCCCATCCTGTGCATCTCATCTCTGATGCACACAAGGATTTCAAATGCTGCAATCTCCATTAGAGAGAGAGAGAAAAGTCATCCACCCCATTCCCTTGGGCACAGCCCACTGACCCCACTGCATGGCTCTCTGCAAAGAGGAGCAGGGAACTTCCCTTAGGTGAGACTGAAGCAGGCACTGTGGCCAGAAGAAAAGAATCAGCAGCTACCTGTGTTTTCCAGGAGGTACTTGAGTGAGCACTCAATGGCAGTAAAGAATCCATCCAGGATTATCTCATCCACATAATCCACGTAGGCCTTCCAGACATCAGATGCTGGGTCTGCAGTTAAGAGGCTCTGATTTTCCTGGAAGAAAACAAAGACACCTTGAAATTCAGCAAGGCTGAGCCTGTTCTGCAAGAGAGCTGCTCACAGCTAAGGATATGTGCCAGGGAGCCCATGGGTAGCAGCCTTGTGGAGGGACTGGAAACCGGATAGTTGTTACTGAACACCCAGGTAGACAGGTGACTGCTTCTGTCAGAAACTGCTGCCACCTGAAGCAGCTTAAAATTTGTCCTACAAATGGACATCTCGAAAAGATCATTGAGCTTTCAAATTCAAGAAGAGGTTTTTAAACAACAAAACTAGAGAATGGTTGGGATGACAAAACAAAGGGTTTGCTAACAGCCTCACTCCTCATCTTGCTATGCTCCCTTCCTCCAGGTCAGCTCCTAGCCATGAAATTCAGGGTTTTCTGAGCCACAGCAAGGACTCATCCCTCCTGGGATTCCTCCTTGCACCCCCACAAAGCCAGGCTGCCCACCCCCTGCTCCTCTCAGCAGCCTCCTGGCTCCACTGGGACTGGGTCCCCAGCCCTGGCATGTCCTCTGAGTGCTCCTTCTCCCAAGGAGGCTCTCAAGAGTCACAGTCTCAACAAAGTCCAGCCTGCTGAGAGCAGAAACCAGCCCACTCTGTCCATCAGGCATGCTTAGGGGATATCTCAGATGTATTTCACATGCGGGTGCACGGGAGAACATGCACCCAATGCTGGTGTGGCAGCTCAGCACATGGGAGACAGCACTGCCAGTTGGGTTAGTTAGTTAGTTATCCAACCCAAAGTTGCTGCTTCCCAGTTTGACACACTGCAGCCGGGGGCTTGAGCTCCTAACAGGGCGAAGTAGGGCTCTGGCGCCTTGCAAACAAACTGGCAGCAGAAAGCTGACACTAGAAGAGAGAGAATCTCATATGAATGAGCTCAGTACTAACAGCTGACTGAAGGCATCACTGTCTTTGCCATGTTGAACGAAGTTCCCTTATCACCAATGTTTTAATGAACCCTGCTGCTATGACCACAAGGCCATGTCCTCCTTGGCTACCACAGGAGGGCACTCATCTCTTGGGTGGTAGCTGGATAGCTGGAGGGGGCTGAGCTTGTTACACTCACAGCAGCAGAACAAAATCCTCATCCTGGTTCAGTGTGCAGAGAAATGGTGAGAGGTCCAGGACTGCCTGCAGACAGCAAGGTGGGGTGAGCAGCAAGAGCTTGGTGTCCCAAGCAGGTCAGTCAGCTGTCTCCAGAGCCCAAGGCCAGGTGGAGACCCTCAAGAGTGGTTTGGGTCTAAAACCCATTGCCCTCCAGGCCAAGGTGCTGTGCCCACCACACGAAGCACATCGCTCCAGAAGGTGCGAAGCAGAACTTTGGGTTTTCTCCTGCACTGCAAAGAAATCTCTCAGCAATGACAATGTCAGTGGAAAACTCCAAAGTATTGGACAGCAGCTTTTCTCCTGTCACTTAGTTTCTCCCTGGACTACCAGCATCACCTCCTGCTTCCTCAGGGGACAACAATTCTGAAACAGAAAGGTCAGCAGCTGCCTTTGTATTTTCAGGTAAATATTTTGAAGGGAGATCTTTCCTCTTAGCAGGAGCCTGAAGCCTGATACACGACTCCCCTCTAGCGGCTCCACAACAGCCACGACTCCTTCAACGGGCTGTGGCTGCCCTCGCTCCTGTCCTGAGCTGTGCTTCCAGCAATGCCCAGCCAGCAACACCCCCCAGCACACAGCCACACCAACTCAATCATCAAAGGTATTGTCAATTAACGCTGCCTAAAACTATCAAAGGTGTTAAAGAGTTAATTTTAAGGTGAAATAGCTATGGATAACTTCAAAAGAGGGGAGAAACACAGAGAAACTACAGTGACAACACATTCCTGGGGATCTGCCCCCCTTACCTTCATCAGTGAATGAATCCTCAGCCCTGACTCTCGGACCAGGCTGTAACGCTTCTCCAGACGGTCCTGGCAGTCCTCCAGGTTCAGCAGTGATTCCTTCTTTCCATCCTTCCTCTCAAATATGGGTGACCCCCATGATCGCACAAAGCTCTGGATCTCCTCAACGTTGCTTTTGGCTTTCTGTATCCTCTGCTCAAGGTCATGGACACCATCCATCACCATGGAGATGCGGTCCCAGACACCTGGCCAGAAATAAGATAGCCATCTTATTAACATCTGACATTAACATTAACATCTGACTGTGTTTTCAGAGCTGCTGAGCAATCTCTCACATACCTTTAAGATTAGCCTCTGACATCTTTTTCCTAAGGTCTCATATATTTCTCACCCATCACTGCTTGCAAGACTGACCATGTCATCCGACAGCAGCTTCCTGCCTCGAGCCACTGTGAGCCCCATCCTACCCCAACACACCACAGCACAGTTAGCAGGCTAAGCAACCCTGTCACCATGACTGGAGCAGGGACTTTGCACCCACAACATGGCCTCAGGCACCAGCCAGGGTTACATTTAGATGCAGAGAACTTCAGACTCGTCTGCAGGAAAATCCCTCCATCTTTACTGTGCAATGGAGCTCTCTGAATAGAGCTTTTCAGCATGAGCACTTCTGCTTTGCATGTTCTCAAGGGAGGACATTTGTTCCTGTTCATACCACAAGCCTGATGACAGAAATATATATTCCACCAGTGAGCAGTTTGCTTTCACCAAGAGGAAACAAACTGTTTTCCTCTGCTTTGCCTTGCAGATAAAACTGATCAAGCAAGAACACTACTTAAATCATCCCAAAGTCACGCAATACCCAACTCCAGCTGCAGCACTTCATCCTTAAGGAAAAGCTATCGAGGTGGCTCTGCCTCTCCCTGGGAGAAGCTCACTCCAGTGCCAGACGGCTGGGCCAAAGGTCCCCACTCTCTGTAAACTGGGAGAAAGCAGTGCCCCAGGTACACAGGCACACAGCCTGACACGGGCTGCCTGGACTAGCACTGGGTGGTCAGCACAGGCAACAAAAGATGCTTCAACCTCAGCCTTGCCAGCTTTTACAAACCCAAATCTGGTGTTCTCCAGGCTGAATCCAAAGGGAGCAGGATCCCATCTACCAGGCTAGCACAGTAAGGGAACAGGAAGAGCAGCAGGCAAGCTGGGGGCTGCTCTTCACCTCACCACCCCTTGTTGTGCTGCGGGCTGAGAAGTGCAGCTGGGAGCCAGTGACAGACATTGGGTACACGGGGGAATGTGACAAGACCCAAGTGTCTGAGCTCACACTACCCAGTGCTTAGCTAGCTTACCCTCCATCTTCCAGTTCAATGTTTCCTCTGCCTCTTTCAGCTTGAAATCAATATCCCGCAGCTGCTCCTGTATTAGAGGGTATTCAACCTCCAGGACTGTCTTCAGGATCTTGTTGTATCTGTTCACCATTAGCTCCAAACTGGCCACCATCTGTCGGTACGACTCCTTGGAGGAATAGATTTCTGCTGCTGTTGGTGGGATGCTTCCCATCTGGCTGCCAGACAAGTAGCTCACCTCTCTCAGCACTGAAACCAACTGGAAAACCAAGGCAGAGAGCTGAACACAGAGCAATCCTCTCCATTCACCCAGCATACACTCTCCAATGTCTGAACGTTTCAGGGTTTGCCTGCTATTTTGTTAATAAATCAACATGTTCTGAAAAGCATCCGGACACTTCCAAGTCTGTTCTCTGTCTGTCTTCCACTGATCTCTGTCACCAGTTCTCTTTCCAATCAAAGACAGGCAGCTCTGGTAACTACCAAGCAAGTAAACTCCAGGCAGCCCTTAAAAGCCACGATGAACTCTGGTTCTTTTAGCCATCCTCACCAATACTTTTTCAGCAGTATTCTTGTCTAAGAGCTTAGCAGTTATTTAAGGGAAAGATGGATCAGACTCCAGTTCTGTTGGTTAACTGGAGATGACTGGCATAAAAAACAAACACCATGGCCCAAACCTAGCAAGTCAAGTCCTTCCATCTTAGGGTGCCCACCTACCAGCAAAGCCTTCCAGATACCTCTCCCCACCCCAGTTGGAGTAGTGACTGTCGGGATTAATGAGTTTTACTCAGTTGTAAACCCAGTATAAATGCAAGCCTGCAGTGCAGGGAACAGTAAGATCTTCCAGCATAATATGTGACTTTTAAGACTAAAAATCTTCATTGTATTTTGTAGCTAGTATGGTAAAGTGCTCCAGGAACTGCACATGTTGGGAGGGCTGAAGGGGCAAGAGGGCAAGTGAGACACAGACAAGTTCCCCTCCCTTCTTCTTTGTCTGGGTCTGGGATGTGCCCAACATGGGGTTGAAAACATAGTCCTCCTTTCCTCTTCTTCCAAGAGAGGAGAGCTCTCAAAGACTCTTCTGGAGGGTTACAAATACATGCCTTGAGGCAAAGCGAGGTGCTCCCATCCACCCTGGAGGGAATGAAGGAGCTTAACTGGCACCCAGGGAATCAGACTGTCCTGATTGTGGGAAGCAAAGAACAGAAGAGCAGCAGTACTTGAAGACTGGCACAGGAGATGAGAGCAGGCATGCTCAGTACATCACAGGCTCCAAACTCCAAGGTGAAGGGTAAAAAACATCCTGAGGCCACTTGGCTCCCAACTTAGAAAGGAGGTTCCAAGGAGATAGACAAATCCTTTGACTGAGGGCCAAGTCTGAACGAGCTGTAAAATCTAAACACTAAAACTGCAGCAGACCCAGGAAAGTGGGAAGGTTTTGGTGCCAATGCACCCCAGGACCCTGAGTTAGTTTCTCCCATTAAATGACACTTTTACATTTCCCAGTTACTGGCTCGCACCAGGCCCCAGAAAAATCTCAGTCCATCTATGCGCTGCGATGGTTTGGACCCCAGACTCTACCTTGGGCGAGGTGAATGGTCTGTCCGTGCTCAAGACAGGCTTTAGAAGAAATCTTAGGGTACTGGAAAAATACCCTAAATCTGTTCCAAGCCTCATGCAGTTCAATAAAAGAATCTAACAGCCACAATACTGTTGTAACAAAATGAACCTTTCCTGGCTTATACTATACCCTTTTGGGTAGCCCAGAGTTCATATACACATAACACAAACCAAACACTGGATCTCAAGCTCCAGCACTCTTCACACCAGCACCAAGTCTAATCTGGAGATGCTTAAGCATCTGTGTGCCCTGCTACATCCCACAACTGATTTTCACTAGAATCAGCTCTGCTAAAACCTCAATCCTGTTATTTTCTCAGGAGACAGATGAAACAAAGTCGTATACTCATGTTACTCATCATAGAAGGGGATCCACAGATGTCAGCAGAACAGATCTAATACCAAATCCACCCAATCACCTTCCTATAGTGGAGCCCAGTGAGAAAAAAAAAAAAGCCCAGCAGGAAGAGATGCCTGCAGACAGGCAGGAAGGGTAGCTGGCAGCAGTTTTTACCTGGGGATCAAAATTGACTGTGAGCAGTTTGGTTTCTGGTTCTCGCCGGACGAGCGGCTGAGTGAGGTTGTACTGGGACTTCTCAGAGACTGTCTGGGACCAGGTTATGTACAGTTTTTCTTGATACCTGCAGGAAAAAACCACACATTCATCACGTAGCTATTTAGCCAGCTGACAGGTGTATAAGCAGACGAAGCCAAGCCCACTTCTGAAAGTTGAACATAAAGGATGAGAAAAGCCTTTCACATCATTTCCACAATTAACTCGATTCTGAAGACAAACACCCAAAGCAACAGAGACAGTATCAAATCGGGAGGACAAACAGCACTTAAGTACCACTTTTAGCAGAGGATACTGATTTGGAGACAGACTTCTAAGGCATTTGGCTAGAAGTAACTGGTAAGCAACTGCTGGGCATTTCCAATGTTTCTAAGCAGGACAGGAGTCTACACCCATACAAACCCTGGGCTGGATACCATTGCATTCACTTATCTTAGAGAAGTGAGAAACCATCAGCCTTATGGAGATCCAGTTCTTGGAGAACTCAGTGACACCTCTGAAGACTGAAGCGGGGTCCTATTAGCTCACATGACAAGGATGGTAACAACCACCCAAACAGCAAAGTCTCTTCTGAATCATGTTGTCACCTGAGAGCTCTGGAGAACATCACCCAGAAAACAACTCTGTCAAAGTCACCCAGGATCTGCCCATTGGTCTGCTCCCTTCTGAAAGGATGCATCATGATTACTCAGTGGCTTTTTTGGGGGGGTTGAATATCAGGACCAAGGCTGCCTCCACCTGCCCTGTGTTTCCTGTGTCTCGGCTACCTGCACTGCTGACCAAGAAAGAGAAGACCCTGCAGAGATGAATCCTGGCTGGGGAGGTGTCACTTCACAAGGGAAAGCCCAGAGCGACCAGATCAGATTTAACATCAAACTGTAAGATACCAAGTCTGTGATAATAAATTCCACTGTGAGTTGTGGAAAACGCACATCACAGGCAGTGTAGATACACTTTGGGAATGAACAACAACAGCTCAACTTCTGGTCAATCCAGATTGTCAACCACAGCAACTTCTACACCCAGTAGTAACTTGTACCAGTGCTTCTGCTAGGCTCCTCCCAGGAAAGCTTCTCACTGCAAGGCATCACAAAAAGATTGTGGCACACAGCAAAAGGATTCCTCCTCTTCTCTCATCAGAAGACCCTCTCTGGCTTAGAAAGGAACATTCCTAGGCCTTGAACTGGCAAGTACAGTGGTAGGTGGCATGGAGGAGAACATCATTTTGTACAGTTACAGTCCTGCCTGCACCGCCGCTCACCTGTCAAGCAACTGGAGCATTTCTTCATACCTCTCCAACACCCTTCTTCCTTCAGTAGAGTCCAGGCAGCTGGTAGCAAAACAGACAAACTCAGCATTATATGTAGTTCTGCAAGGCTGCAGTCTGTATTTACCCCTTCCTAAGTTCATAAGCTCATCCTCCCGTTTTGTTGGACAGATTGTAGATGACTGGGGACCATTTCACCCCACCACATCACCCCAAAGTGTTTTGCTCCGTAAAGAGTGAGTGGGGCTTGGACAACCCCTCTCAAGTGTTTTTTTGGCAAACTGCAAAACAGGAACCACACACCAGAGGGGAAGAAGGTATCAGTGCAGCTGGAGGAAGACTGGCCTCTTTAACACGTCCAACACTCCCAGTTTCACACGCTGCACTTGCGCAGAGCATGGCAACTTTCTGCTCACCAGACACCACTTTCTAAGACCAAAGAGGCTCAGAAAGAAGCAGCACATGGCTCCTGTTGGACACAGCTATTTGTAGTGCCAGATTTGTGTCCCTCGAACCATGGGAGTGGGGAAGAGCACCCCACAGTGCAGGAGGCAGAACCCCAGCCACCATGGAGGCAGCCAACCAAAGTAATGCTGATAAGAATTTTATCCCAGGTTCAAGACTTCTTGAAAAGTTGTTGATTTTGGAGAATGTTTTGATAAAAACTAGATTCATTTAAAACCTAGCAAATTCTCAGAGAGCTCAAAGGGCAACTGGTATCTACTGCAAGTTCAGCTGAAAGCACAGGGAGCACTTGAGAGGTCACTGCTGGACAAGCATTGTGCAAGCCCCAGCAAAACCAACTTCCTTCTATTTTAATCCTTTCCTTCTTTCGAGTTGCACTGTAGGAAACAGAATCACATCACCACTGCTGCAGGCACATTATTAACCACTCCAAACAGAGGAAAGAAAATCAATGTGAAATGCAGATCCAGGTCCTTCTTCATGGATTACAAACTTCACCATTTGGATTCAAACAAAACACGTGTGCTAACTTGGGTGCTCTGCTGGGGATGGTCCAAGAGCCTGTCTCACCACAGAGATGTCTTTATTGTTGCAGAACAACTTGCACTTAAAGACTCACAGTGGTAATGAAGGTGAGAGAAGACCACAAATATTAGACAGTGATGGAGATGGCTTAGTTTGGACAAGCACATTAAAAACCTGGATTCATTTACTCAGCCTCAAGTAAAGCTGTTCCGGTGAGCCACAAGACAATTTCCAGGGTACCTTCAATTATCCTAGGTCCAACGCAGGTTTACTTATGGGGCTTTTATGCATTGTTTCAGGAATGTTGAAGTCTGCACACAGTGCCACTAGGTGTAGCAGTGCAAGTGCAAGACCGCCTCTCTCCAAGATGACCCACAAGAACAAAATTTGGGGTGAAAAATATCTCAGCATAGTTTCTTTCCTTGGTTGTGTGAGATCGCTCCCTTGTTTGGTGTTGAGCAAGTTGTTTTCTGTCAGTGCCCAGGACAAGTCTTCATGTGTTCACCAACCTGAAACTCCCCTCCACCAACCCAGCCCAGCGGAGTCCGGCCCAGCATCTCTCTGCCCTCCACTGGGCAGAATCAGGGCTTTGTAGCCTAGGCCTGGGCTGCTCCCAGGGAGGTACTGGAGCACACACAGAGTGAGTTGTAGGGAAAAAGGTTCCAGTGTGTCTTGTAATTGCAACCTAGAACCACAGCTCAAAAGCCCATTAACCACTACTGTGCCTATTAACCACTTCCAAACAAATTCAGCTAACGAGTTCCTTAAAAAGCAACTCCTGGCAAGCTGAAGAGGCAGTGCTACCATTTCACTCCTCTTCAACTAAGAAATATTTCAAACTATAAGCATCGCATGATGTTCGGTACAGAAAGAAAATCAGATTGATTAGAGAAAAGACACCAAGATAGTCATGAAACAACTTAGCTGAACAGCCACGCACAGATGTGTGATGTGCCTGAGGTGACCAAACTGTGCCTGGATCCGCGCTCGCAGCTCCTGAGCCCAGCGCAGGGCTCCAGCTACTGGTGGCATGTTCTTATGCACAGCAGGGAAGCCTGGGGGGAACATTGAAACTGCAATTGACTGAACACAGCCCTTCTAACCTCAAAAACACATGAAAAGCAACTCGTCTGCACAAAACCATGTTAACTTCCCAGCTCTCTCCCTTAAATGCAAGCATCTGAGAACGGCTCTGATCAATCAGGAAGCCAGCTCTTGTTAGAAATGGAGCTGACACAGAGGCAGAGTTTGCCCAGGAAGAATTCGCTCCTTTGCATACAAGAGAAACATCATGCATTCATATTGGGGAGCACACAAGCAGGAGCAAAGCCCCGCTCAGTGTTAGATGAACAGAACTCTTGTCACAGCCTTAATGGGGAAAATCCCAGTAAGAATCTCCATTCCCAGCTGCATACCACACACACTCACGCGTGCACATGCACACGCGCACACAGTCTCCCCCCACCCTGGTAGGTTTTTTGCTTTAATACTAAGAACAGAGATATTTCCCAGGCATTTCCATTTGCACTGGGAGATACAGTGGCTGTACATTTTTGTAACTTAGAAGTTTCACTTTCCCCAGAAAATACAAATTATTTCCCCCCCCCGAATTCATCCAGCTCTAATAAATCAGCCTTACTCAGCATCCCTACTCACCAAGCTCCCGCTCTGCCCGTATGTGCCTGGAGTAGATCAGCCTAACATCGCTCAAGGCACTGCTGAACATGTGGACGAGGTCAGAGTATTTGCCAGCAGCATGCGCAGCGATTACCGGCCGCTCCAAAAGGCTCCCAAACATCTCCAGCAGCTGCAGAGGTGAACAAGCAGGTAAAGAAAGGGAAGGAAAACAACCACATTAATCTGTTTGTGTCTCAATGGAAAGAGCAGAAATACTTTCAAAGCTATCTGCAAACACCCTCCTGCCAGCTCTGCAGTTTAACAGACTGTGGGTGAGCCTCAGAGACCCCAGAGCTGCCAGTGTTATCACAACAAACCTTGAAGGTGTGCTCCAAGTCTGAGGCATCGTCAAAGGCCTGGATGAAAACAGTTCCCAGACGCCGGTCGATGTCTTCTACTTTCTGCTGGAAATCAAAGGCGTCTTGCTCAAAATCCTGTAGGAAGGCAAAACAGCGAGCCATGAGGCTGTGAAACAGCACTGAAAATACTCAGAGAGATTATGGGGTCCCCACCCTTGGAGACCATCCTGTTCTAGTCGACCCTGCTTTGGGCAGGGGGTTGGACTGGGTGAACTCCAGAGGTCTTTCAAACCTCAACAGTTCATTTCTGTAACTTCCACTGTCTTCCGGCACTGCTTCCCTTGTTCTGATTAAAGGTAATAAACCCTTTGAAGCTGAAGAGTAAAATCTTGTTTTATTTTTCCTTCAAGTAAAATCAAAAGCTGGACTTGACAAACTGCAAGGCTTTGGCCTTTCTAATCTGGATAAAGCACATAAAAATTAGGCTGTGTGTCTCTTAACTGGAAAAACAAAGTGCAAGGCAACAGCTTTACTTCTGCCATCAGTGAGCTTCAGCAAGACCAGATGTCACAATTTAGCTAAAAAAAAAGTCTCCAGACAGTAACAGAGGGTGGAAAACTCAAGCACTGAAAGAAGGAGTGTGACTCAAGAGGCCAAGGGGTCACAAAAACCAAGTCAGCCCCTGCAAAGCCACTGCCACCACTCTTTTTGTGTCCTCTATCCTGAACAAGGAGCGATGTAGAGCAAGCAGTTTGCAAGTAAAACCCTCCAAGGCAGCACTGGCGCCTGTGCTTCCCACTGCAGAGACGCCACTGGGAACTACAGGAGGTGAAGTGCAAGCTGTCCTCATTGTGCTGTACAGCCCCTACCACCGGACACACCAGCCTTGCATCCCACCACCAGCCCACTTGCCCATCATCCCAGCACAACTCAGAGCAAGGCAGGAAGAGGGACTCTGCCTTCTCCTTCCAGCAGGATGATCACCATGAAGCAGTGTGGGACTGAAGCTTCCCAGCACTGAGCTACCCTGTGGCCACTTGTTTTAGCACTCCCTCCTCTGGATGCACATGGCACTAACCACGTCCTGACAACTCAATTTAGCAAATGTGACAAGCAGAGGATCTCTGATTTCTCCTGCTGAGATCACGACACAGATCTTATGAGAAATTCCATTCCCACTCTTCCTTCACAGCCTGCACAGGCTACATGGCTTGGTGTCAAAGCCAGGAGTTTGAGTTTCCATGCAGACCATAAGTACAGTGGCTCACCTGCTGTGCCCTGCTTGTGCTGCTGTGAGCATCTGGGATTTGGATGCTCACTAAGCCATGACTCAGAGGACTGGCAATGATCCTTTAATTAAAGCACTATGACTATTTAAACATAGAATCCTTTAACACCAAGAGCACCAGACATCATGTATGCAGCAAGACAAGCAAAGGCATCCCCAGGGATTACCTGAGCTGACCATCTAGGAACTGAGAGGTGGGAAACAAAACAACGTGGATGGTACAGTTCATACACATTAGCAAGTGCCACTTAGAGTAAAACATTGGGCAAAACACACAGAAATCCAGGCATCCCAGCTGCACTGGTCTAAGGTCCTGAACTGGCAGGATATGCCAGCATGGGCCTGCAGGAGCTCCCATGTGTCTGTAGGACAAAACAAAAGGAACAACAAAAGGAAGGAAGAGGTGGGAAGGAGTCATTAAGAGTGCATGCGGGCCAGTTCTTCATCAGTGCTTTGGAAACAAGCACGTGGTGTTGCTGTTCCCAGTTGCACCTACCGCATTGGTCAGGTCGAGGCAGTCGTAGGTTCGCTCTGCAAAGACCCTGTACGCCTCCTGGAATTCCTCATGCATGTCCAGGACCTTCTGACCCAGGGCCTTCCCTTTAAATCCACTGAACTCAATCTTTTCCAGCTTCATCAGATCCAAGGCATTTGACAGGAGACCCTTCAAGTCAAAGGAGACATGCGCAGGTTATAACACTGACAGAAGGCAATGAGAACAGCTGTCCCAGCAGGGAGCTGCGCTTGCTGCCACACGCAAGAACCTCCCCAGGCACACACTGAGCAGCACAAGCAGGGAGCCAGATCTTACCCGTCATGGGCACCACTGGCTGCTCACAGCCCAGCAGGAGCTGAAGCTGTCACTGTAAACACAGCGCCTGCAGAGAAACTGCTCCTGAGGTTATTTAGGGAGCAGATTCAAAACGTGAGACCTATCTCTGCTGAGATGGCCGGGGAGCTCTTTCCTTCCCACCCTCCACATCCTGAGCAGGCCTGACCCCATAGTGCTACCTCTCAGGAAATTCTCCCCTCAGCAGATATGGCAGCAGCACAACCACCACCCTGTCCTTCCCTTTCAGTAGGACTCCTGGTGGGCATGCGTGAGCATCGGTGTTGGTCTTCCTCAGAGGACCAGGAGCGCGCTGATCCCAAGCACAGGAATGCACTGGCAGACATCCTGAGCTCCAGGGACAACCTTAAGCAGCAAGGGAGCTTCACCCCACGTGGGCTGTTGAATGGGTGACAGCCCTTGGTCCAGAGCTTCCCACCTATGCCAAGGCATTGCCAGGCTCTGGTGCCTCCCTCCATGCAAAGGTGGGGAAGATGCCATGCAACTGCAGCTCCAGCCAAGGCCAGGCTCATCAGGAACAGCTTCCAGCCAAGGGAACTACATATTGCAGGTCTCTGGCAGCTAAATATTCACAGCTTTGAGAACCGTCCTGCACCGCTGAGACTACAGAGTGCAGAGGGCCACCCCAGCCAGGCAGCAGCTTTACAGCAGAAAAGAAAAGCAAAACTGTGAGATGAAGAAGGGAAGAGCCCTCCTCTCTGCACATGCTCACAGGCTGCCTGTGCACCAGAGTAACTGGACCCTTCATGAAATTCTGCCCCTCATTTTATCTCACTGGGTTGCTTGAAAAGAAGAGAGAGGGAGACAGCAGCCTTCCTCATTAATAGGCTGCTGTGCCTTTGTTTTTATTTTACAGCTCATTCCTCTCCCCCTTCCAGCTCCTCCACCTGACTGCACACTGTACAGCCTTTCTCCATCCCTGGGGGTGTAGGACAGTCTTGCAAAGCTCTGCCATCATGTCAGTACATGTGCAGCTCAAACCCTCCATAATGGCTTTTTTCTGTAGCCCATTTTCGAAGTAACCAAGCAATGAGCAAACAGTGCCCCAGAGTCTTTGCAGAGTTACAGTGCATAATTACTGTGTCACTCATATTGTCCTCATGATGACCTGCAGTTATTCTATGCCTATTAACATTCATCTCTACACTGACCAGAATAATTTGGTTTACTGCACAGCAAATCTTATTGGAAACCATCATTATGAAGAGCCTTAAAACAGACATCAGTCACAACGATTTTGAGTACAGTTAATTAAATAATGCATAAAAATATACAGCTTACTTTGACTAGTAAAACCTTCTGTTCCACTGCAGAGAACAAGAGGAGAAAAACAACCCCAATCTGCCTCTGAATAGGCAGATGGGACACCCCTGAGCCACAGCACCCTGCCTTGGCAGCCACCGGGACACGAAGGGATGATGCAGTGAGCTTCTTCCCAGGTCACACATAATCATGGGGAAGAGGCAGCCTCTCCCAGCCTCTCAGAACCCAGCTTGTGGGTGTCTCTGACAGCAGCAGCAGGACAGGGGGTCTCAGAGATGGCACTGCTTGATCCACAGCCCCCAGTGACTCCCACTCCCTTGGCCCAATGGGACTCTTTGGAAGAACAAATACACCTACCAATTTGAACAGAAAAGCACAACTGAGTAGCTCAATCATTTTACTGGGCAGGATGAGGGAAAACAAAGTTCCAGCAGACCTAACAGCGAGTAACTCCATCCCCAGGCACCCAGTGAAGGTGTTAACAAATGAACTTAAGTCATTAAAGCTCTTCTTAAGGCTTGCAATGATTTTCTCACCTCCACCATTTCCAGTCTCTTCAGAAAGCTGTCCAGCCTTGCAAACACCATCTTGGCATGGAAGTCCCACTCCTTCACTTCTTTGCCTGATTTATAATAGGTGTGAAGTTCTTCCCTTCTGTCCTCAAATGCCTCTTTGAATCCATTCAGGATGCCAAGCACCATCTGCACCTTGCTCAGACTCTCCTCCATCTCCCCTTTTAGAAGGTCTTCTGGAGATAGGTGTACCACGGCCTGGAACAGCAAAATCACACTCAGGAGGTCACTTCTTGCACTGAATGTTTCAAGTTGAAAGAATCATTTTGCCAGGGATGGATGGGAGAGAGGAAGAGAGAGGGACTAGATTTAGAAAGCTTCCTCTTGGAAGCATCAGCGTGACAGCCACACACCTGCTGGATGAGAAGGTTGCAGATCTCCTGCAGTAGCACCACGATGCGTGCAGGCCGGCTGTAGTGCTTGGAGGTGACCCAGATCAAACACACCACGTGGAGCAGGGGGAGCAGGAGCGGCTGCACCTCGCTGAAGTCAGTCCTCTCTACGTCCTCCAAATGGCGCCGGAGGGGCATCAGGTGCAGGTGAATGTCCTGGGCTTCACTCAAAGCTGTGTGAAGCAGCACAAGAGCTGGTGAGACCCACCTACACATGGTGCAAACCAGCCATCGACCACAAGGTGGACCGAGACACCCAGGTGCAGAAGGTGGCCCAGGACCGCTGCTCATCTACAGCAATAACCAGCACAGACGGAAGCCAGGTCTGCAACTGCTCAATGAGACGTGGGCAAACGAGTGCTGTAAATGTGTGCTGCCATCGCCCCAAGCAGCCTGCAGACCCTGCCATGCAGCACAGGCTGAGGAGCCTTGCAGGGCCTGTCTTGGCCTGAGCTTTTTTCCAGCTATAGCAGCCAGCAACACAGGTGACCACAGTCCCACTCGTCCAGGCAGTACAGCACAGCTGTCCAACAAGTTAAGCCAAAGCCTTCAGCCACACAGACACAAGTTGACACTGTACACCTGTGTAGTTTCACCTTTGAGAAAAATCCTACAGAGCATAAACATGAATGACACCATATGATCACAATGCAATTACATCTGTAGACCAACAAGAAGCGACAGAAGTATCCAGATACATATGAAGATAACCCCAGAATCCACGATGAAGGAAGAAACCCCCACTAGCAACACTGACCTCCCTGCACAGACCCACAGACATCAGCACAAAGAGCACTCCACCAATCTGACCTGTGCTGTAATGGGATTTAACAATTACAGTCCCAATTACCCAGTTGGTATTGCTGTTACTGTACTAAAACTAAATATGTTTTTTATTTTGATTAGGCTGTTAGAGAATTAAATACACTGACAGTGAATTCTTGGCTCCTTATACATTGGGTCCTTCTCTAGCCCTACTGATCTGCACTGCCCATGCACTGTGCATACCGTAGTATGTCCTTAAAAGAAGGAACATTTCCATATGAAGAAGTAAAGAGTGTTATTATCAGTCAGCATGAACACAGCTGGCAAAGCCTGAATAATTTTCTCTTGCCACAGAGCAGCTGAGATGAAGATGAACATGCAGGGTCACTCACAGTGAGCTGCAGGCAGCGGAGCAGCAGGGCGCTGCTGGTTTTCACTGCAGAGGGGAATTTGCAGTATTTCTTTTGGCTGAACTCCCCTAAGCAAAACTCACTCGCTATCTTCACGTAGCTGCATGTTAAAGGCAGAACTTTGTTTCAATAACAAGAGGAAACAAATCCTTCATTGTAAGGATTTTCTTCTCATTGAAGAAAAAAAATGATTTAATACCCTTGTAATGCTATAAAGGGATGGAAAGTACTGCAATAACAGCGGGGTGGCAAAGTTTTGGCTACAGCAAATGAGAAGCCCAAGTGCAGCAGCTGTGGATGCAGAAACGAAGGAGAAAAGCTACTTACCTTTGGAAGGCTGCAGGTAGGCAGGGATCTCAAGCAAGAGATACCCTTACCTCCACTGCCAACCCTTAAATGAGGTCTGCAAAGGGGTGACCTTGAAATCAGCATGCCCAAAGGGCTTCATCATAAAGTGCAAAATGCTGCTACCCTTCCACAGAGGTTGGGACTGCACCAGTCAAAGCTTGGGAAATAACCTAAGGCCTGTCTGCTTTCTCTTGGCTGTGAGAATTGTCCTTATTGTACTGAAACTTCAGTCTTGCAGATCAACACCACAGGAGCTGATGTAATAAAGTCTCAAGATACATCTTGTTTCAGATCAGTTCGGATGAGTCCTGCTGGATTACTGTGATTGCTTTAGTACAGTAGAGTGAAATCCCAAATCCATTCACCCTGACCCCTGGGAATGGTCTGGCTCAACAGAACCGTGATCGTGCTTGGCCAAGCTTAGAAACAAAAGCACAAGCAGACAAATGTCTTGCCACAAGACAGGGCTAGCAATGTGGTTGCAGTCCTCATGGTCATAGTGGACTCCTAAGGACCAAGCCCACACATTAGGATTGAAACCAGTAAAACTAGTAAACCTAGTAAAACTAGGTAAAACAAAGGCCAGAGGTCATTTCATACAGATATATCAAAGCTGCACCATTATCTCACCTGCTTCAACATCCGTGAGCATAGCTCTGAAGGCTGGTAAGTAGCTGCTCTCAACTCTCTCTAGCACCTCTATCATGTTCCTAACCTTCCTCGTCCTCAGCTGACTGTAAATGCACTCCAGGTCATCACACCTGCAACAACCAAGACACATTACAAGCTCACAAACTGAGCGAGCATCAGCTCAACTCATCAGTTCAGCTGTGGTGCAGACAGGCTCTGTAGGTTTTGCTGCAAGGAGCAGGGTCTCCTAGAGGCCATAGAGGGGCAGCAATATCTCAAACCCCTTCCCATCTGCAAGCATCAGTTGTTCCATTGGGTATCTAGAGCTGTCACATCCCTGTCGATGACACACATGCTCCAAGAGTGGCTGAGAGGACTACTACATTCCAGCCAGGAGAGGCTCAGCAATGAAAATCAGTTCTGAATTAAAAAAACAAACAAATGTTGACATGCCTGTTCAAGTTGGTAGTCTTTTTAAAAATAAAAGATGGCTTCTGAGAAGGCTGAAAACTTCATTAGCCTTCACTACCACTTTAGTGGTAGTGGCTGCACTAATCGGCCTCAGGCACAGAAACCACCTCTTCCAAGGCAGAGAACCAGATTTCTGTTTCTTAGGAAGTGGGACATCTCCTAGACCTCACAAACAAATTACTTGGGCTGAGAAGATCCAGAGAGGTGTCCATCAGCTCTTACAGCTGTGGCTGGCTCCTAGTGAACTGAGACAGTGAGAGCACTTCCAAAACTCTCCCCTAAAGATGTGACACCAGGACTAAGTCAAAACGCAACCAGCTGCCCCATGACCTCAAGGAACTGTGCAGATCAGGTTATTTTACGTGTGGGAGCAGTGGTCATTGCCTCAAATCCTTACACAAATCCAAGGCAGCCCAACATTTGCAATTGGTCAAGCAGCTTTGCTAGAGGCACCTACGAGGCTCCTTCCAAACCAGCCAGGTTTGGCACCATGGCCCACCGTGCTCCAGCCAGGCTGCCCAGGGTACCTGTTCTTCCAGAACTCCAGTTCCACCTTGGGGCTGGGATTACTGCCTTGCAGGAGAGGCTCTGAGGACTCTTTCTTCAGTGCTCTCTGGATCTGGTAGCTCCAGTCTATGATAGCTGACTCCGTGGCATGCACAAGAGATTTGTCAATCTGCTCCAGGCTGCAAAATAACACACTGCGTGGTTAACTTTGCTTTCTGCTTGTTTATGCTCATTATTCAGCTGTACCTGCTAGATTTTATAGATTAAGGTCCAGCTTTATGTTTCAAAACCAGAAAACCATCAGAAATGAAGATCTTGCTGTTACTTCAATACCTAAATTACAATCTGGAGAAAATGAGTTAAATTCGACAGCAATCCAGGCAACAATACACTTTTATGAGCAAGATTCACAAAAGGAATGGTGGAAGAGCTTCCACATCGCCATCCCCAAACAATCAGATCCATTTGGGCTCAGTGTCCAGCCTGGAGAGCCACACTTGCAGCAAGATGCTCTCACCCACTGTCATTAACTCACTTAATACAGAAAGAAACCATGTAGGTGGGCAGGTGTGTTCAGGACAGGCCACCTCCCTGCCTGGGAAGCAGCACAGCCTCCTGCCATCCCACCCACACCACGTCCAGTCCAAGGCGTGATTGGTCCCATCACATTCACTAACACACCTCTTGAGGACCCACAGGGTGCAAATGCAGTCCAGGCATGGGGATGACACAGTGTGCAAAGGTATCTGCCACCACATGCTGCCCAGGCTTTATTGCCTTGTCCTGGGCCAGCTTCACAGCACTGCAGAATTCAAACCCCTTTAATTCCCAGTTTTGGGCTGGCCGCTGAGGAGACCAGAGTGGAAGTTCCTCCCAGTTGCAGTGTGGGCCCCCTGCCTGACATAACACTAGCACTTGGATAGTGATTCTTCAGTTGCTGAAGCTATTGCAGGGGCTCAGCCTCCCCAGGCTGTGCTAACCAGAGATGCTGGGGTGGTTTTGCTGGGGGTCATCCCTCAGGGACTAAAAATGAGCTTCAGAATCACAACAGCCACCAGGGAGGTCTAACCAAGATTCGAGACTACAGAAATTATCACAGTGCTCATGGAAACGCAGTGCGCGTCCGGTAAGCCACCCCACTTCTGCAAGAGGACGTAGGCAACAGTTTTCAAATCTCTCTGTGGGACCACAAACAGCTCAGAAACTTGAAGGAAGTTGTAGCTGTTTTTTCAGGTACCTTTCCATAACAAATCCAGTTTTGAGGGGAGGCAGAATAACCCTGACCAAGCAGTCAGCATGAACCACAAACAGGTGGGTAACAACTTCTGAGCAGCGCAGCTGAGGGGATGCACTGGCAAACTGAAGCCAGAAAAATTCTGGCAGGAGAACCCTGGCTTCCCATTCAGAGGTAACGGGAAAGCAGCAGAGGTTTTGTTCAGTTTGTTTTCTCCATTAAGTTTGTTGCTTTGCTGTGTGTTCACAACTTCTTGTCACTTTCTGAGCTGTTCCTGCCTGCTTATAGTGCTGCACGCTCCCCAGAGACAGAGTTTGTAAGGAAGAGAACAGGTAGAGCAAAATACACTCATCTGGGCAGTCTGGATAAGTAGTAGTCAATGGCGATCAGTAAGAGCCACTACGATTGGTGAGGGCTCCCCAGAACACAGCACACGCATCAGTAGAACATAACCAGAGGACAGCAAGCAGTGATACTCACAATTTCTCATGTCCCAGATCAATGTTCTCTATTCCCTCCGAGCCTGCTGGAAGAGGCAGCAAGGTCTTGCCTTTCACTTGGCCAACCACCACGAAGACGGCACTTTTCAAGCTGTGGACATGACGTATGATGTCCTGTGACACCACCCGTGGCCAGCCCTGATGGTTCTTCCTGTTTGTCAGGATGGGCACGATCACCTGCAGAACAAATTGCAAAAAAGCAATGAAGAGAAAAGTGCTGCAGGAAACTGACAGGCTGCCAGGCTCCGAGCTCCGTGCTCAACCAAGCCTGAAGACCTGAACTCACTGCTGGCCCAAGCAGCTTCATGCCTGTGTGAAACAAGGGCAGGGCAGGAGGAAAGGACCTCTCCACAGGCCTGCTTTGCTGGTGATCCAAAATGTTGCCAGGGATGAAACCTGTCTACAGAACTAGCTGCTCTCGCTCAGACCAGGGCTGTGGTGACAGCTTTCAGCCCTCTCCACATCATACCTCTCGTGCATCGCTGAGCATCACGAGGCACAAGAGGAATAAGAAAATGCTGAGGTTCAAAGCTCATTGCTTTCCGTTCCCAACAATGCTCACCACTGTCAACTGTCCTGAGAGCTCTCCCTTCACCAGGAGGGCAGAAGACAGTCAAGCAGGATGGGAAGGTGTTCAGTAGCACTCACTTGGCTGTTTTGTTGTGTGCAAGGCGAAAAATCAGACATCTCTGCACTGTTCTCATGGAAGGAGGTCAGTCACATGTGATGATAAACTCACATACTACACCTCCCTCAAATCCAAGAGCTGAAAAGGGCAGAAACAAGCGGACAAAGCAAGCAGGCAGCCCAGTCCTGCTGCTGCTCCAGCTGCCCCAGCCTCCAAACCTGCACCTGGAGGCAGCTGCATGGACCAGCAGGCTGCATCGGTTCTGTTCCCCTGCACACAGCTCTGGTACTCACTGCCAGCAGGCAGGGCAGAGGCAGAGCTTTCAGGTGACTTCCAAGGGCAGCAGGGCTGGGCTGAACCCCCCTAGTTCAGAGGATCCCCCCATTGGTGAGGGTCACCTTGTCTCCTTTCCAACAGTGCTGGAGCTCTTCAGTTTTTTGGTTATTTTCCAAGCTGCAGCCCTGTCAATCTGACTCCTGCCATTCCTGCACAGCCTCAGATTGGTCCCAGCCTGGCAGCAGAGTCCCCCTGAGCTACCTGGGCTTGCCAGGGCTGGCTCTGCCTTGGCTTAGCTGGCTCCAGGCTGTGGCAGCAGACTAACAAAGCCGGGTTCTCTCTGGTGACCAATGCTACTCCTTAGTGCTGCTGGCACAGGGAGGCTGCTGGGTGCAGCTATGGCAGAAGCCAATGAAAGTAGGGTGAGCTGCAATAAGAGAAGTTATAAAAACAACTGCAAGTGGGCCCAAATCTGAACAGAAAAAAACATGACAGCACCGTGCTTGGGAAATCAGAGTGCCAGTGACTGCAGCCACTGCTGGCCTGGGGAACAGCAGCACCAGCCACTGCAGGGTGCCCAACTCCTGGCTCACTACTGGTTCAGTAGTTCCATCTATTACCATTGAGACCTTCCACTATTAAATCCTGTGGGCTGCTAGTGCTAGTCCTTGCACCCAGCTGCTTGTTCCCTTGTTAGACCATCAAAACATGACCTGCATGCAGAACAACCCCCAGCTCCACAAAGAAGAGAAGGCACGTTCTTTTCAGCCCTAATGAGGGTTTGTGTGGGACAGGCAGAAAAGACATCCCCAGCCATGCTGGGCCTCCTCACTGTTCAGCACAAGCTGTTTCTCCAACCAGAGAAAGCCTTCTAAGGCTGACCCAGAAGTGTTGATAGAAGGCCCTTTGCAACATGCTCTGCAGCAGCCACAGCCATGTGCGCCCTCAGCCTCAGGAAACTAAAGGTCCTTCTCAATTCTCCACCCCTCTCCCCATCCTGTATCACCATCCTGTTTTCCTTGAAGTTAAGTCCGAGCAAAAAAGCAGAACCAAACCCAGACACTGTCTGCTCCCCATGGAAACACCGCATCCATCTGCAGAGGCTGCAGGGAGAAAAGCCCAAAGTGTGCCCCCAAGCAGCTGGAGGCAGCCAGAAAACAGATCCAACAGTGCTGAATGGAATGTTCCTACCCCAAAACCTCCCCATAACAGATGGTGTTTACAACACGTATCATGCACTACCTGCTGTCATCTACAAACAAAACCTGATACAAAAACTGCTGTCTGTGCAGACTAAGCACAGCCACAGAGCTCAAGCCAGAACAAAAGCTCCCATGTAAGTAATGCATTGCCAGCCGTGCTGAGCCCACAGCCTGCTCCTGGAAGCCCACTCTGGTGGCCAGCATCCCACAGAACTTCTCAGTGTGGATTTAATGACCTGGAACATTAAACTGATGTTCAGACTGCACTGGAGCAATTGGAGCCCCTGAGCACCTGCAATACATTGATGACGTTATCGTGTGGGGCAACACAGCAGAAGTTTTTGAGAAAGGAGAGAAAATAATCCAAACCCTTCTGCTAGGAAATCCAGTTCCCAAGACTGCAACATCATCACATCCCAATGGAAGCAACAACAAAATCACTGCTACATCCCTGACAACCAGCAAGAGGGAAACACGAGCTTCTGTAGGTGCTGTGGGTTTCTGGAGAACGCACGGTCTGTGATGTTTCATCTTGCCCACCCTGGAGTCTATACTGCCTTACATGAGTGCACGTGTCTGGAGAGCCAGACCTCATAGAATATTTATGGATGTATATAATGTATAATAATACTCAGGATGTATTCCTGGACTGGGGCAACAGACACCTTATACTCCCATGGTGGGAGACGCCCAACCCCCAGTTTCACCCATGTTCGGCTGACAGGAATAGTCTGTCCCCCAAAACCACCCATCATCACTCCATCTCCATCAAATTTAGTCGAATCTCTGTAGATAATTGATGTTTCTGCCCCTGTATCAACAAGTGCCATAACCCTCCCTGGACATTTTTCTGGGACCAGAATATTGTCAACTCTACAAAGGGCCTCTGGTCCCTTCTGAGGGCCCTAGGGGGACTAACATCCTTCGTCACGCCATGAACTGAGCCAAAGTCAAGTCTTCTGTCTTTGTGTTTTTTGTCACTGTGGCCCGAGACACCCGAGGGGCTTCTTTTTGCTATCGGAAGCAATGAAATCCTCTATGTTCCACACTGTCATTGGCAGTCGATCTCCGCAAATTGGACCCCAGCCCAAATAAGATTGTTAAACATTTGTTTTCACGACACCCTTATGGGCCCAGCTGAGGACTGGTGGCACCTTGGCACAGGAGGCCTCTTGGTTTTAACTACTGGAAGCAGCTCTGCTTCTTCTACTACTCAGATATTGCACCCAGTGCACAGATGCTCTGTCTCACCCAAATCAGCCACTGACTGGGCTGCCTGTTGAATCCGAGGCCACCAGGTTTAATATGGAAACCAAAGTCCCATACAGGTGGGAAGGGGCCTGCTGTAGATTCCATCTCGCGTACCTGCCGAAAACTTTACCATGTCTGGGCTTTTGAATGAGTCCTCGTATATCACTTCTCTTTTGCCCAGCTCACAAATATAATTCTGAAGGTCCCCTATGGAGGACCACAATCCTGTGTTTAATGGAACATCTGGTTTGTTCAGCCAAACCACGCGGCATGCAGCCATTAACCAGTCTATTACCGACTGGTTCTCACTGCTGTACTGAACAGCAGCACACAGTCTCTGCCTGAGGGCAGGGTGCACCGTCACAGTGGCCAAATTTGATACTTCTGGGCCATTAACCACAACACCTTCCGCCCCTGAACCCCCAAATCTAAGTAACCACGTGGGTACACTCTCTTTCGGCCTCTGCTGAAATGTTGCACCACATCCCTCAGTTCTGTTGGTGCATGGCCTCACCATCATGTGTGAATGCGTTTGGGCAGGGGGCCGTTGGGCAAGGGGCACCCGCCAGCCTGCCTTGTGCTTCCTTTGTCTTCTGGGTTATAATAGGATGAGTGCCAAGGAATCCGTCATAAGTGGAACCTCTAGATCTAATTTAGAGTTTCAGCCAGGCCCGTTGTTTCAGAGGTGTGGTTATTATCTATTGAAGTATTGCAGACCTGACCTATCAGGGAATGTAAAGTTGGTCTTTTCCCTGTTAATACATTAAGCTTCTGTTCCAGTTTTTCAGTGCAATCTTTTAATAGCTGATGTTCACTTTCTAAGGTGTCAGCTCTTATCTCAGTTTGATTTAACAGTAGCCATGCCACTCTGGAGGTGGCCAACTGCCTTTCTTTTGTAGTTAGATATCTCTATCTAACCCGTGAAAGTATTCCACCAGGCAGAAACATTCCCCACAATACACAGGGGACCCCATTTCTCAACGATGGTTGCTAACTGCTAATAAGGAGAACCCATAAGCCCTGGATCTCCCCAGGAATCGTTCTATCTGAGGGGGTGATGTTCTCCCCCTGACCCATTTGTAGACGTTCCACAGAAAAGACATCATAACAATTTCAGTCCATTTTAGCCTGCCTGGCTCACCACGTGTAAATCAATAAGCGTACAGAGCTTAGGCTAAGCAGGATTATCGTGATGGAAAGCTAATAAGTGAAAAATGCTCACTGATGCTGTAGGCTCACAACACTCTCCACAAGGATCGATGTCCAGGAAGAGATCCTGCCTCAGTGGCAGTCAGCACTTAAATGGGATCTAGGAGAGGTGCAGCCAGGCTCCCCCTCTCCCAGCAGCACAGCTGAATTGCCTTCACCTGTGCTCCCACAGCTGATTCCTAGCTTGCCTCAGGTGGTCAGTCAGAGCTTCAGGCTGTGGTTTAGCAGTCAGAAGGATCCAGAGGACCTGAAGAGTGCTACACTCCAACTGAAAAGGAGATGCTGGCAGCGTACAAGCGGGTTTGGGCTGCTTCCAAAGTGGTTGGTACTGTGCACAGCTCCTTTTGGCACCCTGACTGATGCCAAGTGGATTCTGTTGATTACACAACAGGCTCGAAGGGGAAACCCCCATTGTCCAGGACTTTTGGAACTGACACAGGCTGGCCTGAAGGTAGGAATTTTGAAATAGCACCAGGGGAGAAGATTGCTTTTGCTCAGAGACCTGAGTTCACTTGGGGGGTAACACGAGGAAATGTGGACATTCAGTGTGTATCTCCAAGGGGACCTGATGCTGAGGAGAAGAGTCAGCAGTTTTATGTACACATGTGCACATGTATATAATCCTAATTGTTGTTTATTATTTGCATGTATTTATATATGTGTGTTGCACAATTCTGGCATAATGCGATGACATGGAATAGAGGCTGGATACCTGTCAGGACTTTCCATATGCGTTCCGTATCATGTCATCATGCAATGAAGTGACAGAACTGGGACAGCTGCTGAGGGAGAACTACAGACCCCAGAGTGCTCCAGACCTTCCCACGTGGTTTTGGGGAGGGAGATACAAAGTGATGCAGTGATAGGAAGACAATCTCTTTTGCTCCATGCTGCCGAGCCTGCGGCACACACTTAGGAGATGCTCCCTTTCCCATTTGTTTATTACTCTTGATTCCTTTTATGTTGTATTACCTTTACCACTTATAGTAGTTTATTTCAATGGAACAGCAACTCCTCCTCGTTTCTCAGCGGCCTCCTGCAGAGGCGGGTGGGGGAAGGAGCTGAGCCCTGCTGGGTGACAAAACAAAACAAAACAAAATCCAGCCCGGCGTGCAGCGCTGCTGGAGCCGGGGACCGAGGAACCCGGGGGGTCTGTAATTGTGGATCTGGAGGAATGGGGCTGGGAGGTTCAGATGAAGCCTGCACGTCTCAGTGAAGAGCAACTTTTTACGCAGTCTGACAGCGATAGGACAAGGAGAAACGGTTTTAAACTAGAACAGGAGAGCAGCACGTTAGGTGTGAGGAGGAAGCTCTGCTATCCCGAGGCTGAGACACGTGGCCGCTCGAAGAAGCGTGGGCGCCCCGTGCCCGAGGCCCGGCTGTGCTCCTTCACCCTCAGCCGGCCGCGCTCCATCCCACGAGGAATCGCTCGGATCCCCGCCGCCCAACCGCGCGCTGGCGCCGAGCCGCCCCGCTCTCCGCCTTACCTCCTCCACCAGGGCGGCGAAGTGCTGCAGGGCGTCGGCGGGCAGATCTCCGCACAGCGGCTCGCCGGGCCCGGGCGGCCGCAGGAAGAAGAGCGCCTTGGGACGGGCGGCGGCGGCCGGCGGCGGCGGAGGTCCCAGGGCCAGCCGACCCGCGGGGCCGCGCCACGCCAACAGCGCCCGCCCCGCCGCCCCGGCCGCGAACGCCCGCAGCTCCGCCGCCGCTTCATCGCCGGCCGCCACGCTGTCCGCCGGCAGCCGCAGGCCCCGAGCCGCCCGGCGCAGCAGCCTCAGGACGCGGGGATCCGGAGCCTCCTCCGTAGGCAGCTCCTCGCCCTCCATGCGGCGGCTGTTTGCGGGGAGGAGCCGCGGTTGCCCGGGGGACGAGTAGGGCCATGCCCGCCGATCGCCCCGCCCGCCGGTTTTCCGTTTCAGCCCCGGGGCAGCCGGAGCTCGCGGTGTCCGTTGCTACTCGCTTGCTGCTTGTGAATACCTCGACGTGAGAACGAGTGCGTTTCCTCATTTCTGGCACGTACCTAAGAGATCCGCCTTTACTTCTACGAGAAGCAGCACGGATCCGCGGCAGCCCAGCAATAAGCCCGCTCGCCCCCCGGCCCTCTGTGTGCCCACATTGTGCAGCAATAGGACCCTGCTAAGCCCACACAGCCTGCTGCTCTGCTCCAGCGTGCCAAGCTCCCCCCTTTAGACAAGCGTAACAAAGCACAGCTAACTTACTAAGATGTTTTGCTGCCCTTTTGTCTTCAATCTTCCATCCCCTTAAAATAAAGCCATCTTTACTATGTATTGCTACCTTCTGTTGAGCACGTGGGGGCCTAGCAGTAGCTTCTGAGAGGGAATTCCTTCATTGGAATAGCCATGAATCACAGAATGGCCTGGGTTGAAAAGGCCCACAATGCTCATTCAGTTCCAACCCCGCTATGTGGAGGTCACCAACCAGCAGACCAGGCTGCCCAGAGCCACATCCAGCCTGGCCTTGAATGCCTCCACAGCCTCCTTGGGCAACCTGCTCCCAATGCCTCCCCCATCAGACCCGCACATGATTCCAGGACACAGAAGTCTGAGCAGAGAAACTATCACACATCCTCCCGTAGCAGCTCGCTGTCCTCCATCAGCTCACGCCGCCAGCTCCCCTGCACACTACAGCAAACAAAGTTCATAGTTGTCTGTTCTGGAGCCTTGCAGAAGCAGTGTTTGCTATCTCAAAGCAGCAGGAATGAAGCAGCAGAAGCAGGTGTGGCTTTGGTGGCACAAAGCATATTTGTAACAGCTATGAGGTTGATGAAGGTGCTGTAACACATAAATAAGGTCATTCTCTCCCCAAATTCAGGTGTTTGTTGACTCCTCACCTCATTAACTACCTAATCAAAACACTTTGTGTGATGTTGAGTGGTTTATTCAGACTGTCATGAAGGTTTTGGAAAACTGTTCTGATGGGGGGGTGGGAGGGTGGAGGAAATCAACCAAGAAAACCAAAATAAAATGGGAATGCGCAGCAGCATTCAGATCCTTAAATTAACCTAGATCTCTAAAAGCAATTAACTGGGTCCCATTTTATTTGAAATTTCCTCCCACAGCCTAGGTCTTGACACTTAGATACGCTCCTTGTGTAACCAGAGAGCTCCTCCCCCCATTCTGGTGAGTCCACAGCCCCATGAGGACTTACCAGACTTCACCTCTTGCAACTCCCAAGATTGTAACTGCTGCTGTATTACCAATAGCTTCCATTGTAAAACCAAAAATTAAAACAGCTCAGAGAGAAGTCTTGGCTAAAAGAAAAACGGCACGTGGATTGCTGATATCCAGGGTCAGGAACTGTGGAACCGTATGGGTAAATACTGCCATCACAGGACTTGCACTGCTTACAGCATGCTTGGGAGCTTCAGCCCACAGCGACCCACTGACAACCGAGCGCAGCCAGCCGCCAAGGCCAGCCCCTCCTGCCATGGCACCTGCAGGCTGCCCAGCACTGCCAGCCCCAGAGGCCTGTACAACACAGGGCACCTCTTACAGAGCAGAGAACGTTCTCTACCTCTTCCTTCAGTTCACTGTTTTAAGCTTTTTAAGTTTCTTGTTTGTTACTTCCTGATGGTTCTTGTCTTGTTTCCGTTTCTGGGATGGTGTCTCCTTGTTCTCACCACCAGTCAGTTGGTCCAAGACTATTGCAGCCTCCTTCAGAAGGCGCTGCTCCCTTTTTTCCTTCCGCTCCTCCATTTCCACTATGTCATCTGCAAACAGAGCCTTCAGAGGTGGGATCAGCTTTGGGATGGTTGAAAAGTCACCAAGCCGTACCTGCAATACATTGGGCACAAGAGCACTTGCTTGAGAACTGCCATCCCTCGCCCCCAGCCTTCTGCAGCTCAGCAAACAGGACAGCACCCCTCCCTCTGGGTGGTACCAGCACAGAGGAGCCTCACCTTGGTGATGATTTGCAGCTGCCAGGCAGATGAGCATTTACAACCCTTACAGAAGCCAGTCCATCAATCCCTTACACCAAGTTATTGCCATTCTCTTCACAGGAAAGCATGCACACACTGTATATGTATACGTCAGCCAGTGTGCTACTCCCACATTCAGGACAGCAGCAGCACTACAGGGTTTAGGATCCCAGACATCTTTTGCAGAAAGCCATTAAGGCAGTGCATTGATTAAGAAGAGAAAGGGAATGCAAGTGATATTTTTAGCTGGCAACAGCACAAACAACAGAGGTGACGTGAGGCAAGCATCCAGAAGAACAGATTTCTGTTCTCAAGAGGCATCAGCACCTGTCCTAAAGAGAATTGGGCACTATGCCCCCCACCCCTCCATGTTGGTGATACCTGCTGACAGAAGTAAAAGGAGCTGTTTCATAGGAAACTGCTCTCAGAAGGACACAGCACGTTGATACTTCATTAGAAATGGAAAATTTCATTCCTAAGCAGCCATCCCTAGGTAGGACTGAAACCTTTCTCACAGTCTGGATCAAAACTCCAAACTTACCCTCATATGATCAAATGCAATTCCAACTTTCTCACTGAAGTCTTCACTGAACAGCGGGATCTTGGCATATCTTTGGCTGAAGTGATTGAGCATGATGAACTCAGCATTCATCTTCATCCCAATCTCAATTGCCTGAGAGGTTGTGCTGCAAAAGGACCAGGAACACAGCACTCATACACACTAGCCAGCGCTGCTCCTCCAACAGGGAACAGCAGGCTGCATCTTGCAGCTAGTGCCACATCTTGCCAACAGCAAACACTAGATGCTATACACCACCTGCTGGGCACAAGTTGTCTTCATCAGCAAGCCCAGACACTGCCTGCACAGCTGGCAAGTCTCTAGCTTCCATGCGACTCAGAGTGCAGAAAACATGCTAATTAACTCAAAGCTTTTCAGTGCTTCACAACCTGGGGACAAAAGCTCAACCTAGAGGTGCCAGTAAGTCCAGCTCACTCGCTGGAAACTGCTGTCCAGTCCATCGCCCCCTTTCACTGGGGGCAGCAGGCAGTACCACTGGCTGCAGCTCAGTTTGAATCGTGCAGATAGCTGACAGGGGTGTGGATGACACCTCTACTGTCCAAGCTTAGTCCTGCAGTGCAGTCAAGCTGAGGGCCTTTCCTTTGGGCTAGTTAGTTTGTAGAATTGCTACTGTCTAAGAGCTTCCCCTATTTCTCTCTGAGGATGCTCAAAACAGAGTTACAGAGCTGGCGCAGTGAGCAACACTCTAATATTAGTGCTGAAGAGCTCTACGCACACCAGAACTACTTACAGGCCTTGGGCCCCTCACCACCAGATCCAAGGTCAAAGCCCAGTTAAGCAGATTTGCTTTCCCTGCAGTGATAAAACAGCAAAACACACCCACCTGTGTGTTTTCTCTATAGCTTCTCTTTCCATTCCATCTTCCAGTGTTGCTTCATGGATCAGCAGAGTAGCATTTTTCCCTGTGTAAATAATCACATATTTCACCTTCAGCTGAACACGCAACTGCCTAAATAAGCAAGTGAACTCTCACCTCCACCCAGGGCCCCCACTGGCTTGCAGTCATAGCACAAAGAGTGTGGGAGTGACCACCTCAGTTACTGACAGTTCAAGGCCATACTCAGAGTCTTTCAAAGAGGTTTTTGTCACCTACCCATTTGTACTAAGGCCTTGCAGGGCATTGTGTCACCAGAATATACTACTTTCCATCCAGATTTGTGGATCACTGAACATGCAAAAGCATTTTTACAATGCTGGACTTCGCAAGTCTGAAACTAAACAAGAACATGAGCATTAGACTTCAAATTCCCTCTTGTCCTTTACTGCAGCACATGATGCTGTCAGCTTACCTCAGCCAAGTCATAGTTCTCTAATAAAGAAGTGATCAACCGTTTGGCTTTAGATTTGATGTTCTCACGGCCTTTCACAAGGGACTGGCAAGTAATCATTCTGCAAGGGAAGGGAAATGAAAGAACTGAGGACAGGAACAAAGTAAAACCTGATCTCACCTTAAAGCAGACTCTCACACAAGTGTCTTCTCTGCTCACTGCCTGACAAACGAGACGATTTTGTGCATCTGTTTTCCCCTCTGCTTTTGCTATCCAGGGCCCCACAAACTCATCCAATCGTTTCTTCCCTACTGTCACACACCCTGCCTTTCTGGAGTCATTTCAAACCAGCCCACCTCCCTTTTCATAATCTGCAAGCCCCTCTTAGGAAGCACAACCAAGTGTTGCACAACAGATCCTCTCATCTCCTGTGCAAGTCACACATCGCAGTCCTGCACAGTGGAAGGTGTCAAAGAGCTTCAGTAAAACGATGGGGAGAACAAATGACGGTCATTTGCCTTGAATAAGGACCCAGCAGGAGTACTTCCTCACATACCACACAGAAAACTCACTTGATGTCTCTGAGAATCGATTCACAGTTGTCGTGGTACTCATGTAGCCAAGGCATGATCTGTTCAGGTGCTACCAGAAATAGAGGGCTAAAAGCTCGACCGAGGGAAGCCTGCAAAAGGAAAGACAGGAGGAGAATCAGTACTAGGCAGACACTGCATCACACAGAAGAAAAGCCGTGGGAAAAGAAGGTGCTTTTCCACCACATAGGAAAAGTTTTCCTTCCCTTGTTCAAGATACATTTGGGAGCAGTGAAACAAAAGCACAACTTACAAAAGCTCTCCGCCTCTCCATGAGGATGTTGACCAAGCCCTGCAAAAGGGACCAAAAGACAGCAAACTGCAGTCAGAAAGACCCAGGAACAAAAGTGTCAGCAGTGCTACAGCAGCTCAGCAAGGCGCAGTTTCAGGAGCATCTACAATCAGAAGTACCAACCACCTTTTTTTCCCCAGTAACTGCATCGTACTGAGCTGCTGGAACACTGTCACTACTTATGCCACAAGCTGGTGACCAGCAGCCCATAACACCATGCCTCTCCACCCTTCCAGAGCTGTGTCTGCTCCCAGCAGAAGAGAGAGCAGAAAGTCTCCAGCCAACACATCACTCTCAGACTGGTTTCCACACATGAGACAGGAGACCAGCAAACACCCTGCCCCAACCAGGCCCAACCTAGAACAGACCAACTGATCCCTCTGTGAGGATTTATTGCACAGCACCAAAGGAAGCTGGGTTGGATACTGATTTAAAAATAAACTAAATAAAAATAAAAACATCTCTAAACAATCTACAGGGACCACTAACAGGATGCAAAAAGGGATTAGAAACAGACAGATTCAGCAGTGCCTGGGGAACAAGAGGGGAACTGCAGCCTTGAGAGCAGAGCAGCCTACATTCACCAGCTGCAGCTGCATCTGGCTCCCAAACACAAAGACACCTGCACACAGCTCCTGCTCATTCCAACACATAACCTACCGAATGATGATCCGTATGCATGTGAGACACAAACACAGCTACTAGGTTACACAACACTTGGTCAACTTGCTCTCCATAGTGGCGACAGAGCTGTCCAAAGGTTCCTTCCCCGCAGTCCAAGAGCAGGGATCGGGTTGAGCTGGCAAGACAAGTGACAAAGACAAGTGGCAGCCACTGGATGAGCACTGAGCAGGGTCTGTTCAGGGAAGGGGATCTGCTGGGTTGGAGGGCAGAGAGCTGTCAGTGCTGCACCTCTACTGCTACTCCTACTAGCCAAAGTTCTAGATACTGTTCCATCCACAAGCTCCTTCTGCTGCTATACTGATGGTGAACACACTCTTGGGGCAAATGGCAAAATGAAGACATTAAATGCCTGTGTTTACAAGTAACTCTCAAGCCTTCCCTCCCTACAGAGACAGAAGTCCTACAGACTCCACTACAGGGCCACTCTCCTGTGTCATCAGCACTCTGCTCAAAACCACCCTTGGGAAACACCCTCAGAACATGGAGCCTCTCCCTAAGCAAAACACACATGATTTACCTAGTGTTTACCAGTGTAGAACTGACATTTCGGATTTTCATTGGAATTGCAGATCCTGTTCCCAAGAATACAATTTCAGGATAAGGATTCACATTTCCTGCAAAAATGCACACGAGTTTGTAAGCATTATCCATGTACTGCCCAGTCAGACACCGTTCAGTTCAACAGCCGAGCATTTCCACACCTGGAACGTTCATTTTTGTTCACCTTAGCTTCTAGCTTTCCCACAGCATCAGAATTTACCGTGGGAGGACAGAAAACAGAACAGGTACAATCACGAAAACAAAGCAGAATGCACAGCTGCATATAACAAGGCAGGCAAATGAGGACTCATCTCACTGGCCAACACAGAGCTGTCAGTTCAAGGGGGATCTAGCTACTGTTCCACCCTGCCCTAACTCTCTGCAGCAGGATCCAGACAGTGAGTGGGTGGTGCTGCACCATACCAGGAAAGCCTCACTACCAACAGGACAACTGAAAGTTAGAGAACACTTCACAGGAAGCTGCTTGTAGAGGAGGGTATTTCCCTTGCACTTTGCCTGCTACGACAGCATTCAACACAAGCAGAGCTCATCACCACAGAGAAACACCACACAGATCTTTGTCTGTAGTTGTCCCCAAGTGGTCAATCCCCAAACCTAGCAGCTTCAGAACAACAGAAGCAGAAGACTGCATAATTCAACAGGTATAAACTAAACTCAGGTTGAGCTCAGCCTGGAATTTGCACAGCTCCAGGAGGACTTCATAGCACATCTTGGGCAGCAGAAAAACTGCACATTCACAGCTTGACCTGAGCTTTAAAGCACTGGCTCACCAGGACCTTCTGCTTGCCCTTACATGAGATAAGACAAGTTGCTGATCCTTACCTGGTACAGCAGGCAGGCTCTCTTTGCATTCCTTCACACGAGTCTGGAAGTTAGGGAGATCCATGGCTTCAGCAACAAATGCATCATGATCACAGACAGTCACAGCATCTCTGAAAGAAAAGGCCAGGCATCAGGATGGGGGGGTGACAGGGAACTGACTTTTCAGAGCAGCATGATGAATTACTGTGCCAAAACAGCTTTCCAACAAAGGGTCAAATATTTCTTCTATTTCAAGCAGTGGGAGAAGACAAACCCATGAGTATGGCATGGGCTAGAAAGGTCAGGCAGGACTGAACATCCCCACTAAAACAGCCATCCCACCAAAGCTCCTGTAACAGCGCTATGCTTCTGCACCGTGAAGGTTCAGACTGTAGACACTAGAGGGCACTGCATGGCCCACCATGGGAAGCAGTGAGACTCCTGCAAGAACAGCAACCACCCGACAGGGCTCCAGGCACCCATCAGTGTCCGCTGGTTCTGCATCACTGCACGAGCACTACTGCAGGCCTCGGCACCTTTAAGAAAAATCATTTCCTCTCAGCATCTAGGGTCTCCTATTCTGCTCAAAGAGACATAATTTTGAGTCTCAGTAAATGGTGTATCACAGAACCCCCTGCCCTCTACAGCTCCATCCAACACCTTCTCCTGCTTGCACACTAGCAAGTGACAGTGCAGAGCCCGCTCTGTTTAATCACCTGGGGCTTTAGGCTCTGATACCATTTGAACACACAAAGTCTGGCAAGATTTTCACTTGGCTTCCTGAGGAGTCTCTCCCTATCACCGCCAGTTGGGTGCACAGCACACAAGATCAAAAGCAGAGGGCAGAGAAATGCATATTGGACTTCAAGAGTGAGGAATTAGAACAACCCTCCAAACTACTGCCCAAATTACTAAATCAGCAATTCATTCACATCTGTGTCCCACACTTTAGATTTTCAGTGACAGGGGCACAACCCTCAGAACACAGCTGATAGCCCAACACTCAAAAACTGAAGTGCCAAGAAGATTGCCACTGACCTCTGCCACTCCTGCTGGGGTCTAAAGTGGTATTTCAAAAGGCACTCTCCTCGCACAACGGGCACACTGCATACAGCCTCTTCTTCCTGCAGGGAGAAGTACAACGTGAAACACGTTCCTCACCCAAGGGTGCGAGGTACAGAGACAGGAAGGGCCTTGCCTACCTTGCTCTGGTATGTGGTGAGCAGAGGGAAGATCTCTGGGTGGATGAGGTTCAGCTGGCTTTGGATCTTGTAGCTGCGCGCATTGTGCACTGCAGAACAGTTTTCATTGAGCACCAAGTGCTGAGTTCCAGGTCCAAATCTACAAGAGGATGACGAAATGTTCAACAGCGTCAGTCCCACATTGCCATATGCACACTGCTGAGCCACTTGCTAAAAATCTCATCTAAGACAGAGCTGTGCTGCCACTCAGCACCGTCTCTGGGAAAATCTTCACAACATCAGAACGCTGCTGTCCAGTAATGATGTAAAGCCAAGTAATCAGAAGACCACACACCTCTCCAGCCACTGCTGGTAGCGGCTGTCCCGAAGCACCGACTCTGGAGTCATGTGAATAACCAAGGCAACCTTATCCTCACTGAGTCCTTCCTGGTACCTGGAGCAAATACAGAAAGGATACGTGAGAATGATCCTTAACCCCCTTGGCATTCCCTCCAATTCCACTCTGGTATTACTGGAGCTGTTCCCCCAGGAGCAAGCAGAGCACAGATCTCAACAGCACAGCCCAGGAGCTCCAGACTCCCCACAGCAGTAGGCCTAAGGCTCACATGAGGGTCTAAGTACTTGTGTGCTGACATCTCCACTCTCCCACCCCAAACAGCTACCCTCCTCCAAGAGGAGCAGAGCCTTTCAGAAGCTCGGTGCGCCTCTGCACAAGTCTCACAGAGATATTGCACACAAACTAAGCACCTAGGCTCACTGCACAAAAAAGCAGGAGCCTCAGCATGGCTCCATAGTAAGAAACCAGTGCCTATTTCCTCCTCTGAAAGCTCTGGGAAGACAGATCTGTCACAGTCACAGAATCCCACAGGTCCTACACATAGACCTGCCTTTTCTAGAAGGCTCAGCACGGACGTCTTCCCCCAAACACTTCAGGTCACCCATCCCCGCTACCTTCGGAAGGTCTCATTTTCACAGACAGCATCCACAAAGCCCTCATGAGGACATTCCAACACAATGAACACTGGGCCAGGATCACCAGGGGCGCACAGTTCTTCAGGTGAAAGCTGCAGACAGATATACAAACACCACACTGTGGGGTGAAGGTGTACAAGCAGCCCTTTGTGCATCATTACGTCAGTCTCCATTCAGCAGTTCTACCAGCAAGCTCCCAGCAGGCTGCTGGGGCTGCAGAAGCAGCTTCAGGCAACTTCACTCAACACTCAGCAAAACCACAGTGCAGTCCTCATACAGTGAGAGGGCAGGACAGGAACAAGTTTGCATTTTGCTGTGTCACAATAAACACAATCCTGATCTTAGAAGAAAAAAAAGAAAACAAAGGGAATTTTAGCAGCTTCCGGGTTCTCAGTGCAGATTCAGACACTAGAAACAGCTTGCTTAGGAAAAGAAGCTCTGCTAAATTCTTATGACAAAAAGATACGACAGCTGTATCCATCCAGGTTATGGTCTTCACTTACAGATCCCCCGGGACACTGCCAGGGCTGACTGCCTCTACTTCCAACTAGAGTCTGAGAGATTAAAGCTCACTTCGCCTCTGTGGTCTAAGAAGTGCAGAGTAAGGAGGGAACAATGGCTGTACAAGCATTCAAGTCCCAGATTTAAAATACGTAGGGATCAGTTCACAACTAAATCTGCATCAGCTTGAGAAAGTGAAACCGAGAAGCCCCAGCAAATCAGAGACATTCATGGTCACAAATGAACACATTTCAGAGTGTACTTCTGTAATCACCCTCACAACATCCTCCAACAGACACTCCTCAAGAGCCACCTTCAGAAACAACTTGGGGCTGAAAACAAGGACCAGTCACCAAAAGTAACCACTCAAAGCTTGAACGCCAAAACCCATACAAACACCTCAGCAGAGATGAAAACAGGAGGAAAACTATCACCCACCCTTCCACAGAAAAATTTTGCCACTTCCCTCCTTCACTGGACCCACAGCCAGAAAGCATATATGCATCTTACCTCCTTGCCTTCAAAAGTGATGCTCTCCCCATTTTTAAGAGCTGTAATTATAGGAAGAATGGCTGGTGTTCCCCTGAAAACAAGGCATTGAAAATTTAGCTTGACATCCTCAATACACCAGGGCTGGCCCCATTCCCCCGTGCAGGGCTCTCATACTCACACTGGCAGACCCATCTCCTGTGCTTTAAGCACTAAAAATTTTCCCTTCTTTGGATGAATCTGAAAAGAGTTAAAACAGAATTAATCAACCAAATAAAAGAACATTAAGGAATGCCAGGAAATAAGATCCATTATGTCCAGCTTAGCTATTTCCTGAGAAGCCAAGGCATTTCTTTTTCTCCCCTTCCCTTTCAATATCAGATTTTGTGACACAGTCTTCTCCACTATTCCAGTGAAGACATGAAGAACCCAGCATATCACACCCAGTAGATGTGGAACAGCAAATCTTTAACAAATCACCTTCCAGACAAGGAAGGTTGGACAGTTGTTGTTTGTTTTTTTTTATTACTAGCTCCCCTGCCACTGGTCTAACTTACTCCCAAAAAGTTTTCCCCAGACCTTTTGGGTGTTGAGGATCAGGCTATTGCTTCTCTCTCTCTCTCTTCTTTTGTAATATAGGCAGGAGAGACTTCTATAGTATAAACACACTGAAAAAATGGAACATGTCTACTCTTAACTGGCTGCCTAGTAAAAAACCTTCCAGCTTTAACTGGCTTCTATTCCTACTATTGCTGCCTTTTTGAAAGTAGGGCTATAAAGCTTCTAAATTTTTGCTTGAAAACACTATTTACAAATAAATCCAACTAGCAAGATGAAGTACTGAACAAGGTATCTTTGTGTGCCAGCTTACTTTACAAAGGAATGCCATGACCAGATCAGGATGCCTGCTCTCATGCTTCTGTTCATCATCTGCAACAGAAAGAAAACTTACTGACTGTCTTCACTGAATATCACTTTCCCTTAAGCCAAGATGAATTTTTATTAAAGCATTAGTGAAGCAACATCATCCAGCCAACCTGCAGCCCATCAACAAAGTGTCCTAAAACCCTTGTCTGAACATTGATCAGCATCCATTCATATTCACGTTACAAAGGCTGAAGAGCCCACTCCAGACAGGAGCAAATCAATACAAGGCCTAATCACAACTCCACACAGGAATCAAGTCCTGTGTTTAGGCCTTCTTAGTTTTGCTTTAAGTTTTGAAGTACTAGACCTCACTGTGCTCCACACCATCCTTCAGCTGAGCTCCTGTACAGATCTCACTTGCATCAGACAAACAGCTTAGAGGACAAAAACAAAACAAAACAAAAAAAATCCTTATTCTGGTTTCATTTCAAGCACATTAAAAGTTCCACTGTTTTCACCTGTTTTCTTTGGGCTTCCTTTCTCCTTGCTCTCATCCAAGCTCTGCTGTGCAGCTCTTGGGGATCCAGGCTCTGTGTCACTTTCTGAGCTACTTCCATCTTGGGCTGATAATCCAGGACTCTGAGGAAATGTACTTTCAGCAGCTAATGGTTTTCCTGTTCCAAATCCAAGAAAAACAGGCAAAAACCTCTCAAGCAAAGTGGACAAGCAAGAAAAGCAAGAGCAGCATTTCCTCTTCTGTGACATTAGCATTCCAACCACACCAACATACAGCACCATTCCATCAGTCTGACTTGGTCTTCAGGTGCCACCTGTTGTCTAAATCCTCCAGGTTCCCTCAGAATAGCTAGACTCTATGAAAGCTATGCCTGTTCTTCAAGTATTGCAACTTTCAGCAGCAGGAATCCTCAGCTGGCTAATAAAGCCAAAACTCAGCCCTGTTACACACGTCATTCTACACCCACTACTAAAAGAACAAATGAAAGCTGACTGAGCATGTCTCATTTCTTTGAGAGATCCTACTGCTGAGAAAAACACGCAAATTCTTGAACCTCTGCTTACTCAGGCTTGCAAACAGAAACTGCTCCTTTAATCACCTTAAGCAAAATTAATGAACAAGCGCTTCTCCTGTTTAACTACTGCATCACACGCTCACCTATTAGAGGTATTTGGTGGACTGTCATTGTCTCATCCTTGTACTCTGGCTCTGTGTGCAACTGCACAGCTGGGAAGAGGACAAAAACAGGCATTAAGAAGTTCATAAGACATTCATAGGCTATAAGAATTACTACCAGGAAAAGAAAAAAAAACTGAATGACCAACCCCCTTCCATTTTTCTGCCCCAAAGCAAGGATCAAAGAATAATTAAAGCTCTTGGAAGCCCACTGCCCTCAAAACAGAGTTCATAACACCATGGTAAGCAAGTTCACTGGCAATCTCCAGAAGCAAGCTTCCTTAACAGTGCTTTGAAGCTGAGTCCCATATACTACTTGGGCAGACTGGCAGCTGCCTGCCACAACCAGACCTGGAAACACTACTTTTCTCCCAGACAGTTCTTGGGATGGATTTAAAGGGACCCAAACCCGAGTTACTTATTCTGATGTTGGTAGTGCCTAACTTTGGATACAGTTGAAACCAACAATTTACAACTTTATATTGGCTGCATACCCCTAACATACATACCTAAATCCATTCTTTTTAGGGGTCCAGGAAAGAGACGAATAGCTTTCAAGTAGTTTTGCTGGGGGGGAAAAAAAAAAGTGAGTCAATGAACTGCCCCTCAGCAGTGCAAACCAAAAGCAACACTTTCAGAAGCTATACTTTACTTCCATGAAATCAGAAGCTCAGTATCTCATCAAGAAATTGGGCGGCGCACAGCCAGAAAGCAGTGGGCAAGTATGCCACCCCCAGCAGGCATCACCCATTCACAGAAAGAAAGGAAAATGAATAGCAGTGCCTCCCATCCCTTGAATGACCATTAGCAGATACTACAAGGAAATTAAATGACAGTGAGGAACAGAAATGTAAGCCTAGATATGGCATTAGACTGTTAAGAATTGCCTTAAGCAGGTTTTCAGATACCAAGCTTCTATTAAAATGTGGGGAAGAAAAACAGTCAGAAGAACTCCCCTTGTTTTCTAAAACTGACTGACAAGGCAGTTTGAAGTAGAAGTGTGATGCTGCCTTGTATGTAAGAGATTTGCTTTTGAAACCCAACCTCTCTGGCACAGCCTTCGGGTTGGTGCTGTCCCAGAATAGCATCTCAGACTCAGATGATCCACTGCCTTCGAGTCATAGAATCATCAAGGTCGGAAGAGACCTCCAAGATCACCCAGTCCAACCATCCACCTACCACCAATATTTTCCCACTAAACCACATCCCTCAGAACAACATCTGAACATTTCTTGAATACCTCCAGGGATGGTGACTCCACCACCTCCCTGAGCAGCCCATTCCAGTGCCCAACCACTCTTTCAGAGAAGAAATTTTTCCTAATATCCAACCTGAATTTCCCTTGGTACAACTTGAGCCATTTCCTCTTGTCTTATCATTAACTACACAGCAGAGGAGGTCAATCTCCATCTTACCACAACCTCTCTTCAAGTAGTTGTAGAGAGCTATAAGATAACCCCTGAGCCTCCTTTTCGTAATAATCTAAATAATCCCAGTTCCCCCAGCCACTCTTCATTAGACTTCTGCTCATGAGTTCACTGCCCTTCCCTAGACATGCTCCATGGCCTCAATGTCTTTCTTATAGTGAGAGGCCTTGACACCAGCTCTCCCAATTGAAAGGTAAGTACCAATATTTCATGCTTTCCCATCCCCTCTCTGCAACCTTCCACTACTTACCAGCTTTGGCGGCCCTAGAAAGACACACCTTTGAAGCCCCATAGCCTTTAACGTAAGGATCATACCTAAAACAAAGCACAGAAACAACTTCATCACAGCCAAACAAAGAGGTGATGGATCTTGCTGGGAAGGTCCCCCTCACTCTCAGACCTTCTCATGGAAGACCAGACCCGAAATCTCAATCTCAATTTTGCCTCAGCTTTGTGGTGGTTTCAACAAGTTGCTCATCTCTGCAGACACAGAAAGCATCAGGAACAGGTCTTTCTAACTCAGATCCACAAAGCTCTCAGTGCCAGCAGCACCAGCATCTCCTGCAGGCTTCGGGCCCACAAAGCCACGTGCACAGACAAGCAGCACCCTGCCCCGCACCCTGAGGCGATGCCACACCGCAGCTAACGAACCCCTAAAGGCCCCGAGAGGCTGCGGGCAGAGCCGAGCCCCGCCCCTGCGGCCAGATCCAGGCACAGGACCCACTCACCAGGCAGCCCGCCGACGTTGGCCCAGGCCACCCTGCTGAGGAAGATGCTGTCCAGGTGCGAGATCTTCAGCCTGGGGACAGAGCGGGTCGGGGCGGTAAGCCGGGGCCGGCGCAGCCCGGGACGTCCCCCCGCGGCTCCCCTCACTACTCACTTGTGCTCCTGCATGGCTCTCTGCGTCCCCTCGCCGCAGTTGAACAGGTACCTGAGGGACACGGGGGTCAGCACGGGCCGGCAGCCCCGTCCCAGCAGCCCCGTTCCGGCCCCAGTCCCCGCACTCACCGGTTGAACTCGGAAAAGACGTAGACGGAGGCGCCCGCGTCGCGGCTGCCGGCCGCCACCACCTGCACGTACACGGTGTTGGGCCCCGACAGCCCCGTGCCCGCACTGCGCCGCCGCTCGCGGGCCCATACGTGCCGCGGGACACCCTTAGGCCGCCGCGCCGCCGAGGGTCCCTCGGCCATGGCCGTGCCCGCACTCCACGCCAGGCCGCGCCACAGCGTCCGCGCCAGCCTCCACATCCGCGTGCCGCGCCCCGCCCCGGAACTCTGCCGGCCGCCAATAGGAGCGCAGCGGCTCCGACGTCCCCCCTCGCCACGTGATGAGAACGAACCAATGAGGAGCGGAGGACGAACCAATGAGGAGCGAAAGGCCACCCGGCGGACGTCCGCCGTCACGTGACCGGAGGTACCCAGTGAGGCTGTTCCTGGCTGGGGGCGGGGCTTAGCGGGGCTCGCTGTGGCGGCGGCTCTGCGCCGTTCTGTCCGCTTCAAAGCGGGGCGCTACGTTTTGCTGTCGCCTTCGGAGCCCCGCCGTAAACAGTCCCAACCATCAATATTCCTTTTCTTCCTCGTTTCCAAAGACGAGCCTTATCTCTCTCAGAGCTTTGCTTTCCAAACACTGTCTCCCTTTATTCTTACTGCCAACGTTCTTCTCTGTTTCCCCCACTATCACAGCCCTGGGGATCTGCCCGCAGCGCCCGGCCTGCAGGTCTCAGTACGGCTGTTTCCAGACGTTCTGTCAGTGCTGTATGATTCATTTACCTCCAAACTTTCATCTCCTCACGCAGTAGCACAAACGAGCGTTTTTCTGCTTGGAACAAAGGGATTTTCCTTCCAACAGCAAGCACTTTGGTAGTGCCCATCCTCCACATCACAGTCTTGCAGCTAAAGTTCACTCGCAGCTTTGGCTCTGCTCCTTGAAGCCACACAGGACATCGGTTTGGCTCTTGAACTGCTTCCTAAGCACACCTGAAGTTCCTAAAGGTACATCTGTGCGCTCCTGCTCCTGCTGCATCATTTCTTCCCCATGCTAATGATTTTCAGCTCAGGTTTTCTGCTAGTTCTGTTACACCTTTGGGAGCACAAAAGCTTTCTCAGGGCTCTGACCGGCTGACATGGATTTCCAGCCAGTGTTTCTTTAGTTGATGAGGTAACTAAGTGATACTGTGTGGTATTTTTAGTCAAATGGTTCCTAGCAATTTTGTCCAACTTTACTGGCTTGGCTCTGTGTGCAAGGTGCAGGATTTAGAGCTGTGATTCCAGTAAATTCTGTAAAGAGGCAAAACCACAGCTCCATCTCAGCAGGCTCGTGAGGACCTCACAGAAAGAGAAATACTCTTCTCTATTCTAAGGTTCATAGCAGCAATAGTGCAGGACTGTCCTCTGCAATTTCAGTTACGGTGTTTTCTGTGCAGTTCACATTCTGGGAAGGGATTTCAAAAACTGATTCAGAAGGAAATGTCTTTTCATTTACAGCTTCAGTCCATGTCTTGGGGAGAGTGGTCCTAGTCCTTCCAATTTGTTTGCAAAGAAGTAAAGTTTAGCCCCTGTAGTACTGAGAAAATGAATGGCTCATGCATTTTGCCTGCCTAACTGTTGTCATTCTGATTTCCTTGGAAAATGATCTTTTGGCTTGCAGACAGTGTGCTTGGTTCAGCTGTGAAAGATCTTGGGTTTAAATTTGGGGCATGGCACTGTGAAAGTTGGGAAAGTTAAATCCTGGATTTTAAAGCTACCCCTTGCTTCTCTGAAATAAGAGCTGCAGTCTGTGCATGCTTTGGGCGCACAGAGGCAATGAGCTTTGCCTGGATGGCGGCAAGGCCCAGGAGTCACCTAGAGATGCTAAAGCTGCAGATGTCTCTATATTTCTCAGAACTACTTACGTGCTGCTACTGGGAGTGACTGAAAATGGCTTTTGCTATTTCTGCATCCTCTGCATGCAGGAGGCCCTGCTGTGCTCTGCCCTGCTTGGCTGTGGAGGGCACAAGGAGAGCACATCCTGCAGCTCTTGAGGAGCTGAGAGCAGAGCAAGGCTGAATCCCCCACAAGGAGAGCAGGCTGCTGTTCGGCACTGCTGTGGCAATGAGCAGCACCTGCCAGAAGAGGAACACCCACCTCTGCCGAGAGCTTGCTCTCTGCTCTAGTTGAGGCCACAGACATACAAACCTGTCTCCTGACCAGGGAAGGGCTGGGTGGGCTTGAAGCTTCCTGTCTGCATGTTCTCCTTTTGGTATTACTCATGCTCATTTCAGGGCTGTGAGCTGTTCCCATGTCACTCTTAGCTCATACCTCCCACGTGCAATGTTAATGGGGGCTGCCTGCAAGTGATCATCAGTGGTCTGGGGTGCTACAGTTGACCCAAGCTCCTGCCAAAACACAGTGGGGTGTGAAGCTGAGCATCGCTATGGAAACAGGTAGTGATGGAGCTCGTGGGTCACCTGGAGCAGCTCTGCCAGCCCTCTGATCACAAATGCTGAATTACACAACAGAATCATAGAAATGTGCAATTTATCCTATGTAGAGTAAGTTGGTTTGCACTGATTACATAATGGACTTGAATAGGGAATCTCAGTCATCCAGGAAGCTTAGAAATGATTATGGACAGCCCAAAGGCAAAGATTTTGGAGTATCACCAGAATAGGAGGTGATACGTGCTGAAGATTCTCTAGAATACAATGAACGGCCAGAAAATGAGAAGAAACATGCCCTGTTCACTGATGGGTCCTGTCAAACGGTGGAAAAACATTGGAGTGGAAGGCTGCTGTATGTCCTACGCAATGAGCTGCAGAAGCTACTGAAGGAGACGGTGAATCGAGTCAATTTGCAGAAATGAAGGCCATCCAGCTGGCTTTAGACATTGCTGAATGGGAGAAGTAGCAGTGCTCTGCCTCTATGCTGAGTCCTGGATGGTGGTAAATGCCCCTATGAGTGCAGTGACAGCTATGGAAGCAGAACTGGCAGCACAGAGGCAAACCCATCTGGGCCACTGCACTGTGGAAAGATCTTGCTGCCCTGATAGAGAACATGGTTGTAAAGGTACATCACACAGATGCTCATGTGCCCAAGAGTCGTGCCACTGAAGAACATCACAACAACCAGCAGGTGGATCAGGCTGCTAGGATTGAAATGGCTGAGGTAGATCTGGATTGACAACATAAAGGTGAATTATTTCTAGCTCAGTATGCCCATGATACCTCAGGTTACTGAGGAAGAGATGCAACATGACTGTGGGCTCAGGATCGAGGGGTGGTAGTAGAAGAACTCTCCTTCTTCAGCAATGAACGCCAGCCCGTAGCAGCCTGGATCTTACAAATACGGGAGCTTTGCCAGTCAAGACCAAGCGATGCTGGCCAGTAAAATTGAGTGCTAGGATCAGAAACTGCTGAAGTCAGTGGTTCACATCAGTGAGTAAGCCAGAGCATGGTGCTGCATGACTGTCACCCAGATGGACAGCTGTGCTAAGGCAGGGCAGCAGCTGATGGAAGCAGCCGTCTCCTCTCTGCTTGCTGGCATCCATCCTCCAGCCCCCCGTGTGCACCATGCAGGGATGCTCAAAGCACCGAGCCCTGAGGCTGTTCCATGATCATGCTGCTTACAACAAAAGTATGGATACAAAGTTCCTCATCCTCTGTGCTCTTCCCATGCTCTTGCCCTCACCATCTTAGGCAGGATCTTGTCTGCATGGCTGTTGCAAAGCAGAAGCATCCTGGTCTGCGCTACTCATCTGCTTTGCACAATTTACCTGCAGCATACGCAGGAGAAGGATCAGCCATTAAGGTCTTACCAAATGAAGACCAAGGAGCAACTTGTTTATTAGCATTTCTCAAAGAGAGAAAAGTGCTAATGGACCTTTTAACCTGGTGGCGAGTAGCATGACCTGAGCACAGAGCAGGAGCTGCTCTATCGTAATGATTATAAAGAAAACCAGGAGCAAGACGGTGCAGGGAACAAGGAGATTGGATGGATTTGCTTTCTTCAGTGTCTGGTATGATGCTCTGTTTTGAGTCCAGGAGAAAAACAATGCTGATAACACACCAGTGTTTACAGCTCCTGCTAAGCAGTGCTGTACAGAGCCAACGCCACTCTCGGCAAAGGGCCCAAGGAGCTGGGAGGGAACAGAATTAGGACAGGTGACTTACATTGCCCACAGGGAGATTCCATACCGTGTGACGTCATGCAGAGAGAGTTCTGAAGGGCTGGGGGCTCATCTCACTCTGCTGCTGCTCAGGGGAGGTGGTGAGCATTGCTTGTGCATCACTTGTTTTATGCATTCACATACACACTTATATACATAGTCATAACTACTTTCCTTTTACTTTTCTCTTAGTAAATAGTTTTATCTCAGCCCAGGAGTTCTACATTTTTTTTTTTTTCCTTTTTTTTCTTCCCTGATTTCCTGACATCCAGGGAATCCAAAAGGAGAGATCAATTTGGCATTGCTGATTTTGCCATGGAAATCAAATACGATATTTGGATTGAGGTAATTGAAGGGGTTACCCCAAGAGCTCAACTTTCAGGTGGTTTATCCCTCAGATTGGTGGCATTTTGCTGAAAAGCACTTGTTTCTCACTAATAATGAAAATACTTGTAGGAGAGTCCCACAAAGTGGAACTGGGCATCACAGGAGCTGCCTTAGCTGGTGAAATCTTCAAAGAGATAGAAAATACATAGGAGAAAATGTAGACAAGTAGTGAAGAAAGAGGAAAATATCCCTTGGGCCACGGAAATGCCTGAATTTAGAGTGATCTTAAGAAGCACAAGTGAATAGCAAGGTACAGCCTGGGGAGCTTCATTAAGGAAGTTTACATTTCTTATCTGTAATCTCATGCAGACCCTGGGCCCTATTTTTGGCAGCAGATGTGGGGGTGGATCTGAGCCCCTGCAGAGGCAAATCTCTCTGTCCCAGTCACCCTGCCACAAGGATGTTGGGTTTTGCTCTTTCAGCGAGGGGTGAGCAAACATTCTGCACTCAGCAGCAGGTGCTCTTGATTATTTTCAATTCTGTCTATTAAAGTGTAAATTGAATCAATTCCTGCTGTTTCAAGGAGGAATAAGGTCCTTTCCCTGTAATTTACTCTTTGTCCTCTGTCCATGACACACGAAAACACAGCCAGCATTATTTAGCATCAATTTGTCACTGACTTTGAGTCAAGTGAGCCTTCAGACAGCCAGACAGCAGAAATCAGGCTGAAAACAGGAATTTCACACTGGGATATATGCTAAGAAAAGCCTAGAGATACAAGAGCACATGGGCACAGCATGAAGGCAGGCTCAGCTTCAGCCTCGCCACTCCCTCCTCCTCCTCCCTCCTCCTTGTTCCTTGCAGACTTTGGGCCTGCTTCATACCAGCCTTGGCAGCCCACCCCTTCCGGGCTCCCTGGCCCAGCCTCTCCATCAGCTTCTCCCCGACAGCTGCAGGATGTGGCAAGTTGCAGGCACACAGAGAGCAGCCCCTGCCTCTGAATTAGGAGGATTTATAGCTGTGCTCTGCTTTTCCCTTCTCCTGACACGTCTGCACTTCTTACTGCATGACCCAGGAGGTTGGTTTTGTCCCACCAGAGAAGTGATCTGGGTCTGATCACACTGCACAGAGACAGCACTTAAGCGACCAGCTTCCTTCCAGCCCCAGGCCTGAGCCTCACCAAGCTGAAACCAGACCAAGGGGCTCCACAGGGCCAGGTCTCAAAGGCAGGTAAGGCTCAGTGTGCTTCTGGGGCCAGGGCAGAGCAGCAGGCTGTGTGGAGAAACACCTTCCCACCACGGTAAGCAGCCTGCATGAACTGCCTGGGGCTGCAGGCTTCACAGCACAACCAGGTCTCAAAGACCAGGCTGATGTCCAACCACAGGACCACATCACTGCCAGTGTGTGCTTCTGGGAAGCAGGGCCACGATTCTGCCTGCAGACTGAGCTTAAACATTTTAATTAATTTAATTTAATTTAATTAATGCATTTTGGTCACAACAACCCCAGGCAGCCGTACAGGCTTGGGGAAGAGGGCTGGAAAGCTGCCTGATGGAAAGGGAGCTTGGTGTACTGATGGACAGTGGGCTGAATGTGAGTCAGCAGTGTGCCCAGGTGGCCAAGAAGGCCAACGGCATCCTGACTTGGATCAGGAATGTTGTGGTGAGCAGGACCGGGGAAGTCACCCTGCCCTGTGCTCAGCACTGGTGAGGCCTCACCTCGAGTGCTGTGTTCAGTTTTGGCACCTCGGTGCAGAAAGGACATGGAGGTGCTGGAGCAGGTCCAGAGAAGGGCAACAAGGCTGTGAAGGGCTTGGAGAATGTGGCCTATGGGGAGAGACTGGAGGAACCGGGGCTGTTCGGTCTGGGGAAAAGGAGGCTGAGGGGAGACCTTACTGCTCTCTTCCAGTATCTGAAAGGTGCTTGCAGCAGAGCAGGGCTGGTCTCTGCTCACTGGTGACAGGACGAGGGGAAATGGCCTCAAGCTGAGCCAGTTTAGGTTGGATATCAGGAAAAACTTTACAGAAAGCGTTGTTCAGCACTGCAACGTCTGCCCAGGGAGGTGGTTGAGTCACCATCCCTGGATGTGTTTAAAAACCGTTGGGATGTGGTGCTCAGGGACAGGATTTAGTGGCGGGTTGTTAGGTAGTTTGGGTAGGTCGTGGTTGGAATCAATGAGTTTTAAGATGTTTTCCAACCTGAGCGATTCTATGACTCTATGATTGATTCTCAGCGCCAAGAACCAACAAAGCCGCACTTCTGTTCCCAGAGCTTTTCTGCAGCACTCAAACTGTGAGCGCTGAGCGCCCTCCCGCCCCACAGCCTCCATCCCCGCTCCCCGACTGGCCACGGGACGAGCAGCGCAGCCGTGTCCCGCCGCCCGCTGCTGCACTGCCGAGGCCCGGCCACAGGTGGCGGCCGGCACCGCGCCTCCGCTGCTCGCAGCGCCGTGCCCGGGCCGACCGCAGCGCTTCTGGGCTCCTGGAGGGTCGGCAGTCAGCCCCGTAACCTCGGGATTCACGCAGCGTCTCACCGGCGGCTGGGGGCCGGTGCGGAGAAAGTGGCTCAGCCAGGAGCGGCTCCGAGCGGCGGGCGGAGGCAGCACCTCCCTGCTGCCGGGCTGCTCTTCGACCCTCGGTCTTCGTGTGGCTGGGGACAGCAGGGTCCCGTCAGTGGGTATGGAGTCTTAAGGGCCTGCCCGTGGGTATGAGGACACGGGGTCCTGGCCACGGCTATGAAGTCACAGGGTCCTGCCCATGGCTATATAGGGGTTACAGAGTTCTGGCCGTGGATGCAGGGATACTGGGGTCCTGCCCTTGGATGTGGGGACACTGTGTCCTGGCCACGGCTATGGAGTCACGGGGTCCTGCCCGTGTTTATGGGGACGCAGGGTCCTGGCCATGTGTATGACGACACAGGGTCCTGGCCATGGCTGTGGGGTCACAGGGTCCTGGCTGTGCTCTCAGCAGTCCCCACATCTTCCCCTCACTGCCAGCCCCTCAGTGCCTGGCTGGGCAGAGGACAAACTGCAGCAGGCGCTTGGGGCTCACCCCTCACACAGCTCCATCCCCCCTCGGTTATTTATGGGCCTTCACCTCCAGAATGTCCTCTCGCTGACGGGCAGCGTTTGCACGTGTCCTTCTTATCCAGAACGTGGGGCTTTGCAGCCACTTCGCTATTTACTGTAATTTTTAGCTCAGACACAACCAGAACTCCCACCCTGTCTGGGCGTCTCAGTGCAGAAAACAAGACTAAACTATTTTGGGATGTTTTTCCCTTTTCCTCATACTTGGGTGCTTTCCCATGTGGTGAGGCCTTTGGAGCCCCGGGGAGGGTGAACCTGCTCCGCACACCCCCCAGAGCTGCCTCCAGACCCCCCTGTATGTATTAACCCTCCTGTGGCCACAGGCACCCCACCTGAGGTGGCCGTGTGCTCCACGGGGTGTTCAGAGCTCAGGAACATCCCAGCACTGGGTGATGGCTGGGGACAGAGCGCCTTCCCCATCCTGATGCTCTGGGGACGTCTCCCTGAGGGGCCTGGGCTGGATAGTGCTGACAGCTGACCCAAAGCATGAGCTGCTCCCTCAGAGAAGTGTGGGGATGTGGATTGGACCCCGTTTTTCCAGCAGAGAGTATGGAAAGTGCCCCTTTGCCTCCAGCACTCCTGTTTCCGTCCCTGTTCTGCAGCACCCACCACCCCATGCTGGGCAAAGGGCCGGAGCGACGTGCAGACCTCCCCCCTCCCTCCTCCATCACAGCCAGGGGTTCTCTCCATTGAAGTTTACTTGACGTTCTAATAAAATCTCTAAGCTGGAAAAATCTTTCTGCGGAGGGTTCGCGTTGTTTAAAGGCAGAGGACCATAAAGATAAAGCCGTGCCTGCACGCCCTCCACTCCCGCTCCCAGGGTGAGGGGCCACGGCACAGCCCTGCCCACCGCTGCTGAGGAAGAGCTTGTTTTCCTGACGAGAGGTTTGGAGATTAAAAGGGGAAAAAAATCAGCCATTTGGAATCGTCTCCTGACGCTGCAAATACCCTCGTTAATAGATACGTCTCGTTTTGTTACCTCATTTTAATTAATCATTAAACAAAGACAGCTGCCAAATTTTGGCTCTGGCTGCCGGCCTACAACTGACTTGCAGCCCTTGAAAAATAGACTATTTATGGTGCCTGGGTTTAAAGCTTAAATTTCTTGTATAAACTTTACCCTTCCTAAGAATAGTGTGGGGAGCGCATCTCTGGCTGCATCTGCACTGCCTGCACCCCGATCCTGAGCCCTGCTCTGAGGCTGAGCAGTGGGGTCCCTTCAGCTGCCAGCAGCTCCGGTGTGGTGCAGGGGATGGCAGCACCGGGGCTCCACGTCCCTCGTGTCCATGTGTGCATGGGTGCCATCAGCACAGGAGGTGGCTGAGCATCTCAGGGCAGGAGGGCACCCCTAGGGCTGGCTGGATGGCTGCTGCTCCCTTGGTGTGCCTGTAGCCCCAGGAAGGGGCAGAGCACAAGGTGGGGAGCCTGCTGCATGTGCTTAGAGCATGGCTGCTGCATTCAGCCCTCCAGCTGCCCCTGGACAGGTGTTCCTGTCTCCAATCCTCGTATCCACCTGACACCAGGAGCTTGCCTTTTGCATCATGGCAGCTGGAGCTGCTAAAGTTGCCTACATTGGTGACCCAGGGCTGCTGAACCGTCCTTTGCACAGCAGCTTGGTGCTCCACAGCCACTGACGTGGCATTTCCATTCCTTCCTGCTTTTGTTTGCCTTGTTTGGAGTACCTCAGGGGCAGGCTGTGCCCACCACCCCCAGGATCACAGGAGCCTTCCCAGGGGCTGGGCTCTGTGTGGGACAGCAGAAGGGCACAGCAGCACAGGAACAGCTCCAGTGTGGATTTTTTGTCCAGTCTCCCTGTGCTGGTTGATGGAGGGGCTTAGCTTGAAGCAGGGTGGCACCGTGCCCTGGCCCACCTTGCTGCAGAGCTCTGCACACACATAGCCATGAGTGTAATGCACCAGATTGGTGCAAATCAGCCCTTTCTGCATCTGAAACCATCGCCCTCCCTGCACACACAAGGCTGAAACACACTCAGAGCAACACAAGGCTGCCTGCACCAGTGCTGAGCCATGGAAGCATCCGGGTGCTGCCTGGGCACCCTGCCTGCACCCCACAGGCACACAGGTACCTTTTGGGCAGGAGGCACCACATCTCCTTGCTCAGGGACCGCAGGTGGCTGCTGTGCTCCTCAGCTCACAGCTCTGCATGGCTTTTATTCCACCAGGGTGAGCGCGTTGGGCTGTTCCTTCTCCAGCAGGTTTGGGGTGATTCCCCACCTCTGGGACGTGCCATGCGCTGTGAGCCCCGTGCGGGACCTGCAGCGGGCTGCCAGCACCAGGCAGTGAAGGAATGTGGGTGCGTGCATCGTGCATCTGCAATGTGTGAGGCAAGGATGGGGCAGGAATCCTGGTGTACCAGATTGGCAGCGGAGGTGTTTAACCCTTCTAGCAACCCAGGATGAGAAAGGCGATAAAAAAGCGCTCTGCACGGCTGCTGGCTGCATCCCAGCGGCTCCGTCCAGCAGCCAGCGTGGGGTCTGCCCGCCCACGTGCCCGCGGAGGGACCTCCCGAGCTCCTCCAGCTGCAGCCCGCCGCCCGCAGCTCGTATATCACGCCGCACACAGCCCTGTGCTCGGTGACACCAGGCGCATGTCACACGTGCTGAAGGCGCGGCCCCCCTCACCCCCCCGCACCCCGCAGCTCTCTGATCCTCCGGCTCTCCGTCCTCCATCTCCCTGGCTAAAATAAACTCAGCATGCTGCTGAAGGGAGGCCGGGGGTGGAGATGTGTGGCCGTGTGCTGCGGCTGCCGTGGGATGGATCCGCAGCCACTGCAGCCTCTCCTTCCCTCCTTGTCCCGTTCTCATCTCACCCTGCCTGAGAGCTGGTTGCAAAGGAGACCTTGTGGTGCAGAGAGCTTCCAGCGACTGCCCGGTGGCCCCCGTAGCAATGCAGCAGTGCAACAAAACTTTGAGAAGATGTTGTTCCACTGCTCAGCGTGGTCTGTTAACCCTGAGCCCTAATGATAACAGCCTAAATCACTGCAGCTACTCCACCACCAGTTTGTACGGAAACACCAACCTGTCAGCTCTGAAATGCTCATTTCCCTTTGCTTCCCTCCCCAAAGCCTCCCACTCCCAAAGGACCCTTTCCGAGCTCTGGTTCTGCCTCATCCAAACCTGGGGTGGATCTCCCAGGGAGGAACCCTTGTGCACCTGTGGAGGAGCAGCCCTGGCACCGGGACACACTGGGGCTCTGCAGAAATGGGCTTGGGCTTCCCAGTGGACAGCAAGTGGAACGTGGCTCAGCCGTGTGCCCCTGCTGCTTAGAAGGCTGATGGTATCTTTGGCCACAGAGCAGAATGCTGCACTTGCCCGATGCCATATGGATGAACCTGGTTGGAGATGAGGACTTGTAGGAGGGAGGAGATCTCCCCACAGTGTATGTCCGCCCGCCAGCGGCTGCTGCACACTCCAAAAGGTTTAGCACCATTTGTTAGTGTGAGCTGCAGGTTCACAGACGGGTGAATTTACAGCGAGCCAGATGTAAATAAATAGAAGAAAAGGATTTTCCCTGCAGAGGGGAGCAGCATCCTGCCTGCCCTGGAAAGGATGGAACAGGGGCTGCTGGCTCCACACAAACACATCTGTGGGGGGGTTCTCCAAGGGAGAAAAGAAAAAAAAAGAAACAGAGTGGTATTTTTTTTGGATGGGTAAAGTTTTGAGTGGAGAACTGCAGGCACTGCCATCCCCAGCAGCGGTGGCACACAGTGTGAGGGTGGGGGACACCTTCCTGCTCTTCATCTCAGGGGAGGAAGCTGCTGGGAGAGGATACATGGGGTGGCTGGGGGGGCATAGGCAGGGATCCTGGGGGGACTGCGGGCTCGGGGCTTGGGGGAAATGCAGCCTGAGCAGAGAATCTGCTGCTTGGGCTGCTCCCATGTTCAGGAAACACAGCTCAGTGCCGGTGAGGAGGGCTGCTGAGGAAAGATGCTCTCTGCACGCAGCCTCCAGCTGACAGCTGAGGTTAAAGTGTGACTTCGGGTTGGGAATGGATGCTGCCGTGGGGCAGCTGTGCCAGCTCAGCCCTGTAGGACGGCTGAGGCAAGCCTGAGCCCAGGAAAAAGTGGGAAAGTGAGTTCTGGGGGCTTTGAAGGGAAGCTGAAGGTAAGGGGCGCCTGGCAGCTGCTGGTTCTTCACCTGGAGAAATCAAGTGCTTTAGGACCTGCTGATGCAAAGATTGTGATAAAGAGCAGTTCCATTCCCGAGGTGAGGCTGCACCCTTGGAGCATAGGGCAGCAAGGCCTGCCAGCACCCCGTTCCTCTGCAGTGCTCCTCCCAAAACCGCCTTCGGTGCCCCTCGGCCACAGCCGGGAGCTCCCGCGGACGTGGGATTCTGCGGGGTGCGGGGCTGCGGGGACGCTGAGCCTGGGGACGGCGACAGGACCCGAGGGAACGGCACGGAGCCGCGTCAGGGCGGGGTGGGGGGTCAGGGGAAGGTCGTGCCCCACAGGACGGAGGGCACGGCCCGGTGCCGGAACTGAGCGCTGGGACACCGCTCTCAGCCATCGGAGCTGCACTCGGTGATCCCCGCCCGTCCTTTCTAGCTCGGGGTGCTGTGCGGTTCGATGGGGCCGGGAGCCGCCTCGAGCACTGCTTTTCCTCGGGGAAGCGGGGATGGGATCGGGCGGCTCTCGCTCCGGGGACGAGCGCCGGCCCCGCAGCCGTCCCGAGAGCAGCGCGGCGGGCAGAGGGGCAGGTGGAGGCGGCGAAGCCCGCGGGGCAGGCGGCAGCTCCCGGCTCTCGCTGCTCCCCGAGCCCGGGCGGCGGAGGCTCCTCCTCCTCCTTAACTCTTGCCGGGCTCGGGTCGAAGCCGCGCTGCCGGGCTGGGGCTCGGGGCTCCCGGGCCGCTCCGCGCAGCCGGGGGGCGCTGCGGGTCCCACGGCGCTCGGGGTTGGGGCCGAGGTCGTCCGCGGGGCGCGGAGCGGGACCGGGCAGCTCGCACCGCCCCGGGCTGTCCGCTCCCGGCCCCTCCCCGCCCCCCGGGCAGCGCCGGGCAAGGTGAGCCCCCCCCGCAGCCCCGGCCTCCCCGCTCCGCACCGCGGGCTGCAAGAAGTTAATTTATTTTTGGAAAAGCGGCTCGCAGAGTTTGTCTAATTCCATCCGCACCGGTTCCTTTCACTCTATTTTAAACCGGTTCTTACTGTGCTCTGCGAGTTTATAAAAACAATCACTGCTCCCTGATAAAAGCGGCCCTAACCCGCGGAGGAAGCGAGGACCCCCAAAAGCCGCATCTCCTCCCGGACACTGTAGCTCAGCTGAAAAGTTCGCAGGTAATTTGCGTTTCCTACTCCACGTCTTTCCGCTCTCCGGCCGCTCGCTCGCAGTTCGGCCGACACACGGCACTCCCGCCCCGCGGGGCGCGCTCCCGCTGCTTCTCGGGGGCTGTCGGGCGGTGGGGCCGCGCGCACCTGGCAGCCCCGCTCCGCTGCACGGCGAGGAGAGGATGCGGCTTTGCAAAGGGAGGATGATGGGGAAGGGCCACGTGAGTGCCCGGCGGCCGTTTGGAAGCTGCTCGGAAGGGTTCGCTACATCCCTCCCGGCTCCCGCTCCTCGTGCTCCTGCTTCGGCGGGGCGGCTGCGCGCAGGGTCAGGCCGGCTGCACCGACAGCTTAGTGCCAATTCACCGTGACTCACCAGTGCAACCCGCAGAACTGTTTAGTAAAAGCTCCCGGCATCGCTCACGCTTCAAAATCCGGGGCGTTTATGGATCGTGTTGTTTCTTTTTAAATGAATGCATTGCAAAATGCGTCCTGACATAAACGGTTCGTCTCGTTTGTTTGCAAACCTCCGGGGAGGTTTGCTGTCCTTGCACGGGGTTCCTGCTGCTGCAGGGTTAATGCTTTTGGGAGCTGCCTTGGCAGCAGGCAGGGTCCCAGCACAGCAGGGCTGTGCAGAGCGCAGCAGGGCTGTCCAGCTGTGCTGTATCCATCCATCCCCATGCTGTGTCCATCCCTGTGCTGTATCCATCCATCCTTTTGCTCTGCCCATCCCTGCACTTTGCTCTTGCTGTGCTGTGCCCATCCACCCCTGCACGGTACCCATCCTTCCTTGCGCTATGCCTGTCCCTGCACTTTTTCCATCCCCATGCTGTGCCCATCCCTGCCCTGTGCCCTGCTGTGTCCCTCCACAAGCATCCCTGTGCTGTGCCCATCCCTGCATTTTGGCCGTCCCTGTGCTGTGCCCATCCATCCCTTCGCTGTGATAATCCTATACTGTACCCTCCCCGCACTGTGGCCCCATCCATCCCTGTTCTCTGCCTGTCCTGCACTGTGCTCATCCATCCCTGTGCTATGCCCATCCTGCACTTTGCCCTTGTTGCACTGTGCTCATCCATCCTTGCACTGTGCCCATCTCTATGCTGTGCCCATCCTGTGCTGTGCCATCTCTGCGTGGTCTCCACCCCTGCACTGCGTCCATCCCTGTGCTGTCCATTTATCTGTGCCCTGTATCCATCCCTTGCTGTGCCCGTGCTGCACTGTGCCCTCGTTGCACTGTTCCCATCCATCCCTGTGCCGTGCCCATCTCTCCACTCCCTGCAGCACTGCCCACAGGCCCCATCGCTCTTAGGGGATCAGATGTTGGGGAAAGGGCTGAGTGTCAGGGCTTCTGTGCTGTGTTACAGCCACTGCTCTGCTGCAAGCCGTCTGCATCCTGGTCGTCTTTTCCCTGATGCCTATGAGTAAAGCCCAACTCTGCCTATAAGGAATAAAAATAGGAGAAAAATGTATGAAAGAAATTTGTTTTAGAAGGGTATGACGTGATCTCTCCTGCAAATGTCACTTGTCAAGCGACCCGAGGGGTGGCAAAAGGCCCCACTGCCCCTTCTGCAGTGCTCTGCCCCGGGCTGGTCCACGCACAGGGAGGAGCTGTGCGGGTGTTTTGTGGAGCATCGAGCTAAAAATAGTTTCTCTTTTCTGCTCCATCTGAATGGGCAGCCACATATGACTGTACATGGATTTGTCTGATAGTCCCATTTCAGTGTAAGAGACAAAATATCTTAGTTATGGCTTTGTTCTTCAGCTAACAATGGGTAGCTAAAAATATCCGACTTTGTTCCACTCAATAAAATTCTCTCAAGGGGAGACACTAACGTTACATTTTTGCCAGATCCGTGCAAAATGCAGCCAAAGAAAACGTGCATTTTTGCCAACAACTTTTCATAAAACTTGTAACGAGCAGAAAACTGCGCAGCGCTGTGAGCGGGGGCTGCGCCGGCTGCTGCGGGGCACGGCGGGGCTGCCCTGCTCCCTGCGGGCGTTTGGGGAGGGCAGGGCCCGGTGAGACTGAGCCGCCTCCTCCTCCTCCTCCTCCCGGTGCCGATCCTTCTCCTCTCGTGGTCCGTGCATGCTCGTGCTGCGGCAGCGTGGAGCGATGCACCTCTGACTCGAAGGAGGAGATGCCCCAGCCCTTCAGTGGCAGCTGCTCGGTGGTCGCTGCGGTCTTGCTCCAATTCCCTTATTTCCCGTTTTATGGCAGCTGGGGCTGGAGGCCGACCCCATCCCGCTGTGCACGGTAAAAGCCTGGCACGGCTCTGCAGCGTGCTCACAGCCTGACAGCCAAGAGGAAACCAGCAGGGACCTCACTGGGCTGGCACGGCCCCACGAGGTGGGAAGGATGAGCCTCTCATGCTCACCCCCATCTCTTTCCCACTCCTTCCCATCTCGTGGGGCCGTGCAGCCCCATGTCTCCAAATAAAGGTGTCCCCTGGTGCCCCAACCTATCTGCAGCGCTGTGCTGGTGGCCGCAGAGCTGCAAATAATGGGGTGAACGGGAGGCCAGCCCCATTCTCTTTGTCTCTCTGAACCTGTTTCCGTTTTCCAGCATCCCTCCTGTTGTGTAGGCATCCCCTGATGACCACACTGATAATCCCAAACCTTTGTGCTGCATTTGCTCTCCAGGCTGCAGTGCCATGTCCAGCCCTCCTACTGAACTGTGCCTCTTCCTGTGACCTTGTCCTGTTGATGCTTTTCTTTGGCCATTCTGTTTTGTATGTGGCCGCACTGGGCATGCTGGCATGCAGGCTCCTGTGGCAGGGACAGTTCAGTACCGGCTGATGGGTTGTGGCAGGAGCAGTGCCCTGTGCCAAGAGTGTGACGGAGCTCTTGATGCCCGGGCGGGATGGAGCAGGGGTGGTCTCATGGTGAGGGTGGGCTCGCAGCTGAAGTTGTTGACAGAGGGAGGGCAGGGAAAGGGGCCGGGGAACGCTGTGTGGCTCTTTGTGAGCCGTGGTAGAAGCACAGCCTCCCTCTTCCTGGTGCTTACCCTGCTCCCCCACTCCATGGGCACCTGTCCTGCTGCAGGGCCTGTCCTCCTCCCTGGGGCTGTGCTCCAGGGCTGCTTTCCCAGGGGGACAGGCACATCTTTTGGGAAGAAGACACTGCCTGACGTGATTCATGCAGTGTTTGCTGCTGCAGCATTCCCGGAATGTACCTGTTTTATTTCTTGGCCTTCTCACTTGTTATTGGAGAGGAGCAAAGTTAGTTGATGACACCAAGATGAGTGGTGCAGTTGATACAACAGAAGGAAGGGATGCCATCCAGAGGGACCTGGACAGGCTTGAAAAGTGGGCCCACATGAACCTAATGAGGTTCAACAAGGCCAAGTGTTGCAGTTGGGTTGGGGCAATCCCAGTTATGTGTGCAGGCTGGGAGAAGAACTTCTTGAGAGCAGCTCTGCAGAGAAGACTTGGGAGCTCTGGTGGACAAAAATCTGACATGAGCCAGCAGTGTGAGCTTGGAGCCTGCAGGGCCAGTGGTACCCTGGGCTGCATCAGCAGAGGGGTGGCAGCTACATATCAGGCCCTGGTGGAGGTGCTCAACAGCAGCTTGGGAGCCAGTCAGGAGACCCTGTCAGGTACCAGGGCAGGTTACCACACTGCCAGGTCATCTCAGTGCCACGTGCCAAACCAGAGCCCGGCTGCTTTGGCTGAGCTTTTGGGTCAGCAGGGGCTGGGGACATGGCACACAGTGTCAGCTCAGTGCTCCCTGCTCCTGCGGCCCACAGCTCAGCTGTGCTGCAGCATTGAGAGCCTTGCACCCATCACCAGAGCCTGCCTGTCCCCCTGTTCCTCCACTATGGACTCCTCCAGCCCCTGCCTGGCTCCTACACTGTGGGCACTGCACAGATAAGGCTGTCATTTTGTAAGTCCCCAAAATGCATCTTTTCTGCATCATCACAGGGACCATGGAAAAGCAGATCTATGGGAGAGGAGATTTCTTCTGAAAGACTCATGCCAGTCCTGGGAGCTGGCGGGTGCATTGGGTGCAGATTCTTTTATCCCTGTGTGGGAGGACTGGAGAGGAGCAGTAAGATTATAGCTGGGGAGCAGGGAGAGGAGCACATCAGGGCATGGTATCTGACTCCTCTGTGTGACGTGCTGCTGTTCTGCAGACTCACAATAGCACTGCTGTGGTGAGTTAGTTCCATGAGGGACATTTCTGGAAGGGGACAGGAGGCAAATTCATATTTTTTTTGCCTGAGGTGATCCAGGGTGATTTCCTTGGCAAGTCAACAAGCCATAGCCTTCCTCTGTGCTCTGTGTCTGCTGTAGAAGCACCTTTACTTTGAGGCAGAGGCAGCCCATCCCACTGCCCAGGCAGGTTGGTTCAGCTGCCATATCCCTGCACCCGGGACCTGCCTGTGTCCATCGTGCCCATGTCCTGGGCAAACAGCAGCCAGCAGTTCGGTGCTGTTGGCCTTCGACTGCAGAAGGCCCGAGGACAGGGGACGTGGCTCTGCCTTAACTGCATTTTCTGACTCATATTGATTTATGACCCAACCTCAAGCCAAAAATACACCCAGCTCACACGGGCAGCACTGCAGCAGACACTGAAGGCTTATCAGCTGTCCCCAGGGCCTTCCTGGCTGCTGACCTCATCAGGAGGCTGTGACAGCTGTGGGCACCCCATGGCCAGCCTGCTCTGGTCTTTCTCCCCAGGGCTGCTCTGGGATGGTGCCCGGAGCCCTGGGGCAGGTGTGGGCCCTGCTCAGCTCTGCACTGACCCTCATGGGCTCCCACTGCTCTGCCCAGCATTCAGCATGCAGCCAGGGAGGTTTCTCACCATTGGAAATGCACAGAGGCTCTGGCTCTGCTCTGGAGACAAAGGGGTACTCTGTGGCCCTGTGGGCATCGCTCACCCCATAAGCTTCTCTTCTTATGCTCCACCAGTCCCATTAACAGCAGAGCCAGATTTAGCCTTCCATTGTACTTCAAGCCTCCCAGGGCCATTCCACTCCATGTGCTGCTGTAGCCAGTGGTGGGGAAGAAAGTACAGAGGCTGTGGCCTGTTGAAATGGCAGTCTGGTACAACCTTACCAGAGGGGCATCTCTGCTCTTAGGATGAGTCTCTGAGCCATGGCTGGCAGCATTCCCACAGCACACTGCAATGCATTACTCCCAGACTGACAGAGTTTTGCAGCTTTCCTGCATTTTTAGTAGTGAAAACTGCAGCTGAGGAAGAGCAAAGCATCAGGAAGCTGGGCTGAGCATCTCACTATAGGAATCTGATTCAAGGTGCTCCTAGAGAACTGGCTGCAGTGCAGAGGGATGTGGGGATGAAGGAGCTGAAGGGAGCACATGGATACAGTTGGATGCAGATCCAGCCTCGGTGTATCTGTGCGTGTTGTTCCCTATCTGCACAGCAGGCGAAGGCCGTAAATCAAAGTGGATCACCAGGAGAAGTGCTGTCAGAGCAGGTCATTTCGCAGGGCTCTTGACATCGGCCAGCCAGCTGCCGGATGGGGCACATGGAGTTTGTTTAACCACCCGCGGCAGCACGTCGTGCCATGGGTCCGGCAGCTCGTTGTGCAGTGCAAATAACAATAACAGCGTGTGCAGTTGTTGGAGGCTTGCAGTGCTGTGTGGGATTTGGTCTCTGCTTAGGAAACGTTCCTGGGAAAGTCTTTTTGCTCGCAGCACTAGCAGAGGAGGCTCGACTCCATTCTGAAGCAAGACGATGAATAATAACTCCCCAGAGATGTGGCAAAGGCTGTGAAACAGCCTCGCGGAGCTGTGAGCCCCAGCTCAAAGGGCCCCGCTGCGTTCTGTCCCTGGAAAACTCGCAGCGTCTCATTTCTGCTCCACAAACAGCACGTAGGCATCTCCACCAGCGGCTGTCATCACCGTGCGAGGAGCTGTGCCGGCGTGCTGCTTGGAGCCCCGGGTTCAGTGCTGACAAACTGCTCCGTCCCTGGAGGCTGCCCCATTGCCTGGGGTGTGTGTCTGGTCCAGAAAGGCTCACTGAATGCCAGCTGCTAAGCGGGGTTCAAACACCAGAATTGGTCCTTTGGGTGCTGTTCGAGTTTGACAAACCCTTCGCGCCGTTGCTTGCTCATCCTCATACTGTTGCTCCTTGCTGTTTCTCTAAGGTAGATCCATCAGGTGGCCCCAGCCTGTGTCCTGCTGTGCTCTGCTGTCCAGCCACGCAGAGCAACCGGGGATCCTGGAGCTGAGAGTGTCCCCTTCCTGCTCTGCTGCTTTCCTGCAGCAAAACCATTTCCTCCTCTCTTTAGCAGTGAAGGAGGTGCACAACTGCTGTGTGCAGCTGCCTCAGGATCCCCTGCCAGGCGTGGTCTCATGTCCATGTATCACCTGGTGTCACTGCACTCCTACCGGGGTCCCAGGGCTTGGACATTGCTGCTGAGTGATGGGCTGTGTCTCCATGTTGGCCCAGAGCCATCACACTTTGTATTCAGGGAAGTGTGACAGTGAAAGTCAGACACACAGCCTCTCAGAAGGGTTTGCAAACACACTTCTTAGTTCAAGCTGAACAAGGATCCTAAAAATAAATATCTCTATGAGCAGTGTTGGCCTTGGCTTCCTCCTAGGGAAACCCTGCTACTTCAGACCCTGCCCCAGGTTTGCAGGGCTGCAGAGAGCTGAGACAGCAGTGGTGTGGGGCTGCCAGCTGGAGGTTCTGGTAATTGCTGTGTCCCACTAGAGACACTTCCACGAGGCTGGTGCAGCCCTTGGTGCAGGAGGTGACCCTCTGGGACAACTGGAGTCATTCCTGGAACACAAGGGACTGCTGGTGCAGCCGGGACACAAAGGGTGCCCCAAGGTCTGGTGCACCCAGCAGCTCACCCGCAGCACACAGCCAGGCCTAGAGAAGGAGATAAGGGATGTCTAAGCCCAGAGTGGGAGGCAGCAGTTCTTTGGAGAGGAGTAGGGTGTGCCAAGAGCCCTGGTTTTGAGCTCTTTGTAGAGCAGACTTGACAATAAGCCCATGCAGGCCCTTCCGTTGGGAACTTTCACCCGTACAGAATGCTCGGTGGTATCTGCTCCTCTGCTTTGCCTTCTCCAGGGCCATCTGACTGCAGCATGCACGCTCTGGCTGCCCAGCATCCAAGCCATTTGTCACTGAGAAATTTAACTTTCTGAAGTCTGCAAGCTTGCTAAGAATAAACTTAATAAATTAGTGAGCGTATTTAAAGTGCACCACTGCTCGCTGATCTGGCATTTTAATCTACTCGTGAAGCTATCCAGAGTGTTTGCTCAGCGTGTGGCCAAGTTCTGAAATATTTGCATGCTGCTATTGTCAGTGCATCTCCTGACCCTTTGCAAAAGGATGGCAGGAGGAGTGAATTTATAAGAATCTTCCACTGGCGAAGGTAGCGGAGCCGTTCCTAACGCACTCGGTGGAGTTATCTCCCCGAGATCATCTTTGCCTGTTATTCCGATCGGGTGGATGAGATACAATTAAACAGCACAGCTGTGTTTTATGTTCTCCAGAGCTACATATCCTCTTCAGTGACACACATTCTTTGCAGGTCAGTTGTAAAACATGTTTGATGTTGGCACATAGGCCGTTGGAGCAAACTGAAGCTGCTCTCTTCGTTTAGCAGTGGGGAAGCTGCGGGTTAGCCCGGGAAGGCAAGAGATGCCTCCTTCTTCCTGCCCCTTCCCCAGGGCTGGGCAGCAGGCAGGGGGCTCATGCAGGCAGGACGAGGGCCAAGCAGCTGTGCTGGGCTCCAGGAGCAGGTTCTCCTCCCCTCCTCCTCTGCGTTGTTACTGCAGCGTGGATAAAGAACCTCGACTGACTGTTCTGCGAGCTGCCTGTTTCCACCTGTTCTTCGGGGTTCTCGGAGCCTCGATGAAGTGAAGCAAGGTTGGGCTCTCTGTCGGGATCCCATGGCCATGCTTATCGCCGTGCTGTGGTATGTGCAGGGTGTGGGCTCTGAAGTCCTCACAATCCTCTTGGGAGCAGCACCCGGAGGTTTTCAGTCGCAGGGCAGACGCTGCTCCTGCTGGCTCCAGGTGCTGTGTGCTGCTTCAGGGTTGGGGATTTAAGTGACAGCAGTCTCTGGCCAGCAGCCTCTTTGTGCAGAAATTGGCTTTGCTAGATAGTGAATTGTGGAATCGTGGAGTCATAGAATCCTTAGAGTTGGAATGGACCTTTAAAGGTCATCTTGTCTAACTCCCCTGCAACAAACAGGGACGCCCACAGCTCCGTCAGTGTTCAGGGCCCCATCCAAATTGACCTTGGGTGTCTCCAGGGATGGGGCACCCACCGCATCTCTGGGCAACCTGTGCCAGCGCCTCACCACCCTCTCTGTAGAAGACTTTTTCCTTATATCCAACGTGAATCTCCCCTTTCAACTTTTCCTCAGTACTTTTTTCTGTTGTTTAATTGTATCAGTTTCTTTTTTCCTTTTTTTTTTTTAAGTGCTGTGTGCTGATGAGCATCTTATAATTAGTCTTTTTAGTTCTCCTGTAGTGCAGAATTGTGACTGTGACCCAAACATTGGCCCCAGAATGATCTGCCCTACTTTAGACATATACTTAACGCAGGAAGAACTGCGCTCCTCAGCCAGGTGTGGGAGTGCCAGAGCAGGCTGACCCCAGCACAGAGCCTTGGGATCAGGGGAGGCTGGAGCTCAAACAGGAGCACACAGAGCCAAGCTTTGCAAGGAAGCCCAGTTCTGAGTTATGCTTGAATGGAAAAAAAAAAGGAAAATAAAAAGGAAAAAAAAAAAAAAAAAAGAAAATTTTTCTTTCTAAAGGAGTACGGTCAAGAACACAAGCTTGATATTTTTTGGGGGGAAAAAAAAGTTAATTTGGAGAATGATGGAGAAGGGCAGTAATGAAAGAAAAACCAGAGCAATTAAAGCGGCAAATGGCAAAGTAAGAGGCTACAGTCACCCTGGTGTGAGATGGGAAGAGTTTGCTCAGCACGAGGTGCACCTTCCAGCTGCCCATCCATTCCTAAATTCAGAGCTCATACTTTCAGACCGTTTTTCTCCTCTAAATGCTGATGTTGGAGACCCTGGGCATCCCTGGGCCCATCGAGTAGCTCAGTTCCATCAGGTCACCACGTCTCAACCGAATTCAAAGCACATGAGCTCCTAAGGGGCAAGTCTGGGGAAGAAGAGAGGTCGCTTCTGCTGTGCTTTATGGTTTAATTCAGCTGCTGCATTAATTCACTTCTTTTGGCTCCAAAGATCACTGCAGGTCTAGGAATTCTTATTTGTTTGTTTATTTTGTGTGACAAACATGTCTCCAGAATAAATGTTACGTTGAAGCTTTTGTTATCAGCGGAGCGTGGCTGAAAGGGAACAGCAGGACTCCGTCCCACCTGCAGGTACAGGCAGTCAGCAATAGTGATGAAACTCTTTTCAAAGTGCCTTTTTGGAGCTGCTTGAACTATGAGGACTGCAGATATCGTTGTGATTATCTGCTCTGGCTACCAGGTATAATCTGAGCCCTGATTTTCTCCTGCTCGAATCACAGCAAGCAACCAAGCATGATGTAACATCTGCTAATGATGGAGATTCCCACAGTGCCCAAGTGAATTCTTGCAGTGGTTCATTACCTTTGCTGGTATGCCAGTAATACTGTGCCACGTTACTACTTCCAGTTCACCTAGCTTCAGCTTCTGGACATCAGATTGTAGTAAGACTCTGCTGTGTTGGAGAGTCTTCGGTGGAAAAACAGACGTGGTCCGTATACCCCACAGCCTGCTTTTTGGCTAGCAGATTAGATTGAGCCTTCAAGGCCTCTCACTGCAAGGTCAGTTCTCTTTATTACCATCTTCATGGCTCTTCTCCCGTTCTCTCAATGTCCTGCTGAGCACCGCAGCCAGCTGCTGGCTGGCACAGGCACCCAAAGGCAGGGGCATGTAGTTTCATGTGAATTTCGTCTGAACATCTGATTTCCCCCCAGCTCTTCCAGGCGTGCTGAGCCTATGGAGCACCTTCACATGTGAGGAGGGTGCAGTCCCAACTCTACCAAACCACCCAGAGTTTCACAACCACCACTTCCCAGGACAGAGCATCCTGCCTTGTATGCGTGACCCATGATCTGTATTCTCATTCCAAGATGTGTGACTATATTTGGCGATATTGACAACCTGCTCGTGCCCAGTTTAACCAGCAACCCAGGCCATTCTGTATCAGTGATCTGGCTTCTTCTCTATTTGCCAGTCTCACAATCTCTGTGTCATCAGCAAACTTTACTACAGATGATTTAATATTTGTTCAGATCATTGATAAAAACGTTGAATAGCATCGGGCCAAGAACCGACCCCTGGGGAACTCCACTAAATCCACCCCTGCTGGGTGAGGAGTTCCCATTTGCAATTGCCTCTGAGACACGTTACCCCGCCAGCTTTTAATCTATTTAATATGTGCCATGTTGATTGTGTATTGTTCTAGTTTCTTAATCAAAATGTCATACAGTACCAAGGCAGTTGCCTTGCAGAAGTCTAAGTCTATTACACCACCAATATTATTTTTATCAATCAAACTTGTAATTTCACAAAAAAGATGAGTCTTTGTCTGACAAGTCCTGTTCTCCATAAGTCTGTGTCAATTAGCATTCGCTGTATTTCAGCTGAAATCCCCACCCGCCGCGCTGTGGCAGCCTTCAGAGCTGCCTGCCCAGAGCTGCCGCCCGCTGACCGGCCTGCCAGGGTCTGGCTCAGCCAAAAGCTCCACAAACGTTGGCAAACGCCGCCTTCCTCTATTGCTGTTGACTGTTCTAGTGCCTCCATCCAGAGACAGACTAACACAAACAACTTCAGAAGAGCTATATTTATTCCTTTTATATTGAGAAATTGCTTCTCATCAGCTTCAGGTTTGCACTGCGTACATTGTCTTCAGCTCTTGGCTTTCCTTATCAGTTTTCTACAGTTTCTCACTTCTCATTCATTATTATCAGTTTCCCCTTTCTTAAGTTATATATGGTTTTCTTATTTTTCACAGTTGTCTTCACTTCTTTCACAAGCCAGAGTCTTTTTTTTAACCAGTGTTGCCTTCTTTCTCAATTGTGGGATTGTGGTTTTGGGGCAACACGTAAAATGTTTTTCAACAATTCCCACTTAGCATTCACATTTTTCTGATTAAATACTTCTCCCAATTGATTCGCTTCATAATTGTTTTCAGCTCTGTGAAACCGAATCTTTTTAGCATTAAGTGGATATATTTTCAGAACAGAGCTTCACTTAGAATACTCACTTTACAGCCATTCTGCTTCTCAGTTAAATAAAATAAAACACTGACTCTTAGAGACATTTGGCATGCATTTCAGGGTCACAGAACTGGGAAATGAGAATTGTTCCTTAGAAAAGATGTTTTCATGAAAAGTTTTTGTTGTTGTTGTTGTTGTTGTTGTTTTGTCAAAGTGTGCATTAATTTGGATAAAGCGGGGCGTGCCTAAAGTCCAGAGCTGTGAAGCATCGTCTCTCTTTTGGCAATTGAAGTTTCAGACATTTAGTCCCAAACTGTGAAGTTCCTGGTGACTGGAAAAAGAGAAACATCAGCCCTATTTTTAAGAAAGGGAGAAAGGAAAACCCAGGGAACTACAGGCCAGCGAGCCTCAGCTCTGTGCGTGGGCAGATGATGGAGCAGATCCTCCTGGAAGCTGTGTTAAGGCACATCCAGCAGAAAGGAGTGATTGGAGACCGCCAGCGTGGCTGCGCCAAGGGCAGATGGTGCCTGAGCGATGTGGCGGCCTTCTATGGTGGAGTGACGGCGTTGGTGGACGGGGGAAGGGCAGCGCATGTCATTGCGTGGACTTGTGCAAGGCCTTGGACATGGTCCCTCGCCACATCCTGCTCTCTAACGTGGAGAGGAGTGGATTTGAAGGCCGGGCTGTTGGATGGACTGGGAGTTGTCTTGGTGGCAGCCAAGGGCTGTGATCCATGGCTCTGTGTCAGGGTGCTGAAGCCGGTGTCAGGGGCTCAGTAAGGGCAAGCGCAGGGTGCTGCCATTGGGTGGGGGCAATGCAGACTGATATTGACACAGACTGGGGGAAGATGTGCTTGAGAGCAGCCCTGCGCAGAAGGACTTGGGGTCCTGGTGGGCGAGAAGCTGGCCATGAGGCAGCAGTGAGCGCCTGCAGCCCGGAAGGCCAGCTGTGTTGTGGGCTGCCTGAAAAAGGGGCGGCCAGCAGGAGGGGGAGGTGATCGTCCCCCTCCATCGGCTCCTGTGAGGCCCCATCTGCAGCGCTGCGTCCAGGCCTGGGGCCCCCAGCACAGGAAGGACGTGGAGCTCTGGGTGCGGGTCCAGAGGAGGCACTGAGATGAGCAGAGGGCTGGAGCAGCTCTGTGTGAGGAAAGGCTGAGGGAACTGGGCCTGTTGAGCTTGGGGAAGAGAAGGCTGCGGGGAGACCTCACGGTGGCCTTCCAGTGCTTGAAGGGAGCGTATGAACAGGAGGGGGAACGGCTGTTTGTGAGGGTGGATGGTGATGGGACAAGGGGAATGGTTTTAAAGTGAGACAGGGGAGGTTTAGGTTGGATATGAGGAGGAAGTTTTCAGCCAGAGGGTGGTGAGGCAGTGGAACAGGTTGCCCAAGGAGGCTGTGGATGCCCCATCCCTGGAGGCATTCCAGGCCAGGCTGCATGTGGCTCTGGGCTGGGCTCTGGGGGGGGGTTGGTGCTGCATAAACAACTGCAGGTCGTCGTAGCAAAGTGAATATGACACATTGAATAATTTAAATAATTTAATATAATTGAACATAAAATAACATAAAATAACGTAACATAATCTGATGGAGTCCCACACTGTCGCCGTCCAAGGTGTTGTTGGTGGACAGCCCAGGTTTGGAGGGGATGGGCTGGGGCCGGTGCCGGTGGCCCTGGAGCACTGCCGCTGCTCTGTGCGAGGGCCGGCGAGGAGCCCAAGGCTACAGGTAGCCTTATTTGTTGGCTGTGTCTCCTGCTGTGGCCGTGTCTCCTGCTGCACCACGTGGGCCGGTTTCTGCCGATGCTCCCGTGTTGGCTGAGCCCACCCAGCTTCGCCTAGCGCGAGCGCTTTTGTTCTGGAGCATCCTGGCTCCGCGGCAGCTTCCTCTTGGTGGCTCGGATGCTGCCAGCGCTCTGCTGGTGCCCGCTGGGGGTGCAGGCAGGGGCTGGGCACTCGTCCGCGTCCTCATCCATGCCCGGGATGTTGTCCGGGACCTCTTTGGGTGCCACTTCTGGAAGAGGAAGAAAATCGCCACAGGGTTGAGGCCAGCTTTCCCACACCAAATGGGTGCAAACACTCCTCCGCCAGCTCTGCTGCCCCCAAACTCACCGCTGTTCATCCAAGCCAGGAGGTCACCGATGTCAGTGATGTCCTCCGGGATGTCGGAGCTGGTTGTCGCTGCTGGAAAGCAAGAAAATGCGCCGTGAGGCAATGCCATCTTTCCCACAGCCACCCGGTGCGGCCAGCCTGCCGCCCGCTCTGCAGCCCCCAAACTCACCAGCTGATTCCAGCGCTGCGATGCTGCAGCTGAGCGGAGCCGCGTTGGGATGGGGGCACACGCCGATGGGTGCTGGCTGCCCCTGGTCCTCCGGCTCCTCGGGCTGCTCTAAGATGGTGGGCAGGGTGCCGGGCACGAGGCGCACCCGCTGCCGCACCGGAGGTCCTTGGAGGACGGTGGAGGGGCCGGGCTGGCTGGCAGCCTGCAGCGGGCAGCTGCCTGCGGGCTGCGGGGGCTGCCCACGCAACGCGGCCCCGGGCTGCTGCCCCATCGGCTGCTGGGGCTGCATGGTCCCTGCCACCGGGGGATGATCCCAGCAGTGGGCAGGGGCATTGGGGGGAGGCATACCCGGCTTCATGCCCCCGGGTAGGAGCAAGAGCAGGGGTAACTGCTGCCCCCCAGGTTGGAGATGTCCCAAACAGTCAACAGCCCCTCAGGAGTGAGCTGAACCACAATGGGAGGCACCCCCTGAGGTGGGAGCTGACCCACGGTTGGGGGCTTCCCCCCACGTGGCCGCTTGCCCACAGCTGGGGCCTTCCTCCCACGTGGTCGCTTACCCGCTGCTGGGGGCTTCCCCGCAGGTGGGAGCTGACCCACGACTTGGGGCATCACCCCAGAGGGCAGCTGACCCACAACTTGAGGGACCGCCCCAGGTGGCAGCTGAACCACTGTTGTGGGCATCCCCCCAGGTGGGAGCTGACCCACAACTTGGGTTGTCACCCCAGGTGGGAGCTGACCCACCACTTGGGTTGTCACCCCAGGTGGGAGCTGACCCACCACTTGGGTTACCACCCCAGATGGGAGCTGACCCACAACCTGGGGAACCCCCCCAGGTGGGAGCTGACCCACAACCTGGGGCATCACCCCAGGTGGGAGCTGAACCACTTGGGGCATCACCCCAGGTGGGAGCTGAACCACTTGGGGCATCCCCCCAGGTGGGAGCTGAACCACTTGGGGCATCCCCCCAGGTGGGAGCTGCGCTCCCTGTCCCTGGACACCTGGTGCCCCAGGCCAGACAGAAGCCTGAGGCACCACGTAGGTGACATTGGGGACAGGGAGGGACTGGGTCGACACTGGCACTGCTCCGCTGCTGTTGGTCTGCATTGCAGCAGTGGCCAGTGGAAGCACAATGGATCCAGGGATAATCGCGTCGGGTGTCGGAAGCACCGTCGGCATCCGTGGAGAAATTCTCTCTGTGGAGAAATGCCCAGATGGGCGCTGGGGTGAGATCTGGGGCACTGGCATCCCCTGGAGGGCCGCCGTGCCAGGAGCAGAGGGAGCCTGCTGCCTTACCTGCCAAGGTAGCTCGAGAGTGGCAGTGGGGGGTTCCGTGACCGCTGGGGTCAGCCCCTCTCCGCTGAGGTCACAGTGCGCCTCTGTGTCACGGTCCCGTGGTGACACAGGCATTGCTCTGTGCCTGCCCCGTCACCACCGCTTGCTGTGGCCGCTCAGTGCAGCCTGCCGTTGTTTCAAAGGAGATTATAAAGAGGAGGGAAACGAACTTTTTGTGTGGTGATGGTGATTGGACAAAGGGGGAATGGTTCTAACGTAAAGGAGGGGAGATTTGAGTTAGCCGTGGGGTGGGATTCCGTCCCAGTGCAACGGTGGAACAAGGCCGAGTCCTCCTGGTGTAACTGAATGCATACAAATCCATGGGGCGGGATGATATCCATCCTGGGGCTCTGAGGGAGATGGCTGATGTGGCTGCCGAGCCGCTCTCCATCGCATGTGAACAGCAGCGGCTGTGCGGTGAAGTCCCCGGTGACTGGAGAAAGGGAAACGTTGCTGCCATGGTTAAGAAAGGGTGAGGGCGGTGAGCCTCAGCTCTGTGCCTGGGCTGATGATGGAGCAGATCCTCCTGGAAGCTGTGTTAAGGCACATCCAGCAGAAAGGAGTGATTGGAGACCGCCAGCGTGGCTGCGCCAAGGGCAGATGGTGCCTGAGCGATGTGGCGGCCTTCTATGGTGGAGTGACGGCGTTGGTGGACGGGGGAAGGGCAGCGCATGACATTGCGTGGACTTGTGCAAGGCCTTGGACATGGTCCCTCGCCACATCCTGCTCTCTAACGTGGAGAGGAGTGGATTTGAAGGCCAGGCTGTTGGATGGACTGGGAGTTGTCTTGGTGGCAGCCAAGGGCTGTGATCCATGGCTCTGTGTCAGGGTGCTGAAGCCGGTGTCAGGGGCTCAGTAAGGGCAAGCGCAGGGTGCTGCCATTGGGTGGGGGCAATGCAGACTGATATTGACACAGACTGGGGGAAGATGTGCTTGAGAGCAGCCCTGCGCAGAAGGACTTGGGGTCCTGGTGGGCGAGAAGCTGGCCATGAGGCAGCAGTGAGCGCCTGCAGCCCGGAAGGCCAGCTGTGTTGTGGGCTGCCTGAAAAAGGGGCGGCCAGCAGGAGGGGGAGGTGATCGTCCCCCTCCATCGGCTCCTGTGAGGCCCCATCTGCAGCGCTGCGTCCAGGCCTGGGGCCCCCAGCACAGGAAGGACGTGGAGCTCTGGGTGCGGGTCCAGAGGAGGCACTGAGATGAGCAGAGGGCTGGAGCAGCTCTGTGTGAGGAAAGGCTGAGGGAACTGGGCCTGTTGAGCTTGGGGAAGAGAAGGCTGCGGGGAGACCTCACGGTGGCCTTCCAGTGCTTGAAGGGAGTGCATGAACAGGAGGGGGAACGGCTGTTTGTGAGGGTGGATGGTGATGGGACAAGGGGAATGGTTTTAAAGTGAGACAGGGGAGGTTTAGGTTGGATATGAGGAGGAAGTTTTCAGCCAGAGGGTGGTGAGGCACTGGAACAGGTTGCCCAAGGAGGCTGTGGATGCCCCATCCCTGGAGGCATTCAAGGCCAGGCTGGATGTGGCTCTGGGCTGGGCTCTGGGGGGGGGTTGGTGCCGCATAAACAACTGCAGGTCGTCGTGGCAAAGTGAATGTGACACATTGAATAATGTAAAGTAATTTATTGTAATTGAACATAAAATAACATAAAATAACGTAATATAATCTGATGGAGTCCCACACTGTCGCCGTCCAAGGTGTTGTTGGTGGACAGCCCAGGTTTGGAGGGGTTGGGCTGGGGCCGGTGCCGGTGGCCCTGGAGCACTGCCGCTGCTCTGTGCGAGGGCCGGCGAGGAGCCCAGGGCTACAGGTAGCCTTATTTGTTGGCTGTGTCTCCTGCTGTGGCCGTGTCTCCTGCTGCACCACGTGGGCCGGTTTCTGCCGATGCTCCCGTGTTGGCTGAGCCCACCCAGCTTCGCCTAGCGCGAGCGCTTTTGTTCTGGAGCATCCTGGCTCTGCGGCAGCTTCCTCTTGGTGGCTCGGATGCTGCCAGCGCTCTGCTGGTGCCCGCTGGGGGTGCAGGCAGGGGCTGGGCACTCGGCCGCGTCCTCATCCATGCCCGGGATGTTGTCCGGGACCTCTTTGGGTGCCACTTCTGGAAGAGGAAGAAAATCTCCACAGGGTTAAGGCCAGCTTTCCCACACCAAACGGGTGCAAACACTCCTCCGCCAGCTCTGCTGCCCCCAAACTCACCGCTGTTCATCCAAGCCAGGAGGTCACCGATGTCGGTGATGTCCTCCGGGATGTCGGAGCTGGTTGTCGCTGCTGGAAAGCAAGAAAATGCGCCGTGAGGCAATGCCATCTTTCCCACAGCCACCTGGTGCGGCCAGCCTGCCGCCCGCTCTGCAGCCCCCAAACTCACCAGCTGATTCCAGCGCTGCGATGCTGCAGCTGAGCGGAGCCGCGTTGGGATGGGGGCACACGCCAATGGGTGCTGGCGGCCCCTGGTCCTCCGGCTCCTCGGGCTGCTCTAAGATGGTGGGCAGGGTGCCGGGCACGAGGCGCACCCGCTGCTGCACCGGAGGTCCTTGGAGGACAGTGGAGGGGCCGGGCTGGCTGGCAGCCTGCAGCGGGCAGCTGCCTGCGGGCTGCGGGGGCTGCCCACGCAACGCGGCCCCGGGCTGCTGCCCCATCGGCTGCTGGGGCTGCATGGTCCCTGCCACCGGGGGATGATCCCAGCAGTGGGCAGGGGCATTGGGGGGAGGCATACCCGGCTTCATGCCCCCGGGTAGGAGCAAGAGCAGGGGTAACTGCTGCCCCCCAGGTTGGAGATGTCCCAAAACAGTGAACAGCCCCTCAGGAGTGAGCTGAACCACAATGGGAGGCACCCCCTGAGGTGGGAGCTGACCCACGGTTGGGGGCTTCCCCCCACGTGGCCGCTTGCCCACAGCTGGGGCCTTCCTCCCACGTGGTCGCTTACCCGCTGCTGGGGGCTTCCCCGCAGGTGGGAGCTGACCCACGACTTGGGGCATCACCCCAGAGGGCAGCTGACCCACAACTTGAGGGACCGCCCCAGGTGGCAGCTGAACCACTGTTGTGGGCATCCCCCCAGGTGGGAGCTGACCCACAGCTTGGGTTACCACCCCAGGTGGGAGCTGACCCACCACTTGGGTTGTCACCCCAGGTGGGAGCTGACCCACCACTTGGGTTGTCACCCCAGGTGGGAGCTGACCCACCACTTGGGTTGTCACCCCAGGTGGGAGCTGACCCACCACTTGGGTTACCACCCCAGATGGGAGCTGACCCACAACCTGGGGAACCCCCCCAGGTGGGAGCTGACCCACAACCTGGGGCATCACCCCAGGTGGGAGCTGAACCACTTGGGGCATCACCCCAGGTGGGAGCTGAACCACTTGGGGCATCCCCCCAGGTGGGAGCTGCGCTCCCTGTCCCTGGACACCTGGTGCCCCAGGCCAGACAGAAGCCTGAGGCACCACATAGGTGACATTGGGGACAGGGAGGGACTGGGTCGACACTGGCACTGCTCCGCTGCTGTTGGTCTGCATTGCAGCAGTGGCCAGTGGAAGCACAATGGATCCAGGGATAATCGCGTCGGGTGTCGGAAGCACCGTCGGCATCCGTGGAGAAATTCTCTCTGTGGAGAAATGCCCAGATGGGCGCTGGGGTGAGATCTGGGGCACTGGCATCCCCTGGAGGGCCGCCGTGCCAGGAGCAGAGGGAGCCTGCTGCCTTACCTGCCAAGGTAGCTCGAGAGTGGCAGTGGGGGGTTCCGTGACCGCTGGGGTCAGCCCCTCTCCACTGAGGTCACAGTGCGCCTCTGTGACACGGTCCCGTGGTGACACAGGCATTGCTCTGTGCCTGCCCCGTCACCACCGCTTGCTGAGATTTGAGTTAGATGTGGGGTGGGATTCCGTCCCACTGTGGATGCCCCATCCCTGCTGGCATTCAAGTCCAGGCTGGATGTTGCTCTGGGCAGCCTGGTCTGCTGGTTGGTGTCCCTGCACACAGCAGGGGCTGGAACTGATGAGCGTTGTGCTCCTTTGCAATCCAGGCCATTCTGTGATTCTATGAAATCTTTTAAAAGTTCTTTAATCACTTTGAAGTTGTTCAGGTTTAACTGAGAATCCAACTTCATTTTTTTTTTAAAATTATTTTATTTTATTTTATTTTGTTTATTTTATTCTATTCTATTTTATTTCATTTCATTTCATTTTTTTTTCTAATGGGAAATGAACATTGCATATTGAAATAATGAATTTGGTGTCCAGAATACCACGTTTCATTGACAAAACTTTTGAACGAGCATTTGTCAGTCATTCTGAGGAGGATGCCTATGGTGAGAATGTCCCTGCTGAGGTGCTCAGCTCATAGAATCATGGCAGGCAGATGGCCGTAGATCACAGAATCTTAGATTCATAGGGTGCTGGAATCATAGAATGTTTTGGGTTGGAACAAAGCTCAACTTCCACGGCCCCCACTGCAGTCAGGGTTCCCGATCGGTAGATCACATAGTATGTCATGTTGCCCAGGGCCCCATCCAAGCTCCCCTTGAACACCTCCAGGTTTGGAGCATCCACAGCCTCTCTGGGCAGACTGTTCCAGCACCTCACCTCTCTCTCTGTTAGAAGTTTCCCACGACGTCTGATCCAAATCTCTCTTAAGTTTAAAGCCCTTCCCTCTTGTCCTATCACTACTTACCAGTGTAAAAAAATTATTTCCCTCGTGTTATTAAACTCCCTTGAAATACTGGAAGGCCACAGTGAGGTCTTCCACCAGCCTTCCCTTCTCAAGACTGAACAAGCCCAGTTCCTTCAAACCTGTCTTCATAGGACGGGTGCTCCAGCCCTCTGAGCATCCTCGTGGCCCTTCTCTGAACCCTCTCCAAAAGCTCACTATCTTTTCTGTGCTGGGGTCCCAGACCTGGACGCAGTACTCCAGCTGGGGCCTCAGGAGGGCAGAGTAGAGAGGGACAATCCCCTCCCTTGTCCTGCTGTCCAGCCCTCTTCTGATGCAGCCCACAGTAGCCCCTGACCTTCCAGGCTGCAGGTGCACGCTGCTGGCCCATGTTAAGTTTTTCATCTACCAGGACCCCCAAGTCCTTCTCAGCGGGTCTGCTCTCAAGGAGTGCTTCCCCAGTCTGTTTACTGCAATTACCGCGACTCAAGTGCAGAACCTTGCACTTTGCCTTGTTGAACATTACGTTCACAAGGGCCCACATTTTGAGTTTATCAAGTCCCTCTGGATGGCATCCCTTCCTTCTGCCATATCTAGTGCATCACTCAGCTCAGGGAGCAGAAGAGTGTCTGGGTCATGGCGAGTCACCGATGTGTCCTGTGCAATTATCTGCAAATGGGCGTCCATCCTCAATCTCTTGCTTTTTACTGAAACGTGTGCAGGGCTCAGACTGTGGTCTGTGGACTCTCATCTTCTCTTAATTATGGTGCTGGGGATAACTCTACATAAATTGCAGCTGGCCATTCAGACTGTAGAACTGGGTCTCTCTGCACAACTCTACAGTCTGAGGTCATGCCCACTACTAGGGTACCAGCCAGGTAATGAGGTTTCAACACAGTCTCTATCTCTGTACCTCCCCATCAAGGCTGTTGGGTTGTATGGAGCCTTGACAAACATGGTGCTTTCCTTCATCCCTCCTCTGACTTAGATCCCAGGGTGTTCTGAGCTCTGTCTTGCAGCCTCTGCTCTTCCCAGAAATGGCACACTGCCTCTGGAGGTACAGTTACAGGAGTTGACGGATCTCATGAGTCAATTTTCATTCACGCCTTGACTTTCTGCAGAGCCATTTATTGGCTTTCATAGCAGAAGGAATCATCTACTCTGACATCTGCACAGCAGGCCAGGGACTTTCATTTGCTGATTGCTGCATCCCTCTGTAAATTCCAGTCAAGAAAAAACATTTATTTTACAGTGAGATACCCAATCTTGAATTAAAGCCTTTCAGCTGAAAGCAAATCTTCTGCATCCTAGGCAAGTTGGTCCAATGGACCAATAGTGCTCAGTGTTAAAAGTGCATTGCATATTTCTGCACAGATCCTGTTTTTGCCAAGAGCTCTCTGCCAGAGAGGTCTGCCTCCCACACTGGTGCTGCAGGATGACTGGAGCCACTGCTGCCTGCCTGCAGAAAAGAAAGCCCATCATTCCCAGGAGAGCTTCTGGTTTTCTCCAGTCCTCTTGAGCTCCATTAGCACTCCCAGAGCTCAAGGCAGCCCGGGCAGGTTTCCCTTCCTGTCCCTATCCATCTCTTGCTCAGCTTTCTCCCTTGTGAAGACATACCAGACCTGATCATGCTCTTAATGGCAGTATTCCTTCCATGGGATGTTTCCTCATGATTTTCCTTCCCCATGTCCCTACCTAGGAATGTTTATTGACCTGTCCACGATGGACATTGCTGTCTCAGTCCCTCCACCAAATGTTGTTGCATTCTGTGGTTGGCCCCTGGGACATTCAGCCATGGGACTCTCAGCCTGCTGACCTTTCACATTCACCAGTTCCTCCATGCCACCAGAACTCCCCATCTGGCCGTGCTGAGGGTTATACAGTGGGGCAGCATGAAAGCAAAGGCAGAGCTGGAGGGATGCGGCTGCTCCCTTGTGGCTGCACCCCAAACTCAGGAGCCTCTTGGCTGACCCCAAGAAGGCAGTGCCTGTAGGCCAGCAGAGCTCCCATTGTAACATCCAGGTCTACTCACGCTCTCCCCCCTCTCCCTGCAGCCCTGGGTCACGTAACGTGCTTGGAGAAGGCCAGACAGACTCTCTGGCAGACTCTCTGGCATCGCTTTTTCAAGTCTGATTAATGGGTCCAGCTCTCCTCCAGATTGAACTCAAGAAAATACCATTATCTCCCGCGCAGTGACTCAGATATTGTATTGCGACATCTTGTTGGTAATGTCAGGTCGCAGGCAACGATATTAAAAATGAGTGTTTTACCCTGGACAGGGCATTAGCTATGAAATTAAATCTGTATTTATTGCCTTTAGCCATGAGTCTCTGGGCTCTTCCAGAATAAATGTTTTTAGTTCCGTACGGGAAGATTCTGGCATTTATAGGCCAGACATTTAGGAGTGGGGCGTATACTGTATGCACACCCACACGATGCCCTGGGCCGTGTGTTCCTGTGCTGTTGGTATCATGGCAGGGATGGCAAACTCACACTTTGCTGTACTGAGTCCAGCTGAAGCATCTCTGTGTCCCGCTGAAGTCCATCTCTGGCTGAGTGCAGAAATTATATTTTAAATGTAATCATAAACTTAAAATAAAAAAAGCAACGTATGATCACACTATAAATATATTCTGAATTTATAAATGTGACCTGTGGATATTTGCCTGAGTGCTCTTAGCCATAGCCAGGGTGAGCACTGTGCGGGCGGAGGGGGAATCCATATCCGCTAACAGAGCACCATGTGCTGCTGCTGCCATGCATGGGGCGAAGCTGGGGCTGGCCCCAGTAGGAAAGCCAACATGTGGCAGTGTGACAGTGTGCCTGGTATGAGAGGCTGCCTACCCCGAGGCCCCAGGGTTTGGTCATCAGCCACCTCCACAGCTCCTCACAGCAGGCACTGAACAAGAGGGTTTCACTGAAATGGGTGTTTTACACAGGGAAAAATCTGTTTTGGAAAAATAATCATTGTTACCATCATCATTTCACTGAATGTATCATAATCAAAACCAGGTGGCTTTGTTTGAATGCAAGTGGTTTATCAGTGGTGTTTTTCCAGTTAAAGACCAGGAAAGATACACCTTTAAAAAAGCGATGAGAAGTGATGCTGTTTGATTTGTTCAGTCTGAAATTCCTGATGTTCAGTTTCTGGGTTTTATTATTTATGCTTGGGTCTTTTTTTGTTGGTTTTTCTTTTGCAATTACTTGGACAGGCCCTTAGATCAGGTGCAGCTTCTGTTCTAGATGGGCTTCTGGCAGTGCCAGGCTATCTTTCAGCATTGCTTGGGTTGTGTCTCCTGTAAGGTGGGAATCACCTCTGGCCCTGAGGGACATTACAAAATGTACCTGCAATTTCCAGACTGGCAGTTATGATAAAATCCAGCCAAATCAGTTTTCCAGCAATATTCCCAGCCCCGTGGCATGGCGTGAAGTGCAGCAAACTAGGCTGAGGCTGGTCCAATGGATCTTGGCTGTACGGCACTACTGGAATGGGAAAGAAATCAGATATTCCAAACGTTCTTGGAAAGCCTGTGTGATGTCATTTGCAATGCCCAGTCATGACAGCGCAGCTTGGGCTGGCCCCTGCCTGTCCCTGTGCAGTGCCCTTGGTGTGAGGTGGTCGGATGCCAGGCTCAGCTTCACCCTGACGACACGGCCTTCGCTGGAGCTGGGGCTCCTCATGCAGACCTTGCCCACCTCTCCTCCTCTCAGCCCTCCCCGTCTTCCTTTCCACCATCAAGCCATAACAACATCTGTTGGCTTGCATTCCCCCCTGTGGTTTGGGATGGCCGCTGTCCCACAGGGCATGAACATCTCACCCAGAACGTCCCCTGCCGGGCAGGACCAGAACACAGGCAGATCATCACATGCCCCCCTTGGGATGGGGTGGGAGGCAGCTGATGGATTTAAGGGCTTCTCCAACAGGCATCAGTTTGGCAAGCACATATTTGTTGTTATATGCAAGAACACTTCATTGTTGTCAAGTGTAAAAATCACTTTCTGTTGTCTTATGCGAGCAAACTGCGCTGGCCTCACACAGAGCCTGCTGGCAAGGAGCAGGCCTGGAAAGACACTCTGCATTTAGCAGCACTGCAGGGGCTGCTGAATGGGAGACACAGAGTGAGCGTGGCACGTGCTGGGCAGCGCTGATGGCTAGGCACAGCAAGCAATGCTCTCCAGGGCCAGCTGCAGGGCCAGCTTGCTGGGGCCTTTCTTGCCTGCCACACCACACTGCCTTCCAGGAGCATCAGGAACCCTTCAGCCCTGCTTCTCTGCCGGGGGTGCTGGAGGATGGGGCAGCACAGCTCACGGTGCTACTTGTGGTCATGACCCACGGGCCGTTCTTGAGCTTGACACCACGTCACCACGCATGCACAGGGTCACGGACCTGCTGTGAGCTGCAGTCCTGGGCTGTGTGTGGATGGTGGGCTCTGCCCTGGTTCTGACCAACGTGTGGTCCTTGTGCACAGGGCATCCTGCCCCAGAGGAGACAAATTCAGAGGGCAAAGTAACCCAGAAAGAGACTGGATTCCCTCCATGTCCCTGCAGACATTGGCTGACGTGAGGGTCTTGTGGGATCCACTGATCCATCTCCTACTGCTGTTGTGGCCTCTTGAACATCCCAGTCCTGTGACTAGTAGCCCCCATGTTAATGGATCAGCCTATGGTTACCCTTCACCTGGTCAGAAGGCACCCGTGGGTGCCCACAGTTGTGGCCTCAGGAGATGTGAGGCTGCTCTCTCCCCCTGCATGAACAGGAGGTGCCATGCTCCTTGTCCTCCTTAGCTTCTGAGAGTGCTTGAGAAGGACAAGGACTCTTTGGGCAAAGCCACTGGCTTTTATCCCCTGAGATATTCTAAGGGCCCAGGGGATGAGCCTGCCATTTGCCAGGGTGAGATGTCTGCTGTTGCCAGCACCTGAGGATGTGACTGTATGAAACCACTGGCTGCTTGGTCCTCCCTGATTTCATCCTCCTTGCCAGGAGGGGGGACCAGGGCACCTCCAGGTGAGCAGGTCCCTAAGAGGCCTTTTCCCACCAACACTGTGATGCTGTCTGTAACAAAATTATGAATCCTAAAGAATAAGGGACAGAACAGTGCCCTAGACCTTTGAATGCTTTATCTACGAGGTATCTGTGGATGCTAACCCTTCTTGGGAATTTTGGGGGTGTTTTAAGGTAGCAGCTGGCTTTTCTGTGTACACGAACTGTGCACATCCTTAGCAATAGCCTGGTTTCTTACAAGTTTAATCAGGAATTTCCTTTGCTTAAATGGACAAGGACTTGCTACTTCTGTCTTGTAAGGTAGTTCACTGTGAATTACTAGAATTCACTTGCAGTACTGATTGCAGCACAGTGGCTTTCATCTATGATGTTTGTTGTTTTTTTCAGCTAATTGGAAAAAGAAAAATCATTGGAACAATAACCAAGAAATGTGAAGAGTTCATTCCTCCAGAGAGGACATCTCCATGATCTATGCCCAACTTTATGGAACGGGCTGTACCACACTTACACTTAAAAAAAAAAAGAGAATGTGCAAATTTCTTTGATCCTCTTGGCTTAGGCTCAGTACAGAGCAGGCCTAGCATAGCTGACCAGGTCAGCCATGTGGTATTTTAGTTTGCTGTAGCATATCCTGAACCTACAGTGTGTTCTTACTGATGCATACAGTGCACACTCATCTGTCTCATCTCCTGTTGCCTTGTCCTTTCACTAATACAGGTTTTCTTCAAAAAGTGGTATCTTGTAAAGATCTGTTTTGTGAATGGTGTCATTTTTGCTGTGACTCTTCACTTGTTGCAGTCGCCTACTACATTCACTGGAGTATCAGCAGCATGAAGAGGCAACTGCGTGCTCTGGCATTTGTTAGGCTGGAACAGGATGGCAGAATTCCCCAAAAGAGAACTTTTTGGGAAGAGCAGTGGCTCAGAAAAAGCTGGAGGTTGTCAGTACAGTGAGTTTTCTTTGTGATTTGATGCTCAACATTTGCAGGATCCTGTGCGCACTTTCCAGTAAACAACTAAGATTATGAGAAAGAAATATCTGAACCAATTGTTAATGTTTCCTTCTAACAGTTTGAGTTTGGCTAAGTGTATGCACAACTGGAGGGAGCCCTCTATAAGCTGATACAGTTGGGGAAAGAAATTAAGACATACAATGGGAATATTTGCAAAAAAAGATCCAGAGGAGCCCCAGGAATGGAGAGGAGCTGTAGAGAAAGCAATAGAGACCTCATCAGAAGTGCTAAAGATTGCTTTGGAGGTTTTCATGGAAGATTTGCATGAGTCCCAGCCAGGAAGAGTCCTAGGAGGTGGAGATGGGCAGGATCTGACATCTGCAGTAAGTGGTTCGTGCTGGTACAGGACATGCAGAACTGTTCTTCCCACATGAGCTCAGAGACCATTCCCTCAAGTGAAATCTCCCCAGGAGGCTCCCCTGGCTTGGTTTAGAATCCCAGTGCAATGAATGGCTGGGAAAACCAGCAGGGAGGAGAGGTTTTTGCAGTCAGCTTGAGTGGACCAGTTGCTGCCAAACTTATCCCCATAAAAAAAGAGACTCAGTGATCCAGATCTGATACCAGCTCTTGATGTGTGGCTTAGAGCCAGGCATCCCTTTGAGCTGGCCCAAACAGAGCTCAGAACTGGGTGAAAAGGGAGAAAGCAAGAAACCCCACCTGAACTGGCAGAGGATCTGCAGAGACTCAAGTGACGAATGTGGCTGAGTATCAATGAGGGCTTCCAGGATAAACTTGCACTGAGCAAGCAAATAGTCACTCTGTTGGGGTTGGAGACCAGCAGAGGAGGCCAAAGGCAATCAGGAAGCCTTGGAGTTTGCCACAGATCCCAAATCTTTTCTGGCAGAGATACACCTGAAGGGGAGGTAGCAATGGGCAGGGGAGGTAGACACTGGTGGAGATATGGCTCCATGTCTGTTATTAATGGCGGAAACCCGTGTGCTGGGCCTGGCCAGAGAATCCAAAAGCAATTAGAAAATGTGATATGTCCTGTCTGTAAAACAAGAGGACTGGCAAGAAAGCAAAAATTAAGAGAAGCAGTTGAGTTAAATGCTGGCACCTTCACTTCTCACCATTTAAAGACTTTCTCATTGGGAGAGCTGGTCCAAGGGCACAGCTGAGCCACCTGATAAAAGGGCTGGCCCCAGCAAGGCTGAAAAAGAACCATTACGTGCAGAACCAGAGATGCCTCTTGCCTAAGCATTGCTGATACCAGGGCTGCTCTAAGTGATGTGATAAAATATAAGCCCTGATGGAGTATCCACACCCCACTAACAAGTCTCACAGGTCATAGCATGGACAATCCTCAAGAGCTGCTTTGAGGACTCTGATCCACCTCGATTTCCACAGCCCAGAGAGCAGCCTGCTGGGCTTACTGTGTGCCTACAGACTCAATGGTGTGGACAACTGCTGCCTGGCCATGTGGGAGCTTCCCATTCACACTACATCCTCAATTCCTGAGAAAGGTCTTGCTGCAGTCTGATCTGGTTCCCTGAGCACACTTACGTTCCAGCTGCTCCCTAGCCCCATCCTGGGGCTCAAGCTGGACAGTTTTCCATCAGCATGCTGCCTCAGTTCTGTGTTCTTTCCACGGTTTTTCTTGTCCTCTCCCCTTTGCTGACCCAGCTCTGTGCAGGTGAGAAGAGAAGGAAAGCATGGTGTCTGACTGAAGGAGCAGGATGAAAGGCAGAACCAGCAGCATTTCGCTTTTGCCCAAGGGATGGGGCTATGGGAAGGCTGACTAGATGGGTCAGGCTGGAACAGGAAATGGGTGAAGAACTTGCTGGCTGCAGAAGCTGCTGTATATTTGCCACCTTTGGAAAGTGCAGACCACCAGGGAGGTTCAAAGTCTTGCTGATCTGGAATTCCCTTAGCTGCCCAGAAGTCGTGTTGAATATAACTTGTGCTCTGCCTTGTTTCTTGGAGGTGGAGTTGTTGCTTCTCACTCTAGGATGGGACAGTTTTGGACCTAGAGTCTCTGTGATCCTGGCATTGTGATTTGTCCATCAGCCTGACATCTCTGAACTCTACTGAAAGTTGTGAGGTGCCACAGGATGTGGTAGCAATTCAAAGTCCACGGAATCATCCATTAATCAAGCCTTGCTTGTGGTGCGGCTATAGTAATGAGGCCTTGAATTGCCATCCTGAAGGCATTTGTCAAAGTGACTCACACCTGTGTTATTGTCTCTTATCTCTTCACTTATTTGGTATCCCATGTCCACCAGGCTGTGATTTAATGTCTCCCATAGCTACATGTGTTGTGCATGAGCTGTGCCCAAGAACAGCTTTCAAGCTGTCAAGATAATCTTGTATTCAGCTGAAATAGATCTACGTCAGCTTGAGCCAGGAACCACAAGGGACCTCCTGTGATTTCAGTGGGGTTTTAGCTTTCTCTCTCCCTCCCTCGTGTTGGCCCAAAGCAGGAGATCTTTGCTGGAGGAGGTGGCTTTTCCTGGGCTCCTCTAGGAGGTGATGCAGAAGCTCCCTAAGCCTCTCTGAAACACTTTTTTCACCTTACCTTCTTCAGAACTCATGGCCAGAAACACTTCGCTTGTGGGGCACCTCCCTCCCTGAACATCCCAGGCTGTAGCTTCATTTTCAGAGCAACTTCTGCCTCTACTCTCTGCAGATACAGCTCTTGACTGCTTGGAGGTGGCTAAGCTAAATTTGCTCCTGCCACAACCCATGCTTCCCACTCTGGCCCTCCTACCAACAGCCCTGCTGAACCTCAGCATTTAGCCATGTTTGTATTTGCTGTTTGAGACACACACATAGTCATGATCCCACTGGAGATCTCCAGTCTTTCTGCACTGCCTGGCACTGTGCTTTCCTGAGCTCTTGTACTATGTGGAAACACAACTTTCTTCATTAACTTCCAGTGTACAGTGGAGACTACTTTGTCCATGGGGTATGCTGCATGATCCCCACTTTATTTGGGAACAACTTTCCTATGCCATTTTTAGGGTGACCTGTGCCCACCAGTGGCTGTGCATCACAGCCCAGGGTCCCTGCTGCATGCCCAAAGATGCCCTCTCTATTTCCTCCCCAGCTTGCTCCAAACTCCTTCTTCCAAGCACTCAGCCAAGGCAGGTGATCCTGAGCCAGCACTGTTTGGGCTCCAGCAGGCAGAGCAGCGATGCCTGGCAGCTCTGCCCAGAGCAGAACTGAGGCACAGCCCACGAGCTCTGTGCACAAAACATCCTAAACCTCAGGGCACTGTATTGAGGATTTCTTTGCTGGAGATGGCTTTGCACACGGATGGTTTTCCAGTCCTTTTCCATAGCACTTGCAAATGAAACACTGTTTTTCTGCGTGCTGCGTGTGAACATAGTGAGCACCCAGGGGGATGCCTGTGCTCTGGGGAGCCTCCCCCAAGCTGAGGGCAGCAGGGTTCATACTCACCTGGCTTGCCAGCCCCAGCTCTGCTGCCAGTGTGCTCGCTGCTGGGGCTGATTATTTCTCCTGTGCTGTACTGAAGGGAGCAGCTGGCAGCCGACTCCTTAGTGATAAGGAGAACCTAAAAATAAAGGCCGAGCCAGCGTGGTGTGGTCCCCAGGAAGCTGGGCAGGCTGGAAACGCTGAGCTGGGTGCTGCTATCCAGTGCTGAGCTCCACAGGTGTCTGCAGGGTCAGTTTCTTCACAGCAGCCTTGTGTGAAAGCTGAGGGGCTGATCTACAGCTTGCCATGTGTTTTTCTGTCCAATGCTTGGTACCAAGGCAGTCACCTGTAACTGCGCAGGAATTGTAGTAGCTGCAGGATGCTGGGGAAAGGCTGGAGGTGGGATGCAGAGGAGGGATGCTGTGCTGCCCGCCTCTGTTCCATTGTTCAGATCTTAGGGCTGGGAGAGCACAGATGCTCAGCTCAGCTGTGTGTGGTGTGTTCAGCTCACAGCTCGTGCAGGAATGTCAGCTGAGCTCCTCTCTAGGTCAATGGGGAAGCAGCAGCCCAGCGGGAGAAAAACTGATGTAACCTGCAGAAGCTGCTCGTGCTAATCCTCCCTCATCGGGAACTGCGGGGAGCTGTGGTCCCACTCCTGCCTTGAACTTCAGGAGGGAGGGAAGCCAAATTTACAGCAGCTGCAGCGTGCATGGGCAGCAGAACTCCCATGTTCCCTCTAGAGGTTTGCAAGTATGATGACTCCAAGCTGCTAGTGATGATTTCTAGGATGAGAGATGTGAGTGCTACTGAACGGCACGAGGAGTGCAGCAAGCACAGTCCTTCCACCAGATACCCACATAGCGCCAGGCTTTTTGCAGTCTCTGAGTCTGCAGAGAGACATTTTGGTTCCCTCAGGAGCATCCTTCCCCTCCTAATTGGAAGGGCTCTCAGACACAGGGTTTGAGTTTTGGGTAGTCCTGTGTGGGCCAGGGCTTGGACTCGATGATCCCTGTGGGTCACTTCTAACTCAAGACATTCTATGGTTCTGTGATTTATCAGCCTCCTCCCAGCCTGGCTTTTCAGACACGACCTGCCTACAAGGATTTTACCACCCACCCTCACCACGTATACTCCCATCTCACTGCATGTTATTAGACAGTCCTGGGCTTTCAGAGCTTCCCTTATTCTTGGAAAGATACTGCATCATACAAATTAGTGGAAACACTTGGAACTGGCACAGTTTTCAAATCCTGCAGCTCATGCCAGTGCACATTTCTCAGCTTGATTTAAAGAGAGGGGTATTCTAAATAGTGCCCGTTTCTTCTCTGCTTTGAACAGCTAAAAGGCACTGATGCAAAGTTGCATAACCCAGCGCTGCTTGTGTACATGCTTGAGAAGAAACAGCCATGGAAAAATCCTGTAACATTCCTCGGCTGGTCCGTCTCCTGGTATCAAAGTGTTTCCTGCTTTGCTTTCACCTTTGAATTTTAATCCGTCGGCTTTGTAGGAGTCCTGAGAGGAGTAGGCAAGGGCCCTGGGGAGTACAAGACCATTCTGGGGAGAGCTGAGAGCCAAGTCATGCTGTACCTGGGAGCAGGGGGGACCGCTGGCTTAGTGCCCCTGCCTGGTGGCCTCCTGCAGGTGCCCAGCTGTGCCCAGGTCCTGGTGAGCTGTCACAGCTGATGCTGCTGCTAACCCGACCGTGGTCCTATGAGCAAGATACACAGCTCTGGCTCCCCACAGCTGAACAGCTAGTGGCAGCTCAGTTGGCTCTAGAATGGCAGCTCTAGAATGGCTCTTGAAGGATCTTCAGATCAGAGGAGTTCATTCCAGCCCTCACCTACTCATCCAGAAACCGCTCTTGCCTCTACAAACCCCCTAAGCCCACGTATAGGTGACTGAATCAGTCTGTAGCTAAAAGCATGTTGGTTTATTTCTTCATGTCCTCCTCTGTTGTTTGACTAATGACAAGGTTTTGCAAGGAAATAACAAAACACAGAGACAAAGAGCAGGTCTTCCTCCCTCCTGACCTGGGCTCACATGGAATCCAAACTGGCAGTTCTTTGAGCATCTGGTGCAGTGTCCTCTGCCATGGTGGGCACTTTGCTTACAGCAGGGTTCCCCAGACATCCCATTTTCTGAGAAGAGCTGGGCAGGGAAGGTTGAACATGGGAGAGCTGAGATTTCCCATCCCTGATATAATGACTTTCCTTTGCAGTGCCTTTTTCTGATGGTATCTGAGAGGGGAAAAAAGAAAAAAAAAAAAGCAGAAGGGATCTTCGCTTGATATGTATGGGTGGAGAATACTTAGTGACAGCTCTGTGTCACCCCTACGGCAGTGGTCAGCCACCAGCAGCAAATTGCTCCAATCTCCAGGGCAGTTCAATGCTCAGCTCACAGCCAGCTCCCACCATGTTTGGCCGGCCAAGGGGACAGGGGACTTGTACCACCACTGTCCCCTGGCATAGTGGTTTGACCACTTTGGGTAAGTGACTAGTTTCTACCACTGAGCTGCCTCCTCTCTGTGAAAGGGCTCTGTCTCTTGCTCATGAGCCTTGATTGTGAAGGGAACCGTGGGCTCATCTAATGGTTTGCACTGGACTTGGTTTTGATGTATCTCCTGCACAACCTGGTTAGTTTCATGTGTCACTCTTACTTCTGTCTGGTATGTGACTTCGGGAGGACTCAACTAAAGGAAGACCGCATGCTGTAGTGACACTGTGCCCAAAGCAGTAAGCATGCCATGCTGCCCTGCCCTGCCTATGGTCTTGTATGGACTCTGAATGGTGGCAAAGGGCAGGTTCAGGAAGCCCCAAGGACTTGAGTTGTCATAAAGCTCTGGAATCCTGCTATTCTTCACCCTCTGTCTGTTTAGGAAAAGGAGAAGGGGGGGCTTTGATTGCTGTCCATAGGAGGGCAAGAGCTGTGTAGCCACAAGCTGCCCATAGCAACACTACAGGGACACTTTGGTGCCCTGGCCAATCTGATCTAGTAGTTGATCTAGCAGTTGGATCCTTGGGGTGCCTTCCAACCCAAGCCATTCTGTGATTCTGAGAACATTCCAGAGCCCACATGGTTGTGGATGGATGTCCCTGTCCAACCCTGCCCAGACAATAAAGTGCTCAAACAGAGAAGAAACACCTGCCTGCAAAGGTGGTTCTGGACCATGAGCCATGAGCCAATCAAGGAAGGAATTTGGCTTTACTTCAGTGTTCTGACATTTATGGCACAGCTCTGAAGCATATGCAAGGGTTGCCCTCCCATACAAGCAGTGCAGACACGTCCTGGTGACCTCTAACCCCTGAGCTCATCTGCTGTCTGACACTGGATGTGTGGGCAGCACAAGCATCTTTTGGCTCAAAGCTCCACTGGTCCTCACTGACAGAGCGAGCATCAGCCCACAGCAACTCCCAGTTAAAACACCTGCCCGCATGTCAACGTGTGTAACAAAATCTGCAGGAGATCAATAAACTCTGCATCACCACTAAATTAAGTAGGTGTGAGGAAGGTTCACTGATGCATCCTGGTCCATTCCCAGCTCTCCAGCTGCCTCTCATGAGTGTCAGTGAAATGATGCTAACGGCTTCCTCTGTCACTCCAACCAAGGCACTCTGCTTGCTTGGAGAGCAGAAGTGCCTGTTTATGACCCTGTACCTCCAGTGTGACATTTAGACTTTGCCAGTCCTCACCAAGGCACAGCACGTCAGCCCAATTGTATAGATTCACGTATGACTCACTCTGCAATTTGATGCATTATGTCCAGATAAAAGATACTTTATCCCTATGATAAAAACGGACACAGATGATGTCAAAATAAAAGAATGTTTTCTCATCCGAATAAAAGTTGAAGCTGCTGTTCTCAGGGTTATTTTGCTTGAAAACCTCCAGAGAAAGCAGGACTTTGAGTTTTTACCATTTATAGTTTGTTTTAGAAAATTCAGCATATGGAGTTTGCTGTCAGACTTCCTCCTCTCATTTGGACAGGAGAGTCTCTGTGCTGGCTGCTTAATGCCACACAGTCACTGCTGGGGACAGGGCCCATGACTTGCTAGACTCACCAGCCAAGGAACTGTGTGAGACATTCCTCTTCTCGGTTAGAGAGGGAGCAGCTCTGTGCTGGGTACTCATGGACTGCTGCAAATCCCACAGGTTGTGGAAGCACTGGCACCTGGAGGACACACAGTCATAGACCTCAAGGGTTCACCAGCTGGTGAAGGGCTGCACTCACCCATGCCACTGCCTGCAGCTTGGGCATTCCTGCTGCAGGATCACAGCCGTGTGTGAGGGTGGCTGGTCTAACAGGGAGCACAAGCCCTGGGGGATCTGCATCATCCTGGCTGCATTTCATTGAGCAGGAGTTTATTTTTAGCAAACAATGCCAATTAGAGAGGGATTGTTCAATGGCTGCATCTCAATGGGACAGGAACAGATGCTGGCACAGCTCTGAAAGACCCGATCTGTGGAGGGGTGCTCTTGGGACCAGCGAGGAGGCAGCTGAGATCCCTGTTGCTGCTCCAGCTTATGGTGCTCTGCTCATCTGCAGTTACCCTGGGCAGCAGAGGCAGAGATCCAGGGATCTAAGGGAGCTTGGATATGTGCCCTCGGGGGACTGAGGCCAGTGGCACAGAACCCTTCACTTGTTCACAGATCACCTATGTCCTGAGAATGTGCACTGTGCAAAAGTAAGCGGAATTCTCTCACCCAAGCAATTCTTCCGATAGTCTTTTTCCAAGAGAATCTTTCGAATGAGGATGCCTCAGGGTAAAAGGCCAACCTTGGGTAGATAAAACTTAGTGCTTTTGGTATTTCTCTGGTTGCGGAGAACAGTTTGAAGCCAGTAACCTGAATCAGTCAGCTTTGGACATTCTGTCTGAGTCCATGCCATAGAGAGAAGCTTGGAGAGAGCTGGGAGACAAAGGCTGCTGACTGATGTTGTTGATGAGCTCTCAGAGGAGATTAAGTTTGCTGGATGCACCAAAACCTTGAGCTCATACGGGCTGCAAACACGACTCCCCCCTTCAGGAAACAAGAATACCACCACTGCTGGCCAGAGGAATTTATATTCCCTGTGCCAGGCTGTATGCATGGTGGATAGAGAGCCCAGCTCTCAGTTAATTTACCAATGATACAACTTGTAAAAAGGTGAAGGGAGACCGCACGAGGGAAAGAAATTGAGTTGCAGAGATTCTGATCTGCCTCATTTTGGAAATGAAAGCGCTTGCTGGCAATGACAGGGCTGCACATGCTGAGCTGGAATCGCAACCCGGGGAAAAAGGGAATGAATTAAACAGAACAAGAACTGAGGGACTCTAAATGCTGTCTTCAACATTTCAGTAGAGGCCTCATAAATCTAGACAATTAAGAGATGCAGCTAAGGAAGCCCAACACGATTATGTTGGGGCAGGAGGTTGGCTTTTTGGAAACAGCTCTCCGCAGCTCAAGCATGAGGCCATGCTGGAGCAATGTGACCTGTTTGACTCTTTAGTAGCTGGAAGAGAAAGACTGGATGAATGGAATGGAATGGAAACATCGGGTTTGTTAACTCTCAAAACACAGGGCAGGGTGAACTCTCCTTTCCTTCAGCCTCTTCCCTTTTTTCATCCTTTTCTGAACCCTAAGTATGCAGTCTTGGAGGCACCTCTGGGCAACATGAGAGAGGAGATTCAGTCGAGCTCCTCTGGGCAGCTGATCTTGTGCAGCTGGTGCCAGGTGATCTCCCACCAGCTCTGCTGAGAGCATCTCCTACATAACCGCCCTTCTGCCTTTACTGTGTTCTCCATGAGCGCATCCTGCTGCACGTGGGGTGTTAGCCGCTGTGCTGGCTGCAGAGCTGCTGGCATTACCTGACACTACAGCAGTGTGTCACAGTGTAGGTGCGGGGCTTCCCTGCTCTGTCCTCGGTTGTGCTTGAACAGGGGCTAGGAGCAGATGTCCCTTCCAACCGTAGCATGCTGTGATCCCACGGGTGGAGTGGTTTGTGCTCCCAGCCCCGCAGATCCTCCAGCAGACAGACAGCACTGCCCATAGTGTCCCTTGTGAGAGGGGAGTTTGGGTGCACTCACCTACTGTTAGGTCTTTTGCTGCTCAGCGGCATCACTGTTCTCAACATGTGGGAAGGGGAGGTGAAGTCAGGGACGGAGGCATGGAACTTGAGCACCAAGCCTTGGTCTGGGGGACTGCAGTGGGGTGTGCAGCCGCTGGACAGCCACCACCAAACCAAGGGGCCTGCAGGACACGTGGCAGCCCTGCAGCATTTGCGAGGGGCAAGGCAGGAGAGAAGTGGGAGAAGAGACAGCTCTCTGGATAGCTGGCACTGGGAGACAACCTGTGGAGACCCCTGGGTGGAGCTGGGGGCTAGGAATGGGATTGTCTCTTGGCATCTCCTGCATCCTTGCAGCAGTGGGGGAGCTCAGATTCAGGATGCCTTCTGTGCTCCTGGCTGCCCAGAGCTTTCTGGGGCCCATTGACAGCCTGGGTATCCGGGTGGAGGGGATGAAGCAAGAATTCATGGGGTGCTTGGGAGGAGGAGTGTATTTCCTTGTTCTCCTTATGGAGGCAGAAAAGGAGCCAGGCGTGGCAGGGGTCATCTAGAAAACAGGGCTGGGGGCAGACGGGTGGAGGTGGCACTGGGCATGGCAGCAGGCACGACCTGCTGGGAAGGACGGGCTGTGTGTTCGCACGTGCCTTGCTCACACCCCTGCTCAAAGAGCAAATCCAGAGGTATTTTATCCACAGTACATTTGTTTAAGGAAGTTTAAAAGCAAATTTGGCCCCTGGCTTTGTATCCTCGCTCCTATAAATTCAAACACCTTGGACAGAGCATGTCTGTGCAGTCTTACATGTGACATTTAGCTAAAACCACTTACAAACAACTTGCATTACAAGTTTATTCATTCCCTGCAGAATGTTGGCTCCGCTGAGCGTCTCGCGAGCCATCTGCTGCGGGCGAGCTGCTTATCTTTGCTATCGGAGCCCTCTTCTAAATATTATGACCAAACAGAATTCCAAGAACAACATCCATCCCGCTGCACTGCAAATGCGCAAAGCTGATAAACTGTTTATATATTATCAGCTAAATAAGTTGGGTTTATCTGGAAGAGTTTGCAAAAAAAAAAGCCTCTTGGAGCGCTTGGAGGGAGTGATTTTGCCAGCGATGTGGGGTGGGATGGGATGGGGAGATTGCTGGGCACACCCCGTGTGTCACCTTCAGCTCTGCAATGCTGTCGAGCCACAGGGATGGGAGGTCACCAGCTGCTGCTCACGAGTGGGACCAGGACCCTGATAAGCTGTGGTGCAGGTGGGACTGGGTATCAGCTGCATCTGGCACCTGGGAGCTGTCTGGACCCCTTGTCCCACGTCTGGCACTGCAGATAAGCTCTAAGACTTTCTGCTCCTACGGATGTCAGTGCCCACCTGCCTCTCCTTCCTTCTCTCCTGCCCCAAACCCAACTTGCTGCAGCACCAGGTGTACTTTGGTGCGTTGCTGAACATCCATCCATGCAGACTTGGTGTCTGGCCTGGCAAATCCAGGGGCTGTGTGACCTCCATGCCTGGGACAGTGGTGGGAGCCGGCAGACCCTGGCGCCTGGGACAGCGCCCAGAGACATTAACCCCAGTGCCCCAATTATAAATTATCTAAATACTTGTGAAATCCACCCAAAGTGTCTCTGCCCTTCCCAGTGTCCAACAGCCCAAATTCGGTATCAGAATGTGTTTATTATTGCGCATTTGGCTTTTTTGTATGGCTGAAGTCTTGCCTTTTGGTGTCAACAAGCTTTGGGACAAAGCCATGGGCAAAGCGTAGGTCAGCACAGTGGACCCTGACCATCCCAGCAGATGGAGAGCATTTATTCTCCCCAGGGGACTCCAGCTTGAGGGACACTTTGTCTGCTGGCCAGCAAGCAGATCTCACAGCTCCAGCGGGTTTCTGCTGGCTCTGGCCGTCCTCCCCAGGAACACTTCAGCACAGCCTGGATAGGAAAGTACAGAAGGCCGTGGGGCACTGAGTGGCAGTTGGTGGCAGCTTTTGCGGTTGCTCTGCGTGAGAGCAGACAGGGAATGGAAGGAGAACCCATTGTGATGAACATCAGCAGGACTACCCAGGGCTGGCCAGGTTTTAGGACCTTGCCACCTTATGCAGGGAAGGGGACAGAGAGCCTGACTGCACCTGAGATGGGGAGCTGCAGAGCTCAATAAATGTGGAGCAGAGTCATCTCAGTCTGGTGGGAAGAAAAGAAGGAGCAGGGAGCAGATGGGGCACACTTTGAGGTGGGCTTTCTGCAGAGAAAGCAGTGATGTATCCTTGGGGATTGGGCAGTAAGGAGCAGCTGTGCTCTCTGCACAGAAGTGTTGCAGAGAGAATACAGTATGCCAGCCTGAGCCCATGCTTCCCATGTTGTTTTTGTCCAAGGAGCAACTCATTGCACCGAGAGCTGGCAACTGCAAGGTTGTAGTGTGAGAGATCCTGACTTCTGACTTCTAGCAGCTGGTGTAACACTTGTAGTTTCTGTGGCAAATCTCATCATCCGTGAGGTCCTGTGCCCTGTGGAGAATGATGGGGAGGACCCAGCTTCCCTGAGGGGCCCACCAGCCCACTTCTCTCCACTGCTCAGCTCTGTCCTTGACTCTAAGTGTCCAAAGCAAATACGTCACTGTACCTTCTTAAAACGTTGAAAACAGAAAGAGAACTGCTATAGTCATAGGAACTCAATCTGGAAGTGAACCCAGGAGTTCAGGATTCATATGTTCTTTTTCATTCTTCCTTTCCTACCGGTCCACGCTTTTCATGCTTGAAAGAAAGTCTGAAGAAGGTGGAGATGGCCAATGTTTTTGTCCTGGTACCAGCTGTCAAAGGTGCTGTCCCTGTGACAAGAAGGAGAGGGGACTTACCAGGGAAAAAACTAGCAGGGACAATTGAGAAAAGATGCATAGATGCAAAGTGTGATGCACATGGGGAAGAACAGCACTCTCACAGGAAGCAGTTTTCTGAGCATTGCTCTTGGCCCTTCAGAAGGAGGGACATGGCAAAGGTGGTAAGGCACTGGCACAGGCTGCTCAGAGAAGTGTGGGTGTCCTGTCACGGGAAGTGTTCAAAGCCAGGCTGGGCAGAGCCCTGAGCAACCTGATGTAGTGACAGATGTGACTACAGGTGTCACCCAGGGCAGTTGGGCTGGGTGATCTTTTGGGGTCCCTTCCATCCAAAACCATTCTGTGATCCTATGATTCTATGCCTAGGACTTTTCGCCAGCTCCCTTCCTCCTGGTGACATTTGGGGGTCACTGCAAGGACAGCATGTGCCATTATGTGGCTTCACAATCTTGCAGTTATGGTCCTTCCATGTGGTGTCCTTTGGATCTTCACTGGGGGCAACAAGTATCTACTGCTGTAACGGGCTCTCACCCTGCTGTGCCCACGCTGGTCCCAGACTGCTCTTTTCCTGTCTTCCTGTCATTCCTATGCCCAGGAAACTGGAGTAAAGAAGTTTTCTAAAGTAGACCTCCAGCTTAAAAAGACATTCCTTGTCCTGGAAGTTCAGGCTGGCTCTGAGCCTCATCATTCTGCATATCTCATATACATGAAGCAACTCCTTTGCATGAAGATATGGAGTTTATTAGGAGACACTGGAGCTTAGGAGCTGTCAAAAGTGGAAGTCAACTTTCTCTCTGACACGCAAAGTGCCTTTTATAGGATGGAATGGGCACAGGTCCCCAGCTGAGTACCTCCCCCTCAGCTCACCCCATCCCAGGCACCACTGCACTCCCCAGTCTGAGACTTGGACTTGCTCCGCTTTGAGATGGGTCCCCATCCCTTGCCGTGAGAGATAACACCACAATCCAAGGAATCTCTTGAGCTGAACTCATTTAAACACACCCACACAGAAAGATGGCGTTCCACCACGCTCCTCTTTTCCCCCAAATGCTCACTAACCCTTCTGCTCTTTGCTGGAAGCTCCCAGAAGCCACAGGACCTGTCAAACCTTGCAGACTGTGAAGACCCATTGTGCAGTGCAGGTCACCGTGAGATGAGGGCTGCTGGAGCAGCGGCTCTGTTTTTGGGGCTCTGTGAGCCTGGGCTGCTGGGACCCAGAGCTTTCCCATTTCCTCTACTATCTGATGCTCGAGGGAGCAGGTTGATCCCTTCCCATGCTTGGAGCCATATTTCTGGCACCTTTTTTTTTTTCAGCCTGTCTGTCACTCTTACCATAAAAAAACAAAAAATAGTTGCCATAAGGTGGTTTCTTTCCACCATGCATCTTTAAGTTCTGGCTTTGGTGTCATTTCCCCAGGCTACTGTGTCACCTCAGTTCCACAGCATCCTTATGCAATGCTGAAATCTGTCTCTCTTGTCTTCCTGCTCTGGGCCTTGCTGCTCTGGCACATATAGGTTAGCAAGTGATTTTTAGGAATTTTGCAGCCATTAAAACACCTTTCCTGGCCTTGGACTTCTCACAGGACAGCTGCATACAGGCCTTCCAGGGGAAGCTGGGTGTGCTCTGGTTCTCCGGAGGCACTGACCACATCCTTCAGTGGTGAATCCTTTTTAGGGACAGCCCAGGGATGCAGCCCTTGGTGCCTTCTACCAAGCTTCAGGGGGCAGTCCTGCCTGCCCAGGCTGCCTGGCTTTCCCCAGTGGGCTGAATGCTGTATCATACCTGCCTACTTCCTGGGATGGTTTCTGTGTGGTTGCCAAATCCTTCTGCCAGAATTACAACCATATTTCTGGTGCATGACCGCTGCTGGGAAGCTCAGCCCACCAAGCACGGCTCGTGGGTGGTGGGAGACTGCAGCAGAGCAGAAGACGCGTCACTGGGAATCTCACTCATTTGCAGCTCATTCCAGTAGCACAGCTGTCTCCTTTAAACAAAGCTTACTCAATGTTACTTAATGTTTCGGCCATGCCTCTGCAGTTTGTGTGACCTTTACCCACCAATCCACTTTGGTTTGAGTTTGCAAGCAGGCAGCCAAATCCATGAGGGTTGGGCACAGCAGTGCTTTGGTGCAGGACTGGACTGTTGTGACTGTTCCAACTCTCTCAGTGCCTTTTCTTAGAATCACGGAGTCATAGAATCACAGAATGGCCGGGGTTGAAAAGGACCACAATGATCATCTAATTTCAACCCCCTGCTATGTGCAGGGTTGCCAGTCACCACACCAGGCTGCCCAGAGCCACATCCAGCCTGGCCTTGAATGCCTCCAGGGAAAAATCTTGCTGTGCAGCTCTCTGCAGATGGTTCTGGGGTTGTGTCCTGTGGCAGTGGTGGGAGTGAGGCACAGGGCAGCAGCCAGCAGATTTACGACCCCAGTGTCTAGACCATCTCTGGGATGACAGGTACATACTGGCGAAAGGTATGCGGCACATCTCCAGCTGTCTGGCCCTTCATCTTGCTGCCAAGTGAGGGGAGTTTGCCAAAAAGCTCACTGCAGCACTGCCTAGGGCCTCCAAAAGCTGTAGGTGATGGGGGGTGATGGCACTGGGACACGGCCCCAGAGCTGCACAGAGCAGATGCATGCCCCCTCCATGCCATGTGCACCAGCTCCCTCTGTGCCATGAAACCAAAGGGATGGGATCAGGTGGGACCAGGAGCGTCCCTGTATGAGGACGCCTTTAGCTGCTGGTGGCTGATGGCCCTGTGGAGCAGCCAGAGGGACTCTGGCTCTGCACAGCTCCATCCTGCTTGCAGTGGGTGCAAACCCAGGGTTTCCCCTGCCCCTCGGGCTCACTGTGGGTATGGGAACACCCAGATGGGTGTCTGTGGTGTGGTTTTAACGCTGGCATCCTTGTGCTGCGGGTGCGCCGGGGATTTTGTGCTGACCGCCGAGCGGAGCGGTCCAGCCGCGTGTATCAGCGTGCGGATGTGCAGCATGCACGTGCCGTGGTAAACACACAGATGTGAGCATGAGGCAAAACACAAACGTATACAATAATTTTCCACAATTAAGACATGTTTTGGAGCAGAAAATTTCCATTTTAGGCGTAAGAACATCAATTTTATAAATAAAAGATTTAAATAAACATTAGCATGGATACATCAACACACACACACACGTACACGCTCACACACGCACTTAAAATAGGCTTCCACACTGTAATTTTAAATAGTACAAAACAAATGAATTCTCCAAATATTGTTTAAACTGGCACAGGGGGTTATGATGTCATCCCTGTAGTAATCATAAACTTGTTTTCCTGTAATAAATATGATCGTTTTTCCCATTAACAGCTTATTAGGACTTTTGGTCTACGCGAGACCAATACCAAGCTGTGGCTGGTTTTGATTGCTGAAGACTGCATTAGGTCCCCATCCTCTCTGCTGGCTCACTGAGGCTGCTGTCAATAGACACTCTTTTATTTTTCCCATCTTTATCCTCAGGGGAAATAACGAGTGGCGCCTCGCTCTCAAGCAGGATCTCTGTTTCTGTGATGGAACCCTGCTCATGGGCTGTGCTGCCAGCCCCAGAGCTACCTTCATGGGAGCAGGATGGGGCTGGTGCTAGGTGGGTCTGCAAGGGGCGCAGGGGGACACAGGCAGTGCCCTGCTGGGCTGGGGCTCACCAGAGTCATCAAGACATCCAGGCTGTCACTTGCACTGGGTCAGCGTTGTCACTGCTGGGGATGAGATTTGCTGCGGGCAGCCATTGTCCTGGGCAGCACAGGGCCTGGTCCTGATGCTTGGGCAGCTCCACACGGCGTGGTTTTGCTGCAGGGCAGGTGACAGTCCTTGCCCTGGTGACAGCAGGGTGCTCCCGGGCTTGCAGCCATGTTCACTGCAGAGTGTCACGGGTGGGTGCTCCGGGGTGTCCTGCCTGGGGCAGCATCTGTGCCCTGCAGTGTCCAGGGGTCACTCAGGACGCTGCCCATGCGGCTGGGGATGCTGAGCATTTCCAGGGACGGACTGTGCACAGAACAGTTCCTGGGATGTCTGAGCATCCTCCCACTGCTGCATGCCCAGTGTTCTCTTTGGATGTGCAGCCCTGTAGGAAGTGCTGCTGCAGGAGCATGCCAGCTCTGCTCCTCGAGCTGTGTTCATTCACACTTATCGGCACCAGGGCAGTGTCTCTGAATTACTTAGAATAATATTTGGAACAATTCTTACGTATATTAGAGCAGTAAGCCTTTAAGTCTTCACAAGGGCCTTAATTCCAAGGACGCTGATGTGCTCCCGTGCCAAGGATTCTGCAAGGCAGTGACATGCAGGCGGCCAGGCTCGTTCTGCACCCTGTCCTGCTGCCTCCAAAATGGTTAACAAATGTTTGCTGCTGGGAATCTGTTTCTGCTTAGCTGGGAAGCGGTGGGGTTCTGAACCCTGCTTTGTAGCACCCCGCTGGCAGCTTTTGTCATTCTCAGGCTTGGCATATTATTGGAGCTATTAACTGATGTTGTGTTGCCTCATTGTATTTAGATTTTAAACATATTTGTAAGGCTTTAAAAAAAAATAAAATTGTTCTTCTTATTAAAGCAATGTACCAAATACCTTCTAGTAAATAGTCTGTCCCAGAAGTGCTGTGCTCACCCACAGCAGGCTGGGGAGCAATAAACCACTGAAAGAAAAGAGAAAAAAAATGAATAGCAAGGGTGTTAGAGGGAAGAGAAGTGGGAAAGCGTGGGGCAGCTGAGCTGACTGCACGCTCTGTTTGCTGTACAGCTCTGGCAGCCCCGTGATGGGCAGTGGGTTGTGCTGTGTGCTGCTATTTGCACAGCACAAGGGGCAGCCGAAGGCATTGCCATGCAGAGTTAGGCAGCCAGAGACACGGGAAGGAGCTCCGTGCTCTCCCTGAGCGCTGCTGGGGAGTGTGGGAGCAGCATGTGGAAAAAATGGGCTCTGCTGCCTTTGTTGCAGAGTGCTGGAGTGGCTGTGTGCTCGGATGGCAGGGCACCCGGGGCTGCAGCGACGCTGGCACAGAGCCACCTGCCTGTCACCTGCCCTCTGTGCGTGGAGATGAAGTCTGTGTGGGGAACTCACCTCAACCAGGAGACCCTAGCAATACCTTTCCCCTTCCGCCTTGTCTTGCCTGGCAAACAGTTCTGTATGTTGTTTCCAAGGCTGCCATTTGGCTTTACATCTGCTGGCAAGTCTGTTCATCTGCTGCACCCGTCTGTTCAGAGCAGATCCCGAGGGCAGGGCTCCCTCTCCCATCGTGCTGGGGTGGTGGGCAGGTGCCAGCAGGAGAGCCACGGGTCCCTGCGGTGTGTCCCAAACCCTCTCTGGGGCCCGAGCTGTGTCACAGCAGGAGCAGCACGGCTCCGTCTGCTCTGCCAGCATCCCTGGGCTGCAGTGCTCTGCAGGCGTGGATGAGCTCTCCCCCAGTGACCAGCCCCCCCAGCTCTTCAGCTGCAGAGCTAATTGCACACAGTTTGACTAACGGTGCTACCCTGGGCCAAGGATATATTAGGTCAATCTTCTAGAAGCTGGGAAAGGACCAAAAAGCAAACAAAACCAAAACAACAACAACACAACAAATAGCCAAGGAGAAAGGAGAATAGCTGTGATACTCTTGTGATGTCTGTACATGAGTATTTTTGCACTGAAGGAATGCAAATGCATTTTTGCTGTGTTACAGCACGGTTTCAGACAGAGAAGCAGTGATGCTCTGTAAACAGACCATGTTAAAACACATAGTTCTATCTAGATCTTTCTGCAGCATTTTCTCTAAATAGTTATTTTGCAATAGGCATTTTATTTGCTCTGCGGAGGCCCTAAATAGTATATGTCCGACTTGAGGAGCATGCATGCTCTGGAATTTGTTTTAGGGGCTCTTTATTTAGCAGGCGTGCAGCAGGCGAGGTCTCCGGCGCTCAGGCACAGCTCCGGGCTGAGCAGCAGCTCCGGCTCCCTGCGCTTAGCTCCCCGTGTTGTCCATCCACCAAAGGTTATTTGGGTAGATTTTCCCTCCCCCGGTGACTGGTAAATGGAGGCAGAAGATGGAAAAACACAGCAGAAGTTTGTGATTGGTGGCTCCAAACTGTTTTTATTTGTTTTAGAGTTTTTTTGAGTACATTAGAAATGTACCCAAAGACAAATTCTATACATGACCAGAGAAGGTACTGAAGAAAATTTTCCTCTCGGTTATGTTAGAAGAAATTGAGCTTCTCTGCTATCTGATTTGCACCTGAATCAACACAGTCTGGTTCCCAGAGCACCCCTCGAAGTGCTGGACTGATCAACTGTGACATTCCAGAGACGGCAGAGGCAGAGGTGGATGCAGTACAGTTGGAAAAGCTCTGCTATCTCCCTGCAAGCTATCAGCACTGAAGCGACAAGACCAGAGCGTGGCCATAAGAAGGGAAAGCATCTCCAAAGTTCTGAGAATTAGAGGCCTGTGTGCTTCTCAGCGCTGGCTGCGTGTTCCTTTGGAGGAGGGACTGGACCTTGACAGCACCATCTGTCACTTGGCTGGAAGTGGGTTGGAGCCAGGAGTCCCGGTGTTAGTGCTGATGTTTCCAGTAAGCCAGAGGACACACAGAGGTTTGGACATCCCCCAGTCCCTTCTGCCTTCCCTGGGGCACAGGAAAGGTGGCCCTGTGTAGAGCATGGTTGGGTTGTTTCATCACAAATATCAGCAGGAATTTCTCTTATCTCCCCAGTGTCACTTTTCGAGGTAAGGGATATAAGTAGAGAGCTCCCTTCTTTGAGATCAGACTTTTTTCTTGTTGGTTACTCTCTGATTCTTCTCCCTCCAAATCTCCCTGTGACACCATCAATAATTCCTTTACGGTTTGTACAAAGAACGTTGGAAACAAACTATAAAATATTTTGCCTTTGCGAAAAGAGGAGGGGGAAGGAAAAGTTAAATGCAATTTTCTATGCTGGCCTTATTTATAATTCCAAGTTTTATCCCTTGTGTAAAACAACTCGTACACCCAAGCAACAAGATGCAAATCCAGCACTTTGGGATGGGTGAAGCTGTTTGGGTTTGGAGATCACGCTATGTGACTGAATGCACAGGGAGAGCTTGCCATTGTGGTTACCAGCTCCAAAAGGGAATGGTATGAATAGCCAAACTTTTCATAGGCGTTGTAAATTGTGTTTCCACAAACCAACTTCCAGGAATAACAGCATGCTTTTCTAAACGATGTTTGTTTGCTCTCTGCACCCCTTCCAGCCCTCCCCCCTTCTCTGTTCTGCTTTTTATTCTTTTTCTTCATTGGAGTGATGAAAACTTAGGGAATATTTTGGTGACTTTCACAGACATTTGTGATTTTCCTCCTGAACTGCCAAAGTAAAAGCTGGCCCAGACCGCGAAAGCTCTTCCACTGGGATTTGAGGATGGTAAATCAGGAAGAAGCAATACTATAGTGAAATCTTGGTTAGAAATTACAATGCCATTTCCCCCCTTGCAATGAATGGAAAGACAGAAATAACTTCGGGAAAGACTTTCCTGCCTCCGCAAAGCCGGTTAGAATTTGTAGCAAACCCAAAGCCTTTCTCCTCTTCCCTGCATGCACACGCTCCACATTTTGCTCATTAGCGAGTCCTGGACACGAGTCCGTGGTACTTTATCTGATACAAGAAGTGGAGCAGCTGCTGGACGCGAGTTATTACGGCCCACCTAAGTCGTGTGAAAACTGGGTCTCTGCTGGAGCAGGGCAGGACTGCGCAGATTCCTTTCCTGAATCATTCTTGGAGATGTTTCTATATGGGCCACACTCGCAATGAAACTGCTTTCAGACCTGGCTCCAAGCGGCCGTTAGCTGGAGATTATTGTTAGCAATGGCTCAGTTCCGCAGTGTGATGCTATGTCAGCACAAAGAAAGGGTCCTTCCGAGGCGCTCCTGCACCTTCCTCCAACAGTAGGCAGGTGGAGATGGGTCTCCTGGTGGTGTGCATCATTACCATGGCTTGCATGGGAACAAATGTGGTGGTTTTCTGGCTTGTTGGTCATTGAAAGCATAAGAGATGCTCCCAAGCAGTACTAAGCCTCATTGATTGGCATGGTGTGTGTTTGGAGACGTATCGGTCTGTGGTAGAAGTGCTGGAAACTGCTGCTTGTCCTGACACTCAGTCGATGACGGGAACGTAGACGCTGGGTTGTGGGCCTGGCTAGGAGCCGGGAGACAGTCGTAATGTTGAAAGGAGGAAAGTTGGTTTGAGAGAAGTAGTTGATGGGATCCTTCAAAGACACATTGAGATCTTTTTATATTTTTTAATTAGAAATAGTGGCCTTGCTATAAAAACAAGGAGCATGCTGGAGAACTCTGTGCTGAATACAAGGCTCAAAAGTGCAGTTGAAGCACACAGGGAATGTCACCTCTCAAGAGAGAGGAAAGAGGGGTGTCACCCAGATGGGGCTGCAGGGCTTGGCCCCATTGGACAAACCAGAGCAAAGGTCATGTGGGGCTGCAACCAGAATATAAATAAAAAAAGGTGGTGAACTGTGGTGGAGAGAGAGCTGTTGGTCCAGCAAGACTTTGCCAGATTCTCCCTTGGACCATTTTCCGTGATTATTCCAATTTTAGGGCCTTTATATGTAGGAGATAAGAGGCAGAACAGTCTTGTTCTGATGGCAAAAGACCCCTGTGGAGACTGGAAGGTGACTAGAAGGCATGGGGGAGAGCTCAGGAAGAAGCAATAGTTGTTTTCCCAAAACTTCTTCCACACAAGCTTGGATATGCCGGTTTTAAACTGAAATAAGCCTTGACTTTGAAATGAGTAGTTGATTAAAATAATCAATTTTAGGGTTTTCCTTTGATTTGTTGAGTGGAGACCAGGGGTAGTTCTGAGCCATTCTTTGAAACTGGGAAAGGAAGCAACTTATTGTTAGAGAAAAGGGGATCCTCTCCCACTCTCATGAAGCTCCAGGAGATAGGATTGGAAATAAAATCACCTGGCACCAACGTGGGCACTCAGAACTGTCCTGTGAGGTGCTAAGCCCATGGCACTGTCCTTCCCAGAGATGGAATGGCAGAGCCCAGCAGGGGAGAGGGGCCCAGTGCTCGTGGTGGGAGGAGTGATGCAAAGCACTGGGTGAGGGTCTGTGTCCTCTTGCCCAGTTGCTTCCCAGCTCACCACGCCGCGTGCAGACACGATGCTTTTTCCTCTGCTGGACAAGGCAATACATTGTCTGGGGACTGAGGACCAGCAACTCCATGATCTCTGGTGAATTGCCCTGCTAGAAAATCTAGTCCTATGCATGTTTTCATTTCTATACCCACTGGTGTAACATCAGGTCCCGGGAATGCTCCCCCCTCCTGCAGTCTTTCAGGGGGTATCGATGTTTCCATTTAATGTGGGGTTTTTTGCCCTCACTGAGGAATTTTACAAATAGTTTGTTTATTGTGTCAATCTCTGCCTTTGTGAGCAGAAAGGAGAGCATCTGGAGAACATCATGAACTTCTTGGCATGGATGCTCCTGGGAGGCTGTGCTCTCCCCAGCGTGAGAGAAGCAGCCCATCCCCACTCCCCACACCCCCATCATATCCTCAGATGGGGTCCTGCCTCAGCACATCCTTCTGTCCCAGCGGTGCTGGAGGCTGTGGCAGAGTGCTGGGGCAACAGCACTGGCTCTGCTTGCTTGCTCTGCTGTATCCCCATTGTGCACACACCTGCCTTCCCTGATGGCAGAGAAAGGTCTCCTGGTGGAGGAACCAGCATGGTTGATGTGGGAGGTGAAGAACTCCTTCTCCTTGTGTGCCAAAGTGATGTGAGGCCACTGTGCCAATGCTAGGGACTCAGCAGAGCAACAGCCATCAGCTGTGGCACCGAACCTCCTTGTGAGCAGCAGCTTCTGCATCCGCTAGGAATTTTCCATCACTGTAGAGTTTTAATGGAGGAAAAAAGAGAAAAGTCATTAATCAAAAGGAAAATATTGCATAGGAGAGCACCAGTCTGAGTTAAAGTCTAATCTGGAGAGGTCAGCACCGGTGGGGAAGGGTTAGGAGAGGGAGACCACCCTGCAGCCACGATCACCTACCGGTCAGGATGCAGCTGGGAGGGGAAGGCTGCACAGAGGGGAATGGATCTTGGATCCCCGTGTCCCATGAGATCGCGGTGCTCACTGTGCTCCAGGACAGGCGCATGCCTTTCCTGCCTTGTTGGAGCTGCTCAATTGTGTGCAGTTAATTAATATTCATTAAGTCGAAGGGAAAGTTGGATTGCACTCTGCTCGTTAAGGTACTGACTTGGGCTCAAGTTCAAGTGATTATTCCTTTATTTATGCTGTGGAAAGTTGTGGCAGAACAGGCTGTTCAGAGCCCTGTCCCGGCCATGGGAGCGCTCCACTGGGGCCGGGGGCTCCCAGCCAGCCCTGCTGCCGTGCTGAGCTGGCCTTGGCCCTCCTTCCCACGCCCAGCGTGTCTGCCACCACGGCAGTCCATCAGGGAGGGTCTTTGGTTTTTCGTGGAAATCACTCGAGGTTTTGGGTCTCTCCTGGTGTGGGATGAGAACATTTTCTGATGCTTTTAGAGGTTTTGTTGGAATGAGGAGGCTCTCCGGGCCCGGCTCCCGCCGCGCTCTGTGTGTGAGGATGGAGCAGCGCGGCGGCGTGCAGGGACCGAGCGATGTCTGCAGCAAACAGCCCCAGCCCTGCCGTGATCCTTCCAGGGGAGACACGGCCCCACAGCAGGTCTTTCTCACCTGCTGGGACAGCATAGAGACAGCAGGAACCAGCGGACGGACACAAGGGTGCCACGTGCAGCTCTGCCTTCTGCCAAGCTTTGACACTGGCTTTGTGGTGGGTTGGAAATGGAAGCTGTGGTGCTTTGTGAGGACTGTTCTCTTTCCCAGAGGTGCCAGGCCGTTGTAGGATGGGCAGAACAGACTTTGTCACCTAATGGGAACATCTAAACCCAGCAGTGCTCCTCATGGGCTGACCCCACAGCTGTGCAGGATGGAGTTGCATAGCAGGGAGCTGGCAGCACTCAGCTGGCAGTGGGTGAACTACACAGCCCACACAATCATTTCCATGCCCTAAACTACGGCAGGGATCCCCCACCAGGGCAGGGCCCTGGGAGATGAACAGCCTCAGGTTCAAAGTGATGCAGTTGAAGTAGTTTATGGCTCAGTGGCTTTTCACCCATGCAGCAGGCAGAGAGCTGGGTGTGGAGCTCAAGTTCCACTCCACAGTAGGCACACGGGGATTTCTAAGTGATGAATTTGGAGAAGGCACGCAGCATCAGCATGTGCTGGAAGGTGGGCTCTGTACCATCCTTCCATGCATAGGGATGTGCATGGCCACAGAGACAGCCCATACCCTGCCAGCAGAGCTGGGCACACTTTTCTGCCAATTCATCTCAATGGAAACTTTCCATAGGAACTAAATTTGTTTAGAAAAACCACTGAAAGAGACATTCTGCTGATGTCAAGATGTTTGGCTTTTACATTGGCTGGTGAAACACTCTGATTTTTTGTTTTGACTTTTTGTTTCTATATCCTACTGACTTTATTATTCCAGTATACCTCATAAAAACAAGAAGTAAAAAAAAAAAATATCAAACCACGTTACTTCAATTGGCCCTGGTGCTATCCTTGAAGTTACCTCCTCGACTCTCCACTTGTCTCCATGTGCTCTCCTGGGACAGTCAGACAGTGACGCTCACCATGTCCTTGAAGAGCCAACCTGCTGACCTCACTCTGCTCTCAACTCCTGCAAAAGATCATGTGGGCACCCCAACACTTTTCCCTACCCCCTTTTTGGGGTTTTCAGGGAACTCCGGTGTGTGCTGGCAGCAGGCAGCAAAGTCACCTCTTGCTACAAGGCTGGTGCAGATGCACAGCGGGCTGGTTCAGGGTTGCCCTGTATCTGGCTTCGTTGGAGGGGCTGCCTCATCTCTCAGCATTTTCCAGCTGCCTGGGTTACCTCTGCTCCTCCTGCTCTTTGCTGCCAGACAGTGCCTGAACCAACGCACTGTGGTGAGATGGAAACAAAATTGTTCCTACGTCTGAATCCCCATTGCATTGCGCAGTACCTCTGGGTACCGTGGCCACTGCCATCCCCATTCCAGCCTTTCTATTCCTGCCCAGCATGCCAGGGGCTCGGCACCATTCCTGCATCCCAGATTCACTTTCACATTGGGTGCCTGTTGTGCCACACACCAAGGATGACTCTCCTAACAAGATTGGTTGAGAAGCTTTTCAGCCACAAAATTCTAGTACAGCATAATCTAAACATCCCATGGGACCATTTCCATTTAGCTAAAGAGCCTGACATAATGCTGCTGACGCACGTTGTTTCAGGCAGCCAGGAGCTCTTTGCTCTGCCTCTGGCTGTGCAGTTGTGCAGGCAGGGCAGGGTGCTGTGTCACCCCTGTACTCATTGCTGCTGGGCAGACCTCACTGGAAGCAGCCACAGGTTCAGTCCGTGAGGTGTCTTGTGTGAGCTCCACACCAGCTGTACCAGAAGAGCATATTGCTAGGAGGATCTCCATCGTTCCTTTCTAGGTCTTTTTAGCTCATGGGCTGCACCACTAGGCCAAAGCTTTGTCTGACGAACAACCGCATCCACTGCCTGGAGGTGTTTGTAATTGGCTGTTACACAGCGAGGAGCTGCCAATTAATTCATTGTTGATATTCATTATTCATTTAGCACTTGTGGATCGAGGAGGCGTCCCTGCCCTGAAGCTGTTGTAAGCACTGAAGCCCATTTGCAGCTGGTGTGGGGAAGGCACAGCAGCACTGCCCACCTCCTTCCATGCAGGCAGGCTGGGCCACCATCCCCATGGGCAGCCCGGTGCCCTGCAGGCCTGGAGTCCTGGTGGGTGCCCCCCAGCCATGCCTGCCAGCCTGCATCCCAGCGCTGTGATACAAAGTGCTCCCTGCCTGGGAGAGCTGCACTCGGGCGCGGATCCTTCAGCCCAACGCCGTGTTTGTTTACGTGCGGGCTGTCTGGGTCTCTTGGTGGCCCTTGGGGACAGCTGCCTTTGGAGGGCTGGAATAAGGAAGTTGGCAAGCTCTGCACGTAAAAGCTGAAGGCGGATGACCCCTAGAGTCAGCCTAGGAAGTGCATCCCGTGCTAAGCACCGCGGTCCGTACTCAGTCCCCCCATCCTGGGATTCTGTCGGGCTGCGGCCGTGTTCCTCCTGTCCCAGCCCGGCTCTTGCCATAGGGCTGCTTTCTCAGGAGCTGCCACGGCTTAGTCGTGAGTGGGGACAGCCCTGTGCCTGCCCTGGCTCTCCTCTGGAAGCAGGGTGACCCAGCACAGGGTAATTGCGAGTCCTGCAACTCAGTGCTCATCAGCCAAGAGAGGTGGGGAGTTCGATCCTGCTTACACCAAATGCAGGCAGCTGGGGAGAGCAGATAGGAAAGGAGGAAGGCTGCACTTGCAGTGTTGCTGCAGGAGGTGCTCAGCTCCTGGCAGCACCAGACACAGTCACCAGAGCCTTTCCTTAGCCCCAGAAGAGACAGCTCCACTGTGCTGGTAGTGCAGGCAGCAGAGATCCCCCAGCAGATGATGGTCACCCATCTGACAGGCTGCCTGAGAGGGCTCCTGGGGAGCCCCGTGCATGTCTGATACAGAGACCATCCATCAGTCACCGCATGCACGTAGGTCTCTGTAACACAAAATGAAACCAAACAAACTTCATTTCACTCAGATCAAGGGCTATTTTTTCTCATTTGCATAATGAGGACCCCCACACCGTGCTCTTGCCAATTGCTAGCTTGGGGGAGAACCTGGATATTCCCCTGACACACTGCGCTGTGTGCTCTGCCAGGTGCTCACCCATCCCTCCTGTAGCATAGGCACCAACTGATTGCACTGCCACCTGTTATTTTCAGTAGCATTGCTCAGATGGAAACTGAGAAGAGTTGGGAAATATTGGGGTTGGGGTTAAGGCTCAAATGGAGTGAGATAAAGCCTGCAGGAGTGGCACCTTGATGTGAGCTGCAGCTGTGGGCACTGAACTTCCCCCTCTTTGTGGTTTCCACTAGTTTCACCTCAAGACACATGATAGGATTGTGAGCAGGAGGTCTCTCCTCCTTCCCCAAGTGATCCTATGGGGCAGGGAGTCTTCTGGAGTCCTGTGGTGCTGGAGAACCTGGGAACAATCATGAGTCTGTGCAGGGTGCCAGAGGGCCATGCGTGCTGTTTTGGGAGCGTGGAAAGCAGCTCACTGTGGTGGTGGTACCAGGGTGTTACTCACCACAGAGGCACAGAGCTGTGAACACATGTGCCATGTGCCCTGATCCAGGGGCACTGTCCCCATCCCAGTCCAAACATGCCCACTGCCCCAGGCTGGGTGACCATGAGCAGAAGGAGCTGTCACCTTTGTGCCTCAGTGACCACACATGGGCTGGGCTCTTGCTGAATCTGACTAGAATTTTGTCCGTGGCATCTGTGAGGTGGAGACTTCACGGTGTTTCATTTAAAGAAATGATCTCGAGCAGTGCTTTGAAGGTGTGAAGCCGGATTTTTCCCAGATTAGAGGTCATGTGTCAGGAGAAACTCAGTGAGAGAATATATATAGGGAACTGGGGTGAGATGGTCGATATCACACTATTTCCTCCCATCCTCAAAGTATATTTCTCTCCTTCACTGGTCAGCCTTTCCAGAAGGGGTCTGTGAGGACTGGCAGTGCAGGGTTTGTGCTTTGGGGCCACGTGGCCATTGAGGAGTGCTGTGTGCTTGGGGTGAACTCGTGTGAAGTTTTGGTTGAGCATTTTCCCTTGGATGTCACTTGGGAGGGCGCGTAGGAAAGGCCTGATTTCCATGAAGTTGTTATAAGAAAAATAGTGAAAAGTATCAGTGACGTTTTCATGCTTTATCCTCACAACTGAAATGTTAGAAGTGCTTCGATGCAAATAAACCTGTTTTGTTAGGTAAATTTTATTATTACCTTCGATTTTATTTCGATTCTCAGGGCATATCATTAGACCTTAGATACTATATATCATATGGCTACTTTTGAGGCAGTATTCTGACAATATGGAAGTTAGTTTTTCAAGTTTTGACCCAGTGGATGTCAGTACTTTCACAAATTGACTTAATGAGAATCAGAAGAAAATTCTCAGTGTTGACATTTCCTGAAGGGTGGAAATTCGGTGTTCTCATGCTCGGCTTCTTGCTCTTGGATTTATGAGTGCTCTGATTCACAAATCCTCACTGTGAGAGTCAGGGAAAGTCTTGAGTCAATGTGTGCACCACCACGTGTGTGCACCACGGGCTCTTCCAGATGCTGTTGTGCTACAATCAACAGTACCTCTTAATTTTCTCTCTGTCCCACCAATAAAACAAGATATGTTTTGCTGTGAGAAACACGCAGTCAGGAGCTGGATGTGGGCAGATGTGTGTATGTGTGACTGGGGGAGCAAATCTGTGTGGCTGTGAATGCATCACTATTCGTCATGGTGGGAAGATAGTGCCAGCATGTCCTGACTGAGCCACATGGTTTAGCTCCCAGCTGAGGAGGGCAGAACTCGGCCTGGGTCTGTAGGACCTGGAGGAATCAGTCCTGATCGCTGCAAACAGGTGAACACTTAAAGCTGGGGAGGAGAAGTTGTAACCATCTGTGGCACTGCAGCTCAGAGCCCCACAGTGAGTTTAACTGGAGGGAAGTGCAGGCTGGACAGCAGCAAAATCCTGTGTTCCATGCAGCAAGATATATGGGAGCAGAATGGCTCCCCAGGGGACAGAGCAAGTGCTCTATTGCTGGAGTAATTTAAAATTGCTTGGGACACGGTGCTTGGGAACAGGCTGTGTGAAAACCCAGTGAGCATGGAAAATCCATGTTTGCTGCAGAGGGATGTGCCTGGTGGGCAGCCCGAGTAGGAGCAGAAAGGAGTGGGCACAAGTCCCTTCTGAGCCCCAGGAGCACCCAGCGCCTTGTGCCGCCCTGGGGAGGGGACCAGCCTGCCCCTTGCTGCCCTCCTGGCTGGATACTGGCCTTCCTGTTCGAGAGCAGGGCCTGGACGGGCTGGCCATGGCATTCAGAGTTGTGTGGGCTGCGCTGTCTCTCTGTAGGGATTTACAGCCTGACGCCCGGCGCTGCGGACCTCTGCGCTCCTCTTTAAAGTCACCGTAATAAACAGTGTGACCAGGAAGTGTTGCTGAGCTTACAGCATGAGGGTCAACCCAGGCACAGCAGGGGCAGTGGGATGGGGACATCTCCACGTGCTGGAAGGGCCCTTTGCCATGGTGAGGTGCAGGTGCTCAGGGAGGCACGGCAGCGCTCAGATGGGTCTGGTCCTCCCAGTAAGGCCTTGTGCCCCACTGAACGCTCCCCGAGGTCACATCCACAGCTAGGCACAGCCACTTCCTCGCCCCCACGAGACAACCCCTCTCTTAGCCCTGGCAGAGTTAAAAATAGAGCCTTGCTTATGGAAAGTTCATGCTGGATGAGAGACTTAGCAGGACGCCGCTGCAGTCCTCATCTGAACGTAAATCAGTCACTGTGTTCCAACGGGAGTGGGCAGGGGCAGAGCAAGGCCCCGGCACACAGCGAGTGGCCATCTGGGGACCTGCTCCATGCTCTGCTCCTGATGGGACTGGGCATGGCTGGCTCTGGCAAGTGAGGCCATCCACATACAAAGCACCAAGCGGCTCAGTCCATGCTGCTGCTGCCCCAGCACCAGAAGCAGGGCTGGTGCCCAGGGCTGGCAGCACAGCTTGGGGTGGGAGGACCCCAGAGTGGCACCACAGTGGCTGGGGTGCAGCAGGAAAGGGGTTAATGTGGGCTCCGGTGTGCTGGGGGCGGGTGCTGCAGCCACTAACAAAGAATAGTAATGAATGGAAAAAGTGAAGTGTTTTTTCCCTAAAGCAAACAGCTCGGTCAGATTAGAAGCTCGGAGTGCGCTTTACCCAACTATTAATACATTCCTCGCTCATCTCAAACTAAACAGCCGCACTGAGCTCCAAGTTCATAAAAACAGCATCAAATCCATGAGAGCACAGTACATTTATAGTGTCAGCCAGTAAAACTGCCTCCTGGAGGTGATGGTGCTCTGGCTGCCTGCCTGCTGGGAGGGACGGGCTGGGCTGAGCAGGAGGAAGGCCGGCGGATCCTGCCCTCCTGAGCAGGGGCTGATGGTGAGCACGGGGAGCCTGGAGTTGCTGTGCTTGGGGCAGACTGGGGCTGTCAGAGCCCAGGTTTGCACCCTGGATGCCAGGCTGTGCTCTAGGCGTGTGCCGTGGTCCTTGCCGTGGGCTGCAAGATGTGGGCAGGTTCCCAGTGCTCAGCAGAGAAATGATGAGGACCTGCATGGGCAAAGGGACATCTGTGCTCAGCTGCCCATGCTTGCAAGTGCAGAAGCAGACAGCTGCTTGCCAGATCCCTGCAGCTGTGTGAGCCAGCTGTAGCACGTGCCGCGGGCCAGCTGCACCCCACACCTGCCATGGAGCACAAGGAGCAAGGCTTGGTGGGGGCAGCACCCCCATTGTGTGGTGCAAGCAAAAGGAAGGGGACGATATGCTGCTGGGGCTTTGGCTTGCCCTTGGGCATGCAGTTTGAGCCAGGTGCACTAAGCAGCTCTGCTCTTGGTGCCACCTGTGTGGAGGCAGAGGTCACTCTCTGAACTGAAGATGTGCAGAGAGAGTGTGAGAAGACTTTCAGCATTTGGTGATGGAACCACAGAGTCCTAAAAGCTGAGATGTGATGGTGCTGCTCGTAGCATCTTTCCTTTGGGCTCATCTGTGCCCAGTCCTTTATCTTTTCAGCTTTCTGTTGGATTGGGGTTTTTTAAGGTGACGCAGCTGGGGTGGATACTTGAGTGGGCTTTGCCTGGGGGCTGGAGCTATGTAGAGTGAGCCAGGGACAAAGTGTGCAGGAGCCTAGGGATCCCAGGAGCTCCTTTTTCCCATGGCTTTGTGGTACTTAAAGTGTGTACAGCCTGTGCTGTGTCCCACTGTGCTTTACTTGCCAGCGCAGACCATGACCCTGTGACAGCAGCAGGATTTCATGCCAAGGTGATCCCCAATCCATGTCCGTTCTGCAGAACATCTCTGCTGGGTACTGCCCCAAAACAGAGGTGCAAAGTGCTGTTTTGAAGGCTGCTCTTAGTCCTATTTTTACCTTGTCACAGTCTGGGAAAACTGAAGCATTTTTCAAAGAGCAAAATGGTCAGAAAGAAAAGCTGTCACAGAAGTGACGGCATGCTTTATTCCAGCAGGGCTGGGCCTTCCACATCCATCTTGCATCCAGCTTCTAAGCAGGGTCCAGACTTTCAGGGTACATTTGGGCAGGTCCCCCTCTGGCAGAGCTCCACATCTGCCTCTTCTGGCTGCTGCACATCAACTGCTGGGGAGCCCGTTGCTAGCGGGCTGTTAGGGGACAAATGAGGCTTCTTTCATGACAATTTTGTATACATTTTCTGAGCAGTAACAGTGCTGCCACCTCGCCCTGCCAGGGACCAGACCCACGCTTGCGATATTTCTTTGCAAAGCTCTTTATGCATCGTACCTGCCGCGAGCTGCAAAGACCCTGCAGAATGTGCCAGCACATGGGGTTCACCCCAGAACCCACTGCTTATTAAATCATCCGCATGGCAGAGGAAGGAGCTGATCAGCGATGAACTGATAGAGCGTGGCCCTGGGAGCCGGCTGACCTCAGTGTCACAGTCTGCCCCTTTTTTTGTCTTTCCCACACAGCGCAAGGAAGAGTGAGTCCAAAGCGATGCTATATATACGGCTTGTTGCACCATTCATCCGGGCAGCACGAAGCCCAGCTTTGTACTGATCTGTCTGGCATTAGAGGATCGAAAGGTTATGTTATTGGTACATTTCTGCACATCCACACCATGAGTCATCATTTCCAGGAAGCCAAATACTTACTTAAAGAGCCGTGATGCAAACTGTGTTTCCCAAATATTTTATTCCTAATTACAACAACCCGCACTGGATGTTGAAGCCGGGCACACAGTTTATGAACAGCTGAGCTACAGCAGGAGGCTGAGGTAATGGTTCAGAGCTGCCTCTGAGTTCAGCCTGATTTATGGACAAAGTAATTTTGTTATGAAAAATAAGTATATAAAGTACTTGGATGCAACAGTAAAACCATAAACAGCGCACTTTGCCTTCTGCATACAAGAGCGAAACACAAGAATGTATCAGGGCAGAGAACAGGCTGAGATGTGCCTGCTAATATTTCATTTAGAGATATTATTTCTCTTTTTTTCATAGTGCTGATTACAATTATTATTGACAAAGGTGAAACAGTTTCCAGCCACGTGCGCTTTGAAACTTCCACGGCACCCTGGTCTTCAACACCAAGGCACCAATTTCATCCCTTAAGAGTCCTAGGAGGAAAACCACAACCAAAACCCAAACCCAAAGACCACCCAGCCAGAGATAAAGGGGGAAGAATTCCACCTAAGCATGAAATCGCAGGGAAATGGGAACCGTTTCAGGAAGGCACAACTTATCCACAACGGAAGAGCAGGATGCCCAGCTGGCTTCCTCACCCCCGAGGCAGTGGGTGCCCCTGAGGCTGTGTGGGCAGGGGATGGGGCCAGGAGCTGCCCCAGCTGGGTGGACACCCGCAGTGAGCAGCGGGGGGAGTTGTGCGTAGTGATGCCTGAATTGGAAATGCACCTCTGCGGATGGGGTGCTCAAGGGAGATAGAGCTCTTGTAGCTGAGACTTTCCAGTCCGTGTGCCAAGGGGGTTAGATCTAGGACCTCTTCCAAAAGCTTCGTCCATAATTCAGAGCTGGAAAGCCCTGAAGTTTGCTTTTCTCTAGGTTAGAGCTCACAGCGTGATGTTGCTCTCCCAGCAGCAGGACACCCTGGCTTTCATCAGCCTGTGCCCTGTGTGCTGAGCAGCAGTCCAACTCTCCAGCTCAGTCTGCAGGATTGGAGGCACCAGGGATCCCTGTCCCTGCTGTGATCACCTGAGCGTACATACACTGTTCAGGCAACAGGGTTTGAGTGTTGAGCTGTAGGCACTCGTCTTGTCTCCGTGTGCGTCTCTCAGCACAGCTCTGGCATGGGCAGGGCTGTCCCAGGCAGTTTAGGGATGAGCACGGTCAAGGGGTGCTTGCAAACAGGAGCATCCTAGCAGTGTCTCTGGCCATGCCCCGGCCCTGTCCCCACCAGGTGTGTGCACAGGTGGGCAGCAGGACCTCTGGCCACGGCTGGGCTGGGCTGCGGTCAGTGTGAGGGGCAGGTAGCAGCAGGAAGCTGCACAGTTGTGTCCCTCGCCAGGTAAGGGTCCCCACGCTCTGCACTCCCGTGGAGCCAGCTCTATGATTTGGCAGCCCGGCATCTCAGAGCAGAACAAGATGAATGAGGGGGTGGACACGCTTCTTTCGTCTCTCTGGGATCCCCCGTGGTATCTATTCTAAGGTCGGCCTTAGCCGGCTCTGGGAATGAGCTGCGCTGCTGCCTCTCGGGCTGCCGGCGCTCCCTGGGGACACCAGGCCTGCGGCTGTGCTCTCCTTGGGTTGTGCGGCCATCATCCCTGACGGGGGGAAGCCACTGGGGCTCGGCTCCAGCGGGACGTAAGGCAGTCCAAGCCGGGGCGTTTCTGAGATGGGGAATTTCCTCAGCTCTCCCACATGGTGCTTGGGGTCAGAGGAGCTCGGCAGGGACGCCCGGCTCCAGCTCTGCGATGATGGAGCTGCAGGCTCTGTGACCTCGTTGGGCTCAGATCAAAGCGAGTGTCCTGCAAAGAGCCGACTCCTTCTAGGACTGTGAGAGGGAAGAAAAGTAAAAGAAACAATGGAGTCCACCTCAAAGTTTAATTTTAAGAATGGGAACGAGATAAAAATACAAAAGTTGTTAAAAAGGAATTCAAAAGAAACGCTAAATGGGTAAAATATTTACAGGAGGCATAAAAGCTGTTTAAAGACAAAGTATTAGAGGCTCAGAATAAATATATACAACCAATCTAGAATGTGCTCAAATATCCAGAAGGAAAAAAACAGACCTGTCACGCCTTGGTAGGGAAAGAGGCTGCAAGAAGAAAAGAGATATTCATCAAAATTGAAGTAATTTCCAAAGAAGGAAGATAGAATGAAGTGTAAAGTATGTCCGCTGGATGTGACATCCATAATAAGGACAGGCCAAAAATGTTTTTAGGAAAAACTTGCTAAAAGCCACTAATAAAACATTTCTCAGAGCATAAATATTAGGAAGCTAATCAGCAAGTGTGAAGGTCATGGCTCTGGCCTGCGTAGGAAAAGACTGAAGGCAGCTGATGCTGAGGGTTATTATACAGTATGAATCAGTGGGCATGTGTGTAAAGGTGGCGTGAGCAGTCCACGTGGCTGTGGGGAAGGGCTGTCATGCTTTGTCAGCCTACTGGTATCCTCCCAGAGGCAGGCAGCCCTCTTTTAAATGTCTATCGAGTTCAAAGATGGGGAAAAAAAGATGGGAATAACTGGTTTCCTATGAGGAGGGAGGTCAGCACAGAGATCCACACTGAAATGACAAGGCTGAGTGGGGCTGAGCATGGAAGCAACGGGACTCGTTAGGAAAAGGAGGTGTTCCTGGCTGTGAGTCACTGTGTGCCCATGGCACCCTCGGCTCCTCTCTCCCATCTGGCTGTCGCCATGCTGGCACCAGCCTTGGCCCTGCAGAGCTGGGAGGGGACCTGAGAAAATCTGTGCTGTGCCGGAGAGGTGCCAAGGAGGGCACAGGGAGTGGAAGGGGCTGTGCCCACCCTGGGTTGAGGCCAGGTGCTGTGGGCACCTCGCGTGACCCCGTTGTGACATGCAAACAGTTAATGAACTGCTATTAGCCTGGACTCGAACTGGAAAATCTTCTGTCACATCCGAGCCCAAACTGGAACAGAATGAAAAATATGCAGTGGTTTGACTCCCTGCTAATTGAGCACTGGGCTCTGAGCTAGCAATTACCACCAGGGAAAGAAATCTGGGGTTCTTGGGCTAGGTCACGGAAAACATCAGCTCAGTGGGGGGCAAGAAAGGGAATCTGATGTTGGGAATGATTAAGGTTGGAAATGGGAACTAAACAGGAGATGTAGCTCTGCTGTGGTGAGTCCGCTGCAACTCCAAGCTGTCCAGTTTATCTATATCTGTCTTCTCTTTCTCCCCCTATTTCTTGGTTCAGAAAACCAGAACAAGGCAGCCAGCATGAGCACAGGAATGCAATGCTGCCCGTAGGAATCACGAAGGGGACAAGGGCTCTTTCTCTTGGGTGGAAGGAGAGTGATAGGGGAGGTGCACAGCAGTCTGGAGAAGATGCTTAGGGGACAATCTGTCACTGCTTCTTTCTGCTCAGGAACGAGGAGGCCCTCCATGAAATTGTCAGGTAGCAGATTTAAAACAAACAAAAGGAAGTACTTTTTCACACAACTCATAATTCATCGTGAAACTCATTACCAGGGGATAGTGTAAGGCCAAAGGCATAACTGACTTCAAAAAGCAATTACATTCAGGAAGGAAAATCACTGGAACTGATAAACACTGAAGTCCAGATAACCTCTCAGTCAGCAGATTGAGGCTGGGAAGTGCACAGAGAATCTCACAGCAGAGATGCTCAGTGTCTGATGTACCTCTCCAACACATGTAATTGGTCACCAATGCAGAGAGCACACTGGTACTGGGGATATAGGGCTGTACAGCAGTTGCATGCTCTCTTTCAGGCTCTTTGTTCCTCTCCTATTGAAAGCTGTCCTTGCTTTCTTGACTCTCAGCCTGAGGGAAATTAATTTCTGTCTTCTCCTTCAGCTTCGGTCTTTAAACATCCCAAAGATAGCCATCCCCATCAGAGAGAAACGAGCCTCTCCAGTGCATGATTCATTTGACGGGGTGTAGACATGCCCATGCCCCAGCCCTGCGCAGAGGAGCTGGAAAACCTCATCTTGCCAAGGTTTTGCCTGACCTTTTGTTCTGGGCAAACAGGATCTGCTCAGGGCTTTAATTACCAGCCTGTTCTCCATTAGGTGTACAGGAGCCATCCTCTCTCCTTAGCAACGGATGGATGAGGCCAAAACACAGAACCAGTAATTCACTGGGCAGTTGGGTGCAGGTCTCAGTTACTCTGCGGTTGAGAAAGAAAGATTCATCCCCAGACGGATCCGTCTGACCTGTCAGGGCCTGAAGATGAGACGAATCTCACTCGGACATGCCCCCTAATTGTCATCAGAATGAGCACAGGGGGCACTGAGGTGATGCTGCCCCCCGGGGAGCTGTGCCATGCCAAGGTCTGCTCCTGCCAGGGCCACCAGTGCTTCCACTGCTCAGGCGTGGGGTTTTGGATGTTACGGGGGAACTGGGGAGCCCTCACACACACACAGCTGTGCACACCCCTCAGCAGGGCTTCCCGAGCAGCAAATGCCAATGGGTGATGGGTGCTGGGGTAGAACCGGCCCAGGGGGCTGTCATGAATGCCATCATCACACGTGGTTGTTGCAAACAGACCCAGTCAGCTGCAGAGCTCTACAGTAACCAACACAGACATCTTCCAAGTACATTCAGTTCGCTGCCCTGCTTCCCATCCGCCCCCACGTTGGCGAGTATGTAAATAGAGGATATTCTTAGCAGGGAGGATTCCCAAGAAAATGCCATGTCTCCTTGATGCAAGCAAGGATTTAGCACGCTGGCATGGGGAAGCACTGAGGTCTTCCTAGCGACAGGAGTCGGAGGCTCCGCAGTGCTGGGGTTGGGGAACGGCTCTGCTCAGCTCTGTGCCAGTGGAACCAAAGGTCTGCAGCTGTTATGGAGGTGGATGAGCACTCCAGTCCAAAGACCTGCTTGGGCTGGAGGGAGGTGTCTGTCCTGCCCGGGTGTGCTGCCAGACTTCTTGCTCCTGCCTGCCTTCAGTGCTGGTTCTGGGCCCTCAGTACTCCCCGTTGTGGAGGCAGGAGATGCTCCGTGTGCCCACCCAGGGGAGCCGGGCTTGGCCTGGGGCTGCTGACCCCACTGCTGTGTCCCACCTCAGCCAAGGGCCCTGCCAGGCTGTTTGCAATATATGGTTTCACACAGCTCGGTGCGTGCTGCTTTTCAACATCTACGTCATGTTTAGTCACATTTAATAACAATAAAAGTCTCCTTCGCAGCCGCATTCTGGAAAATGGGGCCGATTCTACTAAAAACAATGAATGTGAATAGTTCATGGTCTTCTCGCATTACCCAGAGATTTATCACATCTCTTGCATAATTTAATCTCTACATCTGTGGGACACAAATGTTTTACATTTCTTACATTTATGGGCAGACATCGAAAACATCTGTGCAGACCCAACGCACAAAAACATCTGGAAGACATCTCTGCCTTTTTATGACATACGTCTCCTGATCTTTTGTCTGGAACAAGTGTGCTGCTATCAGTAGTAGCTTTATATGCCGGTTACTGGGCTTCCCGGTTGGGCTTTGACAGGCGCAGGGGAAAATGTGATCAGCTCTGAATTTCAGCCCATTTCTGCAGCGAATTTCAGCAAGTGGAGAAGCAATTCAGGGAGCTTCCCACCCACCCACGCTGTGAGAATTTGGACCAGGATGGGAGCAAGGCAGCCAGGGTTTGCTACTAAGCTTGTGGACAAGGCTGTTTCCTGAAAGTTCAGGCTGTGCTGAGCTGCTGCTGTTGTTTCTCTGGAACACCACAGGCTGGTGCAGCAAAGGAGCTGAGGCAGGAAATTTCCATCTGCAGGCTCCTGAATGGTAGGTGGTTTGGAGGGGGCTTCAGTCATCCCCCATAAGGACTTAAGGGACCATATGCCACCTAATGCTGACTGTTCTTGCTGCTACAGGTCGTATCTCATCCCATCAGAGTGAGATAGGGGCTTCCCTATAGGCAGGGGTATGGAATCACAGCATCTGGAGGTCTTTGCTTCATTTTGCTGCTCCTGTACGTTCCTGGTGCTGGGTCTGAGCCATGCTGGCTGCATCCCAGTGGAACCAGGGTTGGGGCACTGCCTTGGGCAGGCAGCTCGGGGCTCAATAGCCATTGCCCAGACTGCACCCAGCTGCAGTCCTGCCACTAGCCCTGCCACCCTTCCCAGCCCCTTTTGGGATGGAGAGAGTGTTGACATTGGTCCTAGAGAATTCCGGCCCTGCCAGTTAACAATTGAGATTAAGAATAGGCTGTGTTTTTGTTTGTTTGTTTGTTTGTTTCTGTTTGAGCAGCACAGATGGAGATGTTGTGAGCTATGAATGTGCTGTGGCTTCTTGCCTTTGATGTTTGGCTGGGAACCTGCTGTGGTGGATCTAGAGAAGCTCTGGGGTACTCTGGGGTATGAGATGCTCTGGGGTACTGAGAGGAGGGTACTGAGAGGTAACATGGGGTGGAGTAGAAAATGTCCTTGGAAATGTAGCATGGAGACAATGTGAGCAGCTGAAGAGAGTGCAAAAACATGCTGTCAAATGGGAGGAAGAGCTGGGAAGCAGCCTGGGAGAGGAGCAAAACCAGTAGGGATGCAAGGAAAGAGGCGACGTGCTCAGAGCCGCAGGCTGGGGAATTATCGTGGCAAGCACAACCAGATGCTGGCAGTTATCACCTCACGTGTGTTTAATGTAAGAACTGGCTTAGGCAGAGCTGGGAGCATGGTGGAAACCAAATGATGAAACTCTCTGCAACTCTGTGCTCTGCTCTGGGTCACGCATGTCAGATGTGCTCCTGGAGGATGCCTGTGTTTCTCCACCAGCACCAGCCCTGTGTGCTCCAGACAGAAGTGGGATGGTGGTGAGCATGGGCACTTGGGGTTGTGCAGGGGCAGGCTTGTGGTGAACCAGCCTCCTCATGCCTGCTCACAGACCTGGCTGGGGAAAGCAAGCCCAGCTTTTTGCAGTCAGTCACCAAATACTCTTCCTGCAGCTCCTACCTGGTCCAGGAGGGAATCCCGTGCCATGGTGTCTGCCCCACAGTGGTGCAGAGAGTTTGGGGTATCTCCCACTTCTACCTGCTCAAGAAGACAGGGATACACGATGGGGCTGCTCAGGTGAAGGGGGTTCCAGGGCAGCATAGGCTGCTTGGAGGGGTTGCTTGTGGCTCACACAACTGGACTTGTGGGCACTAGTCCCTCTTCAACATGCATGGAGAGCTGAGGCATCCCCCAGCTCCAGGCACCAGGCCCTATGGCCAGCCCATGGTTTGCCTCCTAGCATGTCCCTGCCCTCAGCAGATATGTTCCTTAGAGCTGGTGTCCAGGCAGGGATATGGTGATGCCCATCTGGTGTCTGGGGCTGATGATCCACCTGGATTCACTGGGGACTTGGAACAGGAGAAGTGCCAGTCACTCCCTCTGCCTTATGAGAGCCATTGGGGCCACAGTGATGATTTGTAAGCATGCCAGGAACCCCTTCTGGCCCCTGGATTTGCTGGGTTTGTTTGGAAATTCCTGTGCAAGTGTTACTGCTGGCACACAGCAGAGGACAGCAGCCAGCTCCTCCAGCCCACCCGACAGCCCTGAGGTGAGAGCACAGCAGCCTCAGCAGTGGCATCCCAAGGGCCTGCTCCAGGCTGCCTGCAGCCACGGATCCCCCCAGGGGATGGAGGCAGCCACAGGGGGCCTGCTGAGCCTGAGCAAGGCACCGAGTGGTGGTGACCAAAGGTGTTTGCAGAAGGGCTGGAGGCTCAGGAGATGAGGGAGAGCAGGAGGAGAGCAAGGACCAGGCTGAGGGAAGAGCAGGGGCCAGCACCCAGCTGCATACTGGGCTCATACACATTTTCTCTCATGACATCTGCACATGTGCCAATGGCTCAGGACTCTATCCTAGCCCTCCTTTGCATGCTCAGCACCTATTTGTCATGGCAGAGGAGATGACAGTGCTGAGACGTGTCCCACCAGCACTCCAAAGAGCAGTAAAACCATACATCAGAGAGCGTGCTCCCAAACCCCAGAACATCCTATTGCACTTGGCTGCTCAGCCAGGTTTCCTCATGACTCCTGCATTGTTCCTGTACGTCTGAGCAAGCACAGCCCAAGTGCAGGCAGCCCTGGCTCAGGGCTGTCGCAGGATACGTGCAGCACAGCCAGCAGCACAGCCCCGGAGGACCTTGTCTCTGGGTAGGAGCGAGGCAGGGACGTGCCCAGCAAATGCTGTGTGCTCACAGCATGACCCACACAAACCCGTGCGTGGGGAGATGAGGATGGAGGGTGTGATTTGAGTGCCACCACAGACACAGAGGTGAATGCTCTCATCAAAGAGCT